>NC_059109.1:49424351-49737209 GCF_020740685.1 Jaculus jaculus
GTCTTTCTCTGTCTCTCATAAGAAAGACCATCATTCTTCTATGCCCATAGAATATTTGGTATATATAGTGAAAAAATGTGTCCAAAAGCTCTCATTTTAAATGAAGGCAAATGTATCTTTGTTAGCTCAATGCAAGAACTTTTCTGTGACTATTTTTATCTTGATAAGGCAAATAGAATGGCATCATGTAGATGATACAAACTTAAGGCATTTTTCTGAGGTGCTTTCTGTCTATATTAATGAGATTCAACAGGTATGTGCTCAGGATTTTGTTTGTAGTTAAAAGCTTGACTCTTTTCTCTTGAGCACAAGGCTGTCACATTGAAATGTGGTAAGAGCATGTTTAGCTCTTTCACTGGCTTTACATTCAGACCAACTCAGTCTCCTGTGAACTGTATCTTAAGGACTACCTTGTTTGTTTCCTGAGTGTTTTAGATCTTACAGCTAGCATCCGTGGTTTGAGTTTTCATTAAGGCCAAACAAACATTATCTTTAATTGAAGTTGCTTCAGCTTGAAGCCAAAGCAATTGGTCAGATTAGTTTGGCATTGTGAAGGCATTGATTCAGTTCTGCTTCCTAAAGCCATTAGAATCAGATGCACCCTGAATTCTCTTTAATTTGGAGATTTTACAATTTCTAGTTATTGTGTTAGGGAACTACTTCTATTTGCAACACTATCTTGTACTTTTATGTTTTACTTCAGTAAACTGCAAGTATTTCTTTTGCTATAGAAATATAACGTTCTTCATATTAAGGGCAAGTGAAATTCTGTTTTATCCAAATTCTTTTTTAAACATTATTGACTTTTCTATAAAAGGGTTACACACGTAGATCCCCCTGTCCCCAGTGCAATTCTGCTGAGGGTCTTCAGTGGGATTATTGTTGTTCACTGTGGAGACAAGATATACCTCAGTCAGTCTCTTCAGGGATGTGGGAAACATGGTGTCTCAGGCTATTCCCACCACTCTCTTATAATCTTTCCTTCCCCTCTTCCTAGATTTTCCCTGAGCATGGGTGGGTAAGACAGAGATCTGATTTAGTGTTGCAATTTCTATAAAATCTATATCTCTGTTTATGATTTGTTTTGTTTTGTTTTGAGGTTTGAATAACCACAGTGTCTATGGCTATTTCCCTGGAACTGGTTTTCAGGCTAGATGTGGGAGCAAAGTTCATGTCACCACTTTCTCTGTAGTGATTTCTGTGCTGGAGCAGATGGGGTGGAAATGACCCATCTCCTAGAAGACAGTCGGCTCTCTCTTCTTGATAAATTGACGTATCCTTGTTCTCCCCCATCTTTTCTCCCATGCTAAATGTGGGTGCAGGGTTCTAGCCATACCACGCCAGACACCAGGAACCTGGGAACTGGAGAACCAGGATCAAATTCTTAAAAATAAACATTTTGTTCATAAATAATTCTTTGTAAAGGTATTTGCAGACTTGAAAGTTTGTATTAGCTTAGTAAATTAGCCAACATGTAGACAATATTTGAAGCTATTTATACAAATAGTTGAGTTGCCATTTAGTGCTATATGATGGAGGAAATGACTTAGATGTTTTTTTCTTAATGTTGGCAATTAGTGATGGAAAGGCCTGTGTTCATTCATTTACAGTTTCTGAAATGGAGTGAAAGTAATGAATGCCAAAATGCTCTGTATGGTTCATTTGGAAGTACTTTAAAAGGGAGCCCATGCATTTAAAATACATCTTCACTTAAGCAAAGAGTATTATTGGAAAACATGAGATTGCATTTGCTAGATTGTTTCTTAGTTATTAAAGACATTTGAATCATATAACATTATCCCTATCTAGGACAATATTTTTTTGTTAGTATAGTCAATAGCCTAAGAGGCAATTTGGGGTGCTTTTAGAAGAGACTTAGACCATCTGAAAGTTTTACTCCCTGAAAGAATGGTTGCATTCTCAGAAAAATCTGTTTATGTCTACATTAGAAGATAATTGCTTGCATATGTTTAACTTTGATTTTTGATCCTTTGTGATTTGCATATGAACTCCTTTTCCCATGACACTAACTAATCCTTAATTAACTACTCTTATGAGTATTAAGCTATATATTAAAATTAGAAAAACCAGCTGTTTTCCAGATTGATCCCTAAATAAGTTAAAATCATAAACAGAAATTTGTTCTACTGACCATTTTAATAAATTTCTCAGCAGTCATGATTTTCTGCTTCTTAAAATGTTCAAACACATTATTTCATTAAGTACTGTATTTATCACAGTCTGGTAGGGTGATTTATCAAAACAGGGCCATTTTCCATGAAGTAAACCCTCTTAGTCTCTAAAGAATAGTAATAAAAGCATCTCCTAATAAAACTCTCAGTGGAAAGATTGTTTCATGGCAAGGATTCAAGGACAGTATTCTAGAGAGCTCCAGGGCATGTCGTGGAAAGTACAGGCAACTTAAGGGATTCAGACTCAGGAAAGAAAGCTCAGGTACTTCCTGTGTTGAATGTTGTCATACTTATATCACATTAGTTGCCAGATGTTAGTGAATGGTGAATTGACAAACTGGATATGAGGAGCTAGCAGTAAAAAGGGTTGTACTATTAAATAAAATAATTACTATTTTAATTTTTATACTGTTTCTACTCTCCATGCTTTCTTAATTATAAGCAATTCTTGAATTTCTAACAATGGATAACAAGTTCAAAGATAGATTAGTTACTAACAATTAAAATTTATCTTTATATACTTTGTGAATTACATAATACATGCTAACAGGTCACTGTTTCTGCATTTAGCTTGCTTCAATCATCACATTTTAATAATTAGTTAATTTCTAGGGATGCCTGGGAGGTGACCACAGCTGAGAGCTGGCTGATGGGGGTGACATGGCCTTATTTGTCAGTATCCTTCTCTGCTAAGACAATGAACATACTTGTGTTTAAAGCTCTTTGCTTACTTATTATTTCTACTTATTTCTTTCACTATTTCTTAGTTACTCAGAGGAGAAAAGTGTTTAAATTTTTCCTATGCTGTGGCAGTGGAAGTTTTTGAGAATAACACCTGGGTTGTTTTTTGGTTTGGACCACTGAAAAGCAAGGCGTAAATCTGTTTTCCCTTGACTGGGTAAGACAATACATGCTCATTTTCTGTCTATGGTGGTATCTTTTAAAAGACACTGCTATAAAACAGTAACAGTAAAAATATCTCTATTTGTATTAATGGCAGTGCAAACAAAATGCCCTCTTTACTCTGGCTCAATGACATTGAAGGTGGGGGAAGGTGGTGTGTTTTATGCATCTCAGCAATTTAAGATGTTATTTTCTCCTTAATGTTGTTGAGGCTGAGGACATTGTTTGCTTATTGCTTCTGTGGATGCTATGTCGTCACTTTCATATATTTTGAAAATGTGTCATTGAAGTATGTTTGTCTTATGACAGGAGTAATGTAATATTATACATATTTACTGATTTCATGTGGCTATGATTACATGGAATGCCTATGGACAAGAGCAAAAATTATTGTAATAACATCCTGAGAGTTAATTTCAAGTAACATGTACTATGCTATTACATATTATATTTTTAATACATAAAATAGAGAAAAGAAGGTCAAAGGTATTTATTTAGCCTTTCCCCCATTCATTTTTCTTTGTGTATTTTTATCCTACCTCATTATAATTATATTATATTTATAATTCAAATTGTTTTTTTCCTTAAATATATATCATCAATTTCTCTTAGTATTGTTATGTACTTTTTATTTTTATTTTCTTCTATTACCAAGATTTTTTGCCTATATAGTATTTAACTCTATTAGTATATTTAGTTTTATTTGATCATTCTAGTATGACAACTGAAATTTTCTCAATTATTTTACTTTTTAAATATAAATACGACTGTGACAAATACTGTCATGCATATGTTATTTGTATTGTTTTATATACATCTCTAGACTTGCTTCCTAGTGAAAGACCCTAAATTAGAAAGAAAAACATTTTAATTTCAATGATAATTGTATTCTTTTAAAATATGATACAATATATTAGTAATGAATATAATAGGACAAAATTAACTTTGGAAAGTTATTTGTTTTCAGTGTTTGCAGTCAAACAACATTGATCATGTAAATATCATCAAGAATGGGCTATCTATATGTTGACCTCATCTTTGCCTTCATATAGCACATTGCTTTAGATGATGAATGTTGCTTGAAAAGCCAGTGACAAAGTGACTTATGTTAGTTGTCTGCTTTCTTGGTGGAAAGTCTCTTGTTCCTTTTAATTTGGTTTACGAAGATCAGGTTAATCATGTCTGTTTCAGCTGAAGATCTTTCTTAGAGTACCTTTGTCTCTCATTACTCTCAGTAACGCTTTGATTTGTCCTAAAACCAAATCAAAACAAAACAAGACCCCTAATTTTCTGGATTTGTTAGTCTCTATATGTCTTGTGAGTGGCTTCATAGGAATTTCCCTGTGCACCCGTGACTACCAGGACATAGGGTTAATGTCTAGTTTTTTTCTCTATTGGTTTTTTCCCCCATTTTCTTATTCTTCCTTTTCTTCACACAACTTTTCACCGACTTGATGTTTTAATATGAAGGTTCAGTAGAAAGGGTCTTTGTCTCTTCTTGTTTCTTTTTGCATCTATAGTACGTGTAGTGTGGGTGTATGTACACATCAGTGCAGACATGCTTGCAGGCACACAGAGTCTAAAGAAAACAATGGATGTCCTTCCTCAATTGCTCATCAGTATATTTCCTTGAGATAGAGTCCCTGAATGTTGAAATGCAGGTTTTTTCAAGCCCCACAAGACTGGAGTTACAGATATACACAACCATGTCCAATTATCCATGTGGGTCCTGGGGAATCAAACTGGCCTTTTCAGGCCTACATGCCTGTGACAAATACTGTGACATGCTGAGCCAATCTCCTCAGCCCTACTTGCTTCTTCCTTTTCACCACCTGGGAACTGAAAGATCAAAGCAAACAAGACTATATCCTGGTTAGGAGAGTTAAACTTCATAGACCCCTGAGTTTTATAGAGTTTTTTTTTCATTTTTACTATAGTTGTCTCTAGAAATAATACGAGTTCTTCTTAGGAATAATTCTTATTCTTGGAGAATAAATAATCTCTGCCCAATTTCCTGCAAAAGCACCTGAGCACCAATAATTACATTATCATTATTTTTTATTTTATCATGGTGGTTATTTTCAAATTCTTTTCCAAATTCCAGTGAAAGATTTCTAGAACTTTTTTTCATTTGAGAGAGCTAGTGTGTGTGTGTGTGTGTGTGTGTGTGTGTGACAGCGAGACAGAGACAGAGAGAGTTGGTGTTCCAGGGCTTCTAAACACTATAATTGAACTCCAGACATGTGTTCCACCTAGTACACATGTGTAACCTTGTGCACTTGTATTACCTTGCATCTGGCTTACATGGGACCTGGAGAGTAGAACATGAGTCCTTAGGCTTCACAGGCTAGCACCTTAAGCACTAAGCAATCTCTGTAGACCAGTTTCTAGAGTTTTAAAAAATGTAGCTTATGGTAAATTCTGAGTTCAAAACTCCTTATTGGATTTGTTAATACTCTACTTGTGATTGCCTGTTTTGAGCAGTTTTCAATTTACCTAAAGTTGGTTCTTATTATTCCTGGAGCTACCTTTCATATGGGAGAGACATTATACAATAAATAGGGAATTTACTTTTTCTTTTAAGAATTTGAGTCAACTTCTATTAATTTTTGGACAGTTTCACAACTGCATTCCTTCTAAGTGTACCTTGCTTGTCATAGAAAGATTTTGACAGTTTAAGCCATAGCTACTTGATTTCAGCTATGTGATTTCATGCCATTATACAGACATTGAAGTTGGGAACTTTCTCATAGCTTCTGAAAATGAGCAAATAAAGAAGTGAGAACATTTTAACCTGCTAAATAAGATATATAAATTATGGGCAATGTTTCTAGTTTTATAGTTTTGAAGCATTAGTAGCTATGTTTGGCATTGAATTTTGTGTGTTGGCTTAGCAGTGACAGCTGTTAAACACAGGAATGAATCTGTGTTTATCAGTAGCCGAAAACTGCTAAGGAGCCTATCACATGCCCAAGGTCTTGCCACTTCCCCTTGCATTTTTTCAAGATCCCTGAATTCAGGGATAAATTTCTGACCCTGCGTAACTCTAAAACACAACCCTACTGCTAAGAACTTGTTCCATTCTCATCACAAACACTTCATCAATTATGTGACAAGTCTTCAGTTGATCGAATAGTTGTAGAATTTTGATTTGCAATACTTCTATTTCAGAAACTAACTTTGGCTTCTGATCTTCCAGATTTCCTCCCTTCCTCCCTTCCTTCCTTCCTTCCTTCCTTCCTTCCTTCCTTCCTTCCTTCCTTCCTTCCTTCCTTCCTTCCTTTCTTCTTCTTTTCTTAATGTCCTGTGATCTATCCATTAGTAGATCAAATCAACTGACATATCAATGGATAAAACCAACTGACAGGAATAGAAGATAAAGCCCAGTTAGAATTTGTGAGGTGATAAAATGTTTCAATTGAAAATTGTTTTACATGTTATCTTGTATGCCAATTAACATTTTTAAAAATTATTTATTTATTTATTTGAGAGCGACAGACACAGAGAGAAAGACAGAGAGAGGGAGAGAGAGAGAATGGGCGCGCCAGGGCTTCCAGCCTCTGCAAACGAACTCCAGATGCATGCGCCCCCTTGTGCATCTGGCTAACGTGGGACCTGGAGAACCGAGCCTCGAACCGGGGTCCTTAGGCTTCACAGGCAAGTGCTTAACCCCTAAGCCATCTCTCCAGTCCCCAAATAACATTTTATAGGCCTCAGTCTCCTTTATAACCTGGTAATTTCATAGGTTGGCATTTTAGGCTGGGTTTGTTTGTGTGTGTGTCCTACTAGAATCACCAGAGTTTTCCCCTGTGACTATAGTCAGTAGGGAAGCAAATTCCTGGTTTACTAATCCCAAATGGCCTTAAACAATGCCTGAGAATTGATGATGCACCAACTAGTGTATTTTCATCTCCAGTGGGATTCTTGACATGGAACTGGCCTTCAACAGGAGCTAGAGAGGGTGGACATGGTGGATGCTCCCTTCTCTGCCTTCATCTTCTTTGTCTTTGTCAGGTTCCAGTTGTCCAGACAAATTCCATGGCTAGTCAGTTTCAATGTTTTAACAGGCGGAGACACAGATTTCACTGTATGATGAGAGGAACTGTGAACTATTCATGTCCATTTTTTCAGATATGATAACTTATTATCAGATGCCTTATCATGAAGAATTTACCCAAGAACAAATATTATAATTGCCTCTCTATGTAGAAAAATACACGAGAAAAAGAATCATTTAATTTAGCCTACCCTTCCAACTTTTCTGCCTCAATGAACTTTGGAACATTTATTGACTCTAGCTTCTATGTGATTTTGGAGGTACTATTTTATGATGTATTTAAAAATTATCTTTATCATCTTTACGTTTTACTTCTTAAATATCTACTCTGAGCAAATCCTAAGCTCAGAGGAATAAAGGACTCAGTGTCTTTTGGTAATGGTTTTATCTAGGGGTCTATATAGTGTTCTTGACTAAACTGTAGGTTCTCCTGGCTGTATAATTTCATAGCAATCTTGTTCATATATGTTGTACTTGCTTGTGACTATTTGTGAACTATTTTACTTGGATAAACTAATTGCTAGAATCTTGGAAACATTTGTTTTAGTAAGCCCCTGCTACCTCTTTGTGCCTTGAATTTGAGCCCCAAACATTTCTTCCTTCTGTGAGCATGATATGGGATTTCTTTAGAAAGTACATGTCTAACTTTGAATCTATCTTTTCATATGTTGAGAATGTGAATTTCATCACTTTAGTCTGCTGAACATGAAACATCTGAGACTCAGATAATACATCTTAACAGCCAATTAAAATGTAATTTGGCTTCTATGTGTTAAATGCAGCATCACGCTGATAAGAAAATATATGGCAATTTTAGTCATTTATAATGGATCACTATGGACATCCATAGTAGTTGTGTATAACCTTGTACTTCTTTTGCCATGCTTGTAATTAGTGTGTTGTTTCTTCTAGTGCTGATGAAGAATCAACCTGAGAATTATCCTAATCTTTTCTCTCCCATGATATGAAGATGTATTTCCAAATATATTTACTAGCAAAATATTAACCAAATTCTCAAAGTTGTTGAAACATATAATAGGTGACACAGATAAATCTAGTTATTTATAAAAGTTCTTATTTCTTGGCAGCACTTACTTGCCTCTAATGCTTTCACTGACTAGACATATATAATTTTCTCTTTTTGTTCCTCTAATTAAAAAATCTGAATATTTTGTTTTAATCTATCAAAGATGTTGATTGCTTCCTTTGTTATTTTGAATTTTCAATCTGAGCATTACTTTTTCATTTCCAAATAGCCGTTAGCTCAAAAGGCTAGTATTTTGGGTAACATCCAGATTCTTTAATAACTGAAAATGAGCTATTTCTGAAGATGCCATTATAAAAAAATTTTCACAATTTTCCATATGAGGAAATAGAGTTTTCTTGATGTGGTCTCTCTGTGTGTCCTTCTCTCTCTCTCTCTCTCTCTCTCTCTCTCTCTCGCTCTATACATACATACATACATACACATATATATATATATATATACACATACATATACACATATATATATACATATATGTATATATAATTAAATTTTGAAAGACCTCTGCACACACACTGGTGAATTCAACCAACTGTGAATGAAAAAGATTTGAAATTGAAAGCAGTTCCATATGCACTGAGCATGCACAAACCCTTTATTGCTGAACAAGACAGTGTAACAACTATTTTGTACTATTTGCATTCTATTAAGTATTATAAGTAATGTAGCCATGACTTCAACTATGGGTCAAGATAAGATTTTTATGGAAATATCATGCTCTTTAATGTAATAGACTTTTAGCATTTATCATACATTTGGATATTTGAGGACCATCCTGAAACTAAACACATGTGGGTATACTGAAGGTGTACTTTTTTTGAAATAAACATAGTTTTCTGTATACTTGTCAGAAAACAGACATCGCCCACACATGGTGAGTTCTTTCACTTGAGGTTCCTTTTTCAGGGTATATCAGGAGGTTATGAGAAGTATGTTACTTCATTTTATAGCAGGAGAAAAGAGTAGTTCAAATCACAAATTAATTTTCTATTTTCTTGAACACTTGGGTAGCTTTCATATGGATGCACATGGCATAATCATAGCCCATGTTTTGTGCCTTTTGTGGATGGTGATATTAATGTGAGAGGAAACAAGTGATAAGGAAGAAGCAATAGGAGCATGGAACATTGCACAATATGGAATATTTGTCAAATAAAATTGATAAGACTGTACTTCTCTCTGTATCATTTCAATTGATGTGATTTTTAGATAAGTTGGTCATGTCAATGCAAAATGTAAAAAATCATATTCCAGAGGCAAATGAAAAGGCAAGAAAGTAATTTCTTAGACCACTTATTACTTATGGTATATTCACCCATATTGGATGTACAGCTCATGAGGTCTTCTGTGATCTGACATTTTCCCTCCTGATAATGGAGATCAGTGACATTCAGTACTACCACTTACTAGTGAATTTGAAGTAACAGAAACAATAGGTAAAATCTGGTAAGGTAGACCCAGTGCATGCAAATTCAACTCATTATCTGGTTAAGATTATTTTTTCCTTCCTTCCATTTTTCTTTTGTTTTCTTTCTTTCTTCCTTCTTTTCTTTCTTTCTTTCTTCCCTTCTTTCTGAAAGGGGGGACTTCTGAATTTATCTTGAAAAATATATCAAGTTTGTAACAAACCCTACATTTTATTTATTATTATTCTGTTTTAAAACTAAGTTTATATTTCACTAATATATAAAACACATTAATATGGCACTGTGTGATGTTGCCATGCATACATATATTGTAGAATGTCTAAATCACGTTAAGCATTCTTATCCCCTCAAACATTTATCATTACTTTACAGTTAAATTTTTCAAAATCTGTTCTAACTTTTTGAAATATACATTGTTGTTATAGTCATCATATTGTGCAGTGCTACATTATATATAAATATACATATATATATATTCATTTTGAAATGTGGTATATTAACAACCTCCATTTAAAGTGCACAGTTAAATGAATTAAAATATATATATATATATATATATATATATATATATATATATATATATATATATGGTCTCCGTGTTGACTACTACAAAGTCTGCAGCTTATATTTCCATCTGATCCCTAGCTAAGCAAACGATGCAGTGTTTGTTTTTTCACTCTATGTTAGTTTGCAATTCCTGAAATTTTGAATACATAGAATCATGCACTTAAAGTTGCTTGTTTTGTTTCTGTTTCTATTCAGTCATCATAGTGTTTTTGTTCTGTTCATGTTGCTATGTCTATGTTTCCTGCTCTCGCCTAAGTGTTGAGCTTTGTTTCATAGAACATTTTAACACATTTTTGCCTACCCATTTACTTCTTCATGGGTAACTGGCACATCCTGCTTTATAATCTAAAGTGTTTATTTTAATTTATTTATGAGGGCAGAGAAACAGACACATCAGGGCCTCCTGCAACTATAAACAAATTTTGGATACATGTGTTACTTTATGTGTCTGGTTTTGCAGGTGTACTGGGGAATCATAGCTGGGTTTGCTGGCTTTATAAGCAAGCAGCTTCATCCACCAAGCCAACTTCCCAGCCCCATCTAGTTTATTTATTTATTTTTGTTCTCCCACTAAATCTTGCTTTTAGTACCCACTTCTAATTGTCTATGGCTTTAACCTAAATTTTATTGTTTTGCCATTTGCTGTATGTCTTACATAGGCAGTTTCTCTGTTTACTATAAGAAATCCAGTATTTTTTAAAAAATCAGTGGTAAAGGGTATGTTTTTGGTCGCAGTGTATACTCAGTTTGAAATTTTTGTCATTAATTTATGATTCAGAGTTTATATGAATATATGAAAAATTACTCACTTTTAAAAACAATCAAGTTGAGAATGACTTTGTTTTCTGAAAGGAAATTCAAGTTAAGTATGCATAATCTTTTCTTTTTCCCCAGAGACCACATTTATCTCAGGGCCAGTTTGTCACTTTGAAGGCTCTGATGAGGACTGTTATGTGCATGCATTTGGACTCATAAAAACCCCACCAGCCCTCCTATAAAGCACAACCTGGGTTTAAAAGAACTAACACTTACATGTATTTCAGTTATAAAACTTGGTAAATGGAATGAAAAACTTAATGTTAAGCTCTTTTATGCTTTAATTATTTTAAGGGACAATTAATTGCAGATTACATTCAAAAAGAAAATCTGTGGAGGCAAATTTATGAAGACCAAAGTTATCCTTACCAACTTTTGCATAGGTATGAAAATGAGGAGTAATAGAAGCTTGAAGAGTTGTTCTCTAAAATTTTCTTTTAAATATCTGAGATTAGCCACTTGAAGCTAAAATTAATATTGTACAATTATAGTTTCAGCTCTTCTTCATTCTTGTTCTTTCTTTTTTTCCTGCTGTTTTTACTGCTTCATTTTTCCATCTGTCTCTCTCTTTCCCCCTCTCTTCGGCTCTCTCCACTCTCCTCTCCTTTTCCCTATCCCCTTCTCTCCACCCCTCTTTTTCTCTTCCCTATCCTTTTTTCTTTCCCTCACTCCCCAGCTCCCCTTTCCCTCCTTTGTTTCCTGTTCTGTGTCTTTTCTTCTCTCTGTCAACTCTTTACCCTCCTCTCCCCTGTCTGCTTCTTCTGTTCTCCTATTCATTTTCCTCTCCTTCTCTCTTCCTTTCACTCTACAATTCCCTTTTCCTTTTGCTCTCTCTCTTCCTCCCCATCCCCTTTACCTCACACCAGAAAGATCCTCCAAGGTATGCTTGAACTGATAACCAGAAGAGATTTTTTATCCTGTTATGCTTTGACTGTCTTACCTCTGACTTTTTGCTTTTCTAGCACAGATATCTCAGGAATATTTCTGGAGCAGTTCTACATCCTATACTCTGGCAGAGTTCCTAGAACTGGTCCCAGTGGGATTTATGTTTTAGAATCTGGCTCAAGATTTTTGTAGCATCATTCAGTATTTTTTCCTAAAAGAACTCTAGCAAAATGCATCTCCTTAAAATGTTTTGCTAAAATGCTTGACCACTAATCCCTGCACTGATTGTGCATATAAACCTACAGATGTCTCTGTGTGTACTTGTGCACTTGTGTGTATATAGGGCAACACAGACACCTTTAAAGAAACAGCTCTGCTCACACAGCATCTTCCTCTTCTACCCAGTAACTTTTAATTCCTTTTGCTCATAGTTGCTTTTAAGCGCACTGACTGTGCAAAGTGTCTGGGATTCTGTTGCATTCTAACTCATGATTAACTAACACTGAATTCTTTAGTTATGATGCAATCATAATCAGAAAGTTGGACTTAGGCTTCCAAATCCAGGCTAGTCATTGGTAGACCAGTTGATTACCTAGATAGACGAATAAAAGGGAAACAAGTAGGAGAAAGAGGTATGGATAGACTGGATGGGTTATTTTTGAGGATTAATAAAAATTACAACTTATTGCTTTAGCAAAGTCTCCGATAGCCTGGAGAAAATTCATCCAATGGGCTCATGGATGATTGAGAATCTTGTGAAATAAGTATAATTTGATGAATCACTGATCATCAGAATTATAATCACTGCTACTAGCAAATAGTATAACTCACTACTTCCATCTTTGCCCAGTATTTAATGTTTATAATAAGTAGAACACTCTACTATGTCAGCAGCATACATGAGGTGCATTCTATTTTTCCATATTTTATTTGTCTATTTGCAAGCTGAGAAAGACAGGAAGAAAGAACAAATGCACACCCAGGGTGTCTAGCCACTGCAAACAAACTTCAGATGCATGTGACACTTTGTGTGTCTGGTTTTATGTGGGTACTGGGGAATTGAACTCTGGTCAGTAGGCTTTGCAGGCAAGCACCTTAACTACTGAGAAATCTGTCCAGCCCAGAGGTACATTCTTGATGTCTAATACAGAGAACACTCTGTTATGTTGGCAGAATACTTGAGGTACATTCTTGACTTCAGTGTTGATTCAGGTTGAAGTCATTGGCATTGATTTATGAATTTGTCAACTTAAAACCTTTTCATACTCGCTTATAAGACAACACAAATTGGAGTTATGGGGACCAAACAAGCCATAAGACATGATCTCACGTCTGAGCTTACAGTCTTGAAAAGGCTCTAGATATGGGAATGTATAATGATAGTGCATTGTAAACCACACTAATAAGTCAAACCTCCAATCATAGGAATCTAAAACTCATTGTCATTTGGCATTTCTTTTTTACACTGGACCCTTGCATAAAATTTTTCTTGGGCAAATAAATTAATTTAGTCAGGTTAGCCCATTCCATTGCATTGAGGAATTTTTTATATAAAGATACAACCTTCAAGCTTAAGGTTATTTTTTATTTTAAATTGATATAGTATACATTTAGGTATTTTGTTTCAATATTTTAAAATGGTGTTAATTTGTCATTTTTTTCTTGAACAATGTTTAATATTGGAAAATGATTTTATAGTCCATATTTAGATTATTCTTGGGCTGGTGGTAGAATTAAGTGAAATCAGGGACATTCTGACAAATGACTCATTTTCTTTAGATGATTCTAAAATCAGATTATCAATGTTTACCATGGAGGATGCTGTTATCTCTGTGATTTTCTTCTAACTCTCATTGATGCATTTTATGTTATTCACAAAGATATTTCTGGTAATCTTTCATCATCTTTCTCCTACACAAAAAAAATAAAAAGTTAATAGTAGATAAATTTAACAATAGCAAAATTCTACTTACTCTCTTCTTCCTGGAAACTGAATTACAGAAAAAGTAGCAAGTCTGACTATGTGCTCTTTTTCCTCCAGATTTTTCAAAATTGTAACATAATAGGTCTACTTAAGTAATAATAAGATTCTTCTCATAGGTGTTTCAATGTAAGCAGATCTCTGAGGCACTTTTTCCCCTTAAGCTTCTGCTCTTGGCAAGCAGGATAATAAGGCAATTGTATTGAGGTCTCAAGTGGAAACTTGTCTATCACACTATAGACTAGTGTCTGACATGAGTCTGAAGAAAGGTGTGACCTCCTGTTTCATGGTTGTAACTGTAGTTTTCTCTCTGAATTAAAGCAGAAAATCGGAACATAGTCTACTATTTTGAAGACTACTACCTAGTCCTAGTTAATATTATCTTGCTTTCTTTTCCATGAGGTCCCTCCTGTTGGTTCTAAATATTGCTTTCGTATAGCAGGTGGGCAGACAAAGTCAGTGATGCCACCAAGAAGGTGACACCATCAGCGTGTCTACATTGGCACCAGACACTCAATAGGGCTTGGTATTTATTCATCACTGTGATCAGTACTCTCCTGACTGCATTTTGCTTTTATGAGCATGTCTCATGGTTAGTTCCAGACAGAATAGTTGAATCATTTCTCACCATTCCCCACAATCATTAGCAATAGGAACTTTTTTTTTTTAACCTTTGAATATAACAAGTTGATGACTTAGAGAAAGATAGCACTATCTTTCCCAACTTTCTCTTGTGTGGCCTTACCATGTACAAAGCATGCTCAGTCCTCCAGGAATTTCCTATCATTGTTGTAATAAATACCACAAACTTAATGGCCTGAAGAAACACAGGTTTATTACTATCCCACTGTTACAGAGGTCAGAATTTTTGAAATAAAGGTGTTGGCAGGGCTGCATTCCTTTCTGGTTTCTCTGGAAAATAAGTTATTTTTTTTTTTACCTTTTCTGCCTTTCTAGGTATCCAGTGTTTCCCTTCTTCTAAGCAATGATCACATTACTCTCTCCAATACACATCTTGCCTACCTCTTATGGGACCCTTGAGATTGTTTTGTGTTTATCCAGTTGGTATGGGATAATGTCCTCATCTCAAAGTCCTTAGATAATCATGCATAAAAGTACTTCCTGCAGGTTTTGGGAAAGAGGATGAGAATGCAGGCATCTGTGGGGTCCATTGTAGCTGACAGCATCAGTGAAAGCCGTGTTAGAAGTTAGGTGGGATCCTAGATTTTTAGATCTGAAAGGTACATCAAATCAATCATTTTGTAAATGAGAAAACTTGAAGTTTGGGAAAGAATTATACCACCAAACAAAAAAATAGGTCTTTCATCCTGAATTTGATGGTTTTTCTACTGTTCAATACATCATTTCTTTTTTACAATTAAAAAATTTATTTATTTGAGAGAGAAAAAGAGGCAGATAGAAAAAGAGCAAGTGGGTATGCCAGGGGCTTTAGCTGCTATACACAAACTCCTGGTGCATGTGCCATCTTGTGGATGTGGATCTAGCTTACGTGAGTCCTAGGAAACTGAACCTGGGTCCTTTGGCTTTGCAGCCAAAAGCCTTAAATGTTAAGCCATCTCTCCAACCCACATCATTTTTTAATATGGTGCCTTTGGCTATTAATTAGCTTTTATTAAGATGCCTCATTATAAATTCCAAATAGTGTTCTTAAATGGAATTGGAAGCAAATTTGGAATCTGAAGTGTGTCATCCCTCTTGGACTTCAATTCTGATACACTTAACAGAAGCGTTGGGTACTTCAAAATTAGATCTGACTTTTTTTTTAAAAAAGGAAAAGTACCTTAGGGTTCTTCCCAAAAGTACATAAAACTGTTATTTCAGTTGAAATTGTGCACTGCAACAGTTTTCCTCCTCAGAAGAGAAAATATGAACCTTGTGAATCCTTCTCTTTTAGGCCACACATAAGAAGCATCCATGTTAAACAGGTTAAGCTACTGAATTTTATGAATACGGTGTGGTGCTGCTTATTTGATAAACTATTTAATAGGCTGCTTAGAACAGTCATAGTTCCATCTGGTTTCCTATATTTCATCTCTATAAATTGCAACAGGATGCTGTTGCCAGTTAGAATTATGTGTTCTAATATGCAATACATGTGTTTTTATACATTTAGTTTTATTTATTTACTTGAGATGGTCGGCAGGGGTGGAGGAGAATGGGTGTGCCAAGTCCTCTAGCCACTGCAAACAGACTGTAGATGCATGAACAACCATGTGAATCTGGCTTACCTGAGACTTGGAGAATCAAACATGGGTCCTTAAGTTTGAAGGCATGCACCTTAACCGCTAAGCCATCCCTCTAGATCAATGCATGTGTTTTATATGGCATTCACCTCCCCCAGAAAGTGAGAAACTGGATCACTACTTTTATTTTCTTTTTCTTTTTACTTTTTGAAGTTTGAAAATTTAAAGTTTTTGCATAGTATATTCAATCATTTTGCTGTTGTTTTATTTTCTGGGCTGAATTTCAGAAGGTGACCTGAAAAGGGTTATCATTCATATTCACTAGACATTTCTAAATTACCTATACCAGAGGGAGAAAGAAAGGCTTACAGAGCTCCTCCTTTGTTCTGAGAACTGTGCTAGGGACACCGTGATGCATTAGGCAGCCTTTCATGGAGGGGTGGGCATCAACTTCAAATTGCATTTTAAATCTTTTTTCTACTTCAGCCCTTAGTAAAAACAAGAATCTCGAAAACACTCAGTTGTTTCCTTGTCTCCAAAGGTGGGAGAATGTGATTTGTGCCACAGGGCTGTTATAAGTACTTCCCTGAGGTAATGTGTTTGAAAACACTAAATATCAGTTCCTGATACAGAACATGGGTTTCATAGATGCTAGCTTCCTTCTTCAAAGAGCTCAATCTAGGAGAAAAGGTGAAATGTCTATAAATAACTGCAGTACAAGGCGAGAGTGATAAGTAGAACGAGGTCCAGATAAGGAGCTGTTGGAGTTCTGAGAAGAGCAATGTTACAGGGATCAGGGACAATCCACTAGGGCACTTTCACAACATTTTAGAAGATGAAGAGGATTTGGGCATGTAGATACTGGTCCTGTGATGTTTCACTCCTGTTGCTTGACCTCCCTCTACCTCCCCTTCTGTGCATGGTTTATATATTTCCAGGGCCTCAGTCTCCTGTCCTTGTCTCTTTCAATATGTGTTCTGACCCTATCAGTGTGTCATCAAATGTTGATTTTCCCTGCAAGGGCCCTCTAGCTCACTGCTGTTATACTCCTCAAAGGTATGTTTAGGGTAAATAGAATGATTTTATTTGTATTGTAAGAGGAAAGTTATATTTGTTCCTGAAATAACTTTGGCAATGAGCAAGGGCCTCATGTGATTACTTTGTAAAGACCTAGTTTTGAGAGAGGGTCTTGATGGGGTCACTTATGTTGCATTAAACCAATACTTTCATTATGTCAAACAAAAATTGTCAGATTTTGCTTGCCACTTTAGACTGTGGTACTGGAGACCCTGTTTCCATCAGTGGCCACACAGCTGTCTCCACCTGTGTAGCTTGGTTTCATAGCTCATGTTAATAGCAGTACAACTCTATTGGCCTCTGCAGCCCTGATACAGAAAATTTCCTCATTCTGCATAGGATACTGAGCAGGCACTGTCTTCTAGTGACTTATACCCTGACTAGACTAAACCCCAAATATGGCACTTCTTCTTGATTTACTTCTAAAGTCGCATATCTTTTGCCACATATCAAAATGTTTCCCATACCACCACAGTTTTTAATGTCACAGTGCCCCTACTTTCTCTGCTAAAGATTGGGATATACTGTTTGTCAGAGAATACAACTTCGGAGCATAGAGTACCTGATATATATGCATGTGCACATACATGTTTATGTGTGTGCGTGTGTGTGTGTGTGTGTGTGTGTGTGTATATATATGTATGTATATATATATATATATATATATATATATATATATATATACACATATATATGTATATATGTATGTATATATATATGTTTCAAACCTTGTTAGTTGCTGTACTTATATTACCGTTAAGTGGATCTTTTCCTTCCCTTTGGATAACAGTTGCAAATAAAATGTTTGGTTGCCTTTAAATTGTAGCACTGAGTTCTTGGTCCTAAGAAGGGCCAGTCTGACTAGAGAATAAGGTATTCTGATCCCTTCACTTCAAATGATATAAGAGAATGTATTTGTATTTTGACACATGTTCAGATAAGTGGTTGTGAGGTTGCTCATTCCTAGCCAAGGGCTCTATTTTAGGTTTGGGATCAGATAATTCTCTGTTTGTGTGGCTGTATCCTCCATACCAACGTGTTGGTGCCTGGGAACTCTCCTATTAAGTCAATATCTCTGAGACTGTGCTTATGATATTGCAGAGGTGACAGCTGCCTCTCAAGGTAGGAGACCAGTAGATTATGCTTTTCCTTTCTCTGCATTGGGGCTTTCACATGTGGAAGTCTGTTAGCAGAGAAGAGATTCTATCTACTCTTAGTCTTATGATCATGTGTGGCTCACTTGACTAGACAACTCAGTAATGCATTAAATACACTGATCTTTCTTGGGGGCCCCTAGCTACTCTCCCAGTACATTTTTCTTCAGGCTAACTCTCTAGAATATAAAATCAGCAAAATATTGAGTTTTGTGACATTTTAGAATGTGGTTGCTATGTCTTTTGGAAGGGAAAGAAACTGAAGACTTGACAAGAATCTATTTCAATCCCCATGCCCAATTTTTGCATGCATATAACATGTGTGCAGTGTGCATATGCATGTTCACATATGTGTGGGAACATTTGTATATGCAGGTGAGTGTTCACATGTGGATATGTATGGAGGCCAGATATTGATGTGGGATGTTCTTGATTTATTTTCTACCTGCTTATTGAGATAAGTTCTCTTAACTTAGCCTAGGGCTCACTGATTCAGCTAGTCTTACAGCAAGTTGCCCTGGGGTCTCTTATCTCCATGCTCCCAGTGCTGGGCCACCATGCTTGCCTGCCGTTTATGTGGGTGCTGTAATCCAAGCCCCAGGTCTTGGGCTTCCACATTAAGCACTTTATCCACTGAGTCACCGTCGTGTGTGCACATCTTGATGTGTTGGAAGGAGGGTTAGGTGGGAAGGGTGAGGATCTGCTGATTTTCATTGTTCTAATTTATCCATTTCTCATTCAGTTACCGCTTTGCCCTGTCT
The DNA here is from genome assembly GCF_020740685.1 of Jaculus jaculus. Classification (NCBI taxonomy): domain Eukaryota; kingdom Metazoa; phylum Chordata; class Mammalia; order Rodentia; family Dipodidae; genus Jaculus; species Jaculus jaculus. The sequence goes on from NC_059109.1 coordinate 49,443,421, forward strand.
CAAGCTATATTAATTTACTTTAAATATATAAATTTGCATGACACTGAATGGTTAGTAGGGATTATTGCTAGGTTTTACTCTATACTTGACTAATTAACTGATGATACTTTTCAGTCAGCAATAAGAATGGATTCTTACTGTGCATCTTTGTAGGAATTCCCAGATGAGGACAGAACTCTGTTCTGGTGTTTGTCTACTTTTTGGAGCACTAAGATCATTAGCAGATCTTCTAACTTAAAATGGGAGAAGTCATCAAACTTGTTTAATGGCTTTTGACATGCTCATATTAAATTGGGTCAGTTTCAAACTCAACCTATATTTTGACTCCAAGTAAATACACAGAAACTCTGTGAATACAATCCAATGACACACACACACACACACACACACGTGTGTGTGTGTGTGTGTGTGTGTGTGTGTGTATATACACACACTCATTTTGGTGCAGGTCATCCTGGGGACTTAGCCGAGATTTATGCTTACCTTTCATTTTTGAATTTTTACCAGATATACCAAAATAACTTTACTGCATCTCAGTTTCTACATAAAATTAGATTCCAATGGTGAATAGTAGGAGGCCTCTGTTATATAGTTTCTTATTTTTAAACTGGGTGGAAATTATAGTACGTAACTTTTTTTTTCCCCCAAACCACCACTAAAACGTGTTGTTTATACAATTTCAATATTTGACACATTGAGTTAAAGTTAAGGTATATGATTTTTGACTTTGAACAAGACACCACAGGGTATCAATGTGATGGTTGGTGCCATTCTTTGAGTGGTAAGGATCCCAATATGCTAAAAGAAATTCCCAGATAAAACGGGCTAAAGATGGCCTCTGCCTTCAGAAGCCTGGGGGTAAGATGATTAGGGATGCACTTCTGTAAGGTATTAGAAGTTAAGTGAGAACTCACGACTCCAGTCAAGTGATATGTTTACATATTACTTGTAATCTGCTGATTTTTTAATAATGTTTTCTGAGAGACCACATAGACTCAGAACAAAATACCATAGAAGCTATGTGCCTTGCTATTTTCTGAGTGTGTGTCTGAATATTCCATGGCCTTTTAGACAGTCCCTGGAAGGAGAGTTGAGGTCTCTGTTTTGTAAACCATAACTCTGAATGAGAAATGTGTATCTAGAATGCTTATTTATACCTGTTCTTTAACCCTGTCCCTGTCTTCGACTTATGTGCAGCTAACAACAATGATTTAACCTAATGTTTGCATAAAAATATCAGGTATTCAGGAGGGGTCTTAATTGTTTAAAGCTAGAATAACAAGTAAAGAATATCTGTTATGCTTACAACATCTACTTTCATTTCTAAAATGATGTCCGAAGAAAGAATCTAAGACTAGGGTCTGAACTTGATACAAAAATAGATACATCTGGGTGTGCTGGCCAATGTCTTTAATACAAGAACTCGGGAGACAAAGGTAGGAGGATCACTGTAAATTTGAGGTCAGCCTGGGACTACAGAATGAGTGCCAGGCCAGCCTGAGCTAGAGTGAGACCATACCTTGTAAAATCAAAAACAGAGACAAAACAAAACACAACAAAAACAACAACAACAAAACCTAAATACAATCAATTAATGATGTTTCTTCTAGTCATGTGAATGAAATTAACCTCACAGGAGTTGGGCAGCATATTTGGATAAAAGTACTATTATAGTGAAATACTTGAGATTTCTTCGTATTTAGAAACTCCTATTGGCATATAATTTATGGAGTATTAAAAGTCTTTTGTCTTTAGTAGGCTAAACATATTTTCAGAGTTTGATTACAAATATATTTTTTTCATCATGGTTGTAAGTTTAACTCCAACCTAGTCCTTGGTCCTATCAAAAGTTTCAAATGAAGTAGGTTTAAATCATGATTTTATTATTAATGAATTAATGGTAAAAAATGCTTTGATGCTTATTTCTATATGCTACATTCAGTTTGTTAGAAAAGAATAGGTTCAACATGGTGTAGATGTCTCATGTAAAAAAATTCAACAAGTTCAAATTATCCTGTAATTCACTTAGTTGCAAACTATAATTTTTCAAGTCATGTAAAATCTGCTGGGCATTTGTGCATAGTCCTTTGTATATGTTCTTGTGCTCTTGGTATTGAATATTATTTTGTTTTGTTTTGTTTTCTTGTTCCCCATATAAATTCCAGTAAGAGCTTTTCCAATTTGGTAATAGAGTTTGGATCAAGACTTGGGATGTGCCATCCATTGTTTGTGAATTATATACAGTTATTTGGGTTTTTCTCCTATCCACCTCTTCTTAACTTTATATGGCTGGCTCTGACTGTTATAATATGGTATGTATCATAGCTATTTAATGTAAGAACACAAAATCTACCATAGTTGTGCTACTGTAAATTCAGCGCTTGTTGCTGTATAATTAAGACTCTGCATTTGAAGACAATAAAAAGCTAAATCAAATATGTGTACATAATATTGATTCCTCATTCTTATATTAGGAAAGATGAGAATGTAGATTACCAAGCAGTAACTAAAAAATAAACTGATAAGTTTGTGTCAGAGAGACCTGTAAGCTTAGCTTTCATTATTGTTTTATTTGTTTGAGAGTGAGTAGGAAAGAGAATGGCTATGCTAGGGCCTCTAGGAAGTGTAAACAAACTCCTGATGCATGCATCCACTTGTGCATCTGGCTTTGCTTAGGTACTGGGGATCAAACTTAGGTTCTTAGGCTTTGCAGACAAATACCTTAACTATTAAGCCATCTCACCTGCCCCTTAGCTCACATTGTTTATGTGTGTATTTGCCTTGACAACATATTATACAACTCATGTTGTTTAATTTATGGAACAGAGACCACAGCTTGAGTAATGATCCTCTGTGAGAACAGAGACCATGTCTTTTATGTTCTTTCCCTACACAATGCGAATTGTGCTCCGTGAAAGACAAGCACATGGACTTGGGAACCTCCACGTCATTTCTTCACATCTTGGGCTATAAATAAAGATATGACCACATGGAGCACGGGAGTCTATAACATGACCATACTGAAGAGAAAATGCCAATTAAAAGCCAGTCATGGCTTGGGATGGAAAGAAGAAAGAATAAAAAGCTGAAATCCGATGAAATCATTTACTAAGTCAGATATCATAATAAAATGCTGGCTATTTGGATATTTGAGCTAAGTAAGGTAACGATACTTAGTTGGATAGCTGTTGACATGAAGTGTCCTTGATTCTGATTTTATGGCTTTGAGTTTCTTCTCTAGGCTCAGCCCTGTTGCTTGTTGCACAGCACTAGAAACAAGGAAGAGACAGACCACCCGTCTGTGCTCAATCTTGAACTGGCCCTCAGATATTCAGAGTCATCGCCATACATGAACAACATGGAAAATTTGGGCCTCCAAGAGAAACAAAAGAGAGTTTTTGAGTTAAGAAGCACTATATAATACTTAACATAAACAGGACATTATTTTCTCATACAACATGATGCTAGCCACTTTATCATGCGTATATAATTGCTGCATATTGTCAGCTCATAACATGATTGTCTTCTGTTTGTTCCAATGTAACATAGGAAATAATATTAAAATATGGAACTTTTATCCATGAACTTTAATTGGGTTTTCTAAAGGGCTACCTTGTCAAAATAGGTTTGAATGAATGCCACTATATTAATGGAGACATACAAATTAGCCATTTAAACATCTTTTTCCAAGGCCGGAAAAAGGCTTCAGTAAGTTAAAATGCTTATATCTACCCAAAGTTAGTGTGGTTTATGTATTTATTCTGTGTTCCAAATAAAAGTAGTAGTTATAGTGATTGTATACTGTAAGATTCTGTCCTGGTTATTTGTATTAGATTTACATTCATTTAATGCAGACTTTTCCTTTTAATTAGCAATGAGACCCATTTTATGGCATGATAATCAGAGTATTATGAGACTTCAGTAGTTGGATCCAAGTCAGTGAGTAAATCCTGGTTTGAGATTAGATGGATCAACCTGCTTTATAAGACAATACTGATGGTTATCAACGATGATTGACATCACTTTCCATGTGTTAAGCCCTGTGTAACCATGGTACATGCATGCATTCTAAAACAATATAGGAAGTTTTAAGGTTATAAATTGAGGGACTTGCAATATATGTCAGTTGGTAAAGCGCTTGCCCCATAAGTCAACATGAGGACTTAGTTAGATTCCCAGTACTGCCATAAATGCCAGGTGTGTGTGTATACATGCAATCCCAGTGCTGTAGAGGCACGGTTACAGGCATTGCTATAGAGGACCTGTTACAGGCAGATCCCTGGAGCTCACTGGCCAGTCAGTCTAGCCTAATTGGTGATCAACAGGCCAGTGAGAAACTCTGACTTAAAGGAGGTGTATGGTGTTCCTAAAGAAAATACACAACTCAACCTCTGGACTTTGTACACACATACACACACATGTACAAACATACATATGCATACATGCATGGCCATACAAACACATATACATGCACACATATACACATGCACATACACACAAGGACACAGGTGAGAAGTGGATAATTTTGATAGGATGTTAGCTTGCCTCCAGGCTCCTTATTCATAGCAAACATTTGCACAGCCTTCAAAAGATGGAGTATAGACTAAAATCTGAATATCCAAAAGGCCTTTATTTCTACTGTGAATCCTTTCATCATCTGATTTGTGAGTCTAGACTATACAGTATTCTATCTGTTGTCTCGTGCTGCCATTTTAGTGTGAGTAGTCTTAAAAATCCTTTCAGTTGGGAAAGTCCATAAACTTAGAAAAACAGTGTAGTTGAAGACATGTTCTCTTGGAATATGTTTCAAAATAATTTTCAATTACAAAAGCAAAATTCAGTTCATATTTGACTTTATGTTTTAAATGATGTGCCCAGTTTTTCCCAGATAAATATAAGGATTTTATATTCCAAAGGAAGCAGACACTCTCTTTTGAAAGATTCTTATTTTTCCTTCCAAAGAATCCAGAAACCAGCGCTGATCTCAACAAAATATGTGTTCCCCCCCCTTTTTCTCCTATAAGCTTAATATTTAAGTAGGAACGTGGGCTTAATTACTTTGAGAAAACAGTACAGCATGTTGACTGAATTGCTATCATTAGTAATTAAAATAAAATTGCTCTTGTCAAAGCAAATGAATAAATTTGATGAGGAATATTCCTTTATTTTTCAGATTTGTTCCACTTTATCACTAATTCATAAACTCTATAATGTGGATCCTAGTCATTAATGTTATTAGCTGAATTCCACTGCTGTCACACAACTATAAAAGGGAAATAAAATCAGACATGCATACCAGGCCAAATTAAAGGGTGAGAACCTATTTCTGCAAACACTCAAATGTAGACATATAAGCCTCTGGACTATCAGAGGCCAGACCAAGAGTTATTGTTAGTGTTCAATAGTTCTAAAAAAATATTAACAGTAATAGTGCTTTTCAACAAAGCAAACAATCAAAAGTATTCAAAGTCAATACATTCATAGTTACAATAAAAGTGGCTGCTCCTATAAGCTACAGAAAGTTATGTTCTGTTTTTGAGAAGTGATAGGTGTTAGGATCCCTGGGTGGGCACTGCATGAAGGCATACCCGATTTGTAGGAAATGAACATATAATGCCATATATTGGCTATCATATTTGTTATATCAAGAGAAAATGGTTGCCATGATTCATCCACTAAGATGTTAATGTTTTTGCATCTATAAAGAAAAGGGCAGAATAGTGAGAGAAAGAGAGTAGGAATTATGCTTTAACAATCATCCTTGATTAATTTAAGGCATTCAGAAATGGAACTCTGACCAGGTGTGGTGGAGCATGCAGAGGTAGGAGGATCGCTATGAGTTCGAGGCCACCCTGAGACTACATAGTGAATTCCAGGTCAGCCTAGGCTAGAGTGAGACTCTACCTCGAAATAAAAAGGTAAATAAATAAAAATGGAACTCTGCCATTTTCTGATCATCAACTATACCTAAGATTGCTTTATATAGTATAAGGAGTGCAAATAAAACCTTTGATGGGTCTTCAAGCTTTCTAGCCTACAGAATAGGAGAACCAATAATTACATTAAGATGTAAAGCAGTGTTTGTTGAAAGACATTCAGAGAGGTTTTCAGGGTGATTGGGAGCAGTTGCCAGTGAGTAAGGGGATCTGAGTGGCAGTCAACCCAGATCATGCATGATAAGCAGGCTTAGGATATATGAATGCAGACAACAAGCTCAGGCTTAGAAAAAATTAAAAATATAGCTAGACAGTAAAAACAAATACCTTTCCTGAGAATCCCATGCTCATTCTTTTGGCTGGAGAATAATTATGTGACAGCAAATGTTCTTGAATGGTAATGGAAGGTCTGTATGCCCAGTTAGGTATTTTAACTTCTTTTAGAAAGACAGCTTTTTGTTGGAGGTGTTAGTAAACAAAAGAGGGACATTATAACTTTTGTGTTTCAGAAAGAGAAATAACATAAAAACATTAGAAGACATATATAGTTCAGAGGACAAACAGAAAGAAACTGGTTGCAACGTTCCAGGAGAAAGCAGTGATACAGAACTGGAAAGGTGGTAGGTAGATGAGAGGCACAGTGGGTGCCACGATTGATAGGATTGTATGTATGTATGTATGTGTGTGTGTGTGTGTGTATATATATATATATATATGTACTATATATACATATATATAGTATGTAGATTACATATACATATATATATTACATATATATATATATATATATATATTACATATATGTAGTACAGCTTGATGAAGAGTCCACTCTAACTGTAGATTCAAGTACATGTATTGTCAGCCGCACGTGTGTGTTATTGGTTGGAAGAGAAAAAGACAGAAGCTAATGTGTGAGAAGGGTGACAGTGGCTCTCAGTTTGGATTTGCTGAGTTTGAACTGCCAAAGTGTATGAATGTGGGGATTTTTAGTTAACCATTCCAAGGGTAAAGTTGAGAGTCTGGGAATGTATATGCAAAGTGTTTCATAAATACTATATATCATTTCAGAATCTTGAGATGGAAAATGAGTTCATTTATTTACTCATCCTAGAAGCTTCTTTGTTGAAAGCCAGGACCTGATTATTAAATACAGGGAAAATAAATGCTGAATTCAGGAGATTCATATTATAATAAAGTTACAGGTAGAAGTTTTTAATAAATCTTTTTATATTGTTGATAAGCACTTGAGGCCACTAGAAATTGATCCACACTAATATTAGTAGCACAATATTACTGTCAACAATATACTCATATTGCTAGCATGAATGCTACTATTAATTTAGAGCTATTAATAACTCTTGTTGGTTCCTCATGTGATATGTCACGGCACTAAAAATGTATCATGGCTTATCTCATTGAACCCAGGCAACAACCCTGTGAAGTAGATTACTGGTGTCTTCACTGTAGATGCAGAAACCAGAGAAGCAAAGATAAACTCTTGCCCAACCTACCCAGTTAGCCAAACTTGAAGCTGGAATTTGATAATTTCAGTTGTGCAGATAGTTCACATAGCTTCATAAGCAGGAACAGGAGAAGGAGAAGTGAATCTTTATCCCTTGAGGAAAAGTAGTCTTCATGGAGAAATGGTGCTATTAAAAAAAAAAAAAAAGATGTCATATCTGACCACAGAATAAGATTTACTGAATTAGTTCATTGAAAAAAATCATGATGTTGTACAATAAATTAGCTATGAAAGCTCTTAAGATAGGTTGGCCAGCTCTGTGGTTTAGGTGAGTGATAAAACATACAAATAAAAAAAAAAGAAGATGAGAACTGGGGTAAAAAAACATGAAGTCTTAAAACATTGTATTTGAAGCAAGACATTTTGGGTTATTCATTTCTAAAAGGTTATTATTCTGAAAGTAGGGCTCTTGTGGGTGGATGGAAAATCTTTCATTGTCCTTAAAACTGAGCATTGGCATTGAAAACATGTGCTCTTGCTATAGGCTGAATATATATATATATATATGTGTGTGTGTGTGTGTGTGTGTATGTGTGTTTCTTTATGCAGTTTGTGGAAATTGACTTTGCAGACTCCTGTACTAAATGGGAACCTGCAGCAGTCATTATTCTTTAAGAATGTGAGCCACATAGGCTCTGTCCAAGACAATTGGGTTGCTGGCTTAAAATAGTTAATTTTATTACTAATGCTTCATGACTCTTCCAGGCAGGTGTGACCTTGGACAAATGCTACTTTCCTCAGGTTTATAATTATACATAACAAAGGGATATTAACACTTATTCTACCTCTAACTTCTAGAGGATGAATTTGCCATCAGATGATGGATGTTTGAAAAGTGCATGTTATATAAACTGTAACCAAATACAAGGAGGGGTTGCTTGTTTTCTAAAACTTTCAGTTACAATTGTATATTATTTACTTTCTAGTTGTTGTGAATAAATACATGACCAGTAGCAACTTAAAGAAGGGTAGGGTTTATCTTTGCTTTAGAGTTCTGAAGGGAAATTTCATATCAAGACAGGTATGACAAGCTGATTCATGAAGCAAGTCAAGTCAATAACCAAGAAATGCAGAATCAACAGGAAGTGAGGCTGGGCCACAAAACTTAAGGCTTCCCCAAGTGACCTAATTCCTGCTGTAGGTCTTATAACCTTGTTCCAAACAGTACCACCAGCAGGGTACTAAGTGTTTAATCATATGAGTCCATGGCGGGCATTTTATATTCAGAAAGAGCAACAAATTGTGACATGTAACTTAGTGCCCAGGTCACATATGCTTAGTTAAAAACTCAGACCACATAAACCAGTAGAAAAAAACTACACACTTTTTTTTCTTAAATATTCCAATTCATTTTCTACTTCTAAGGCTTTGACAAGTTTGCTTGAGGTTGCATGTGTGTACATACGAGTCATATGAAGCATGTGTTCTATAACTTGACTTTTTTTCTCAGTTGGTAGTGTCATGTTTCTATGTTAGTAATGCACAGCCACCTCATTTTGGACAGTCCCACACTGTTTCATATGCTTGCTTCATACAGGTTTCATGAGTCTTCTACTGCATTGCCTGGCCATCTTCCTTTTTTCATTATAGAAATAAGCTCCAGCAACAATCATCATACAAGAAAGCCCTTGGCATGCACTCAAATGTTTCTGTAGGAAGATTCAAAAACCTGGAATGAAGTATCAAGACTATGCACAACTATGAAAGTCTCTACTCAGGGTCTGTGTGGTGATTTGTATCAGATGTCTTCCATAACTCATGTGTTCTGAATGCTTGGTCCTCAGCTGATGGCAGCATGGGTGGTAGAGCTTGTTGGAGGAGGTGTGTTGTTGGGGTAGCCCTAAGGATTGTACAGCCACCTCTCCAGTTGCTAGAGTCCAGCTCACTCTCCAGTTGCTGTCCAGTAGCAAAGGTGATGTCAAGCTTCTACTCATGCTATACTTTCCCTGTCATCATGGAGCTCCCTTTGAGACTGTCAGCCAAAAAAAAAAAAAAAAAAAAAAAAATTCCTCCTCATCAGCTGCTATTGTTCAAATGCACTATCCCAGTAAATGAAGATAACTCTGACAGCTTGTCAGGTAGTGAGTCAATAACATCAGAACAGCATAGATCCTCAGGAGTCAAAGGCTGCTTTAACTGAAGCTGTTTGCATTTGAACTTGAGGCTTCCTAAACACCTTTTACTGTGATCTTGCAATTTCCATTCATGCTATGACCAGATTCCGTGTTTCTATAAGGATCAAGTGCAGCAATATTTCCTGAGTTTAGAGTCCAGGTTCTTGAGACAGTGACTGGTCATTCGAATGTTAATTATGACTGAGGTGATATGTCCAAAAACACAGATTTTACAAAGAGTCCCCAAATGAATAGACATAGAAAAGAAAAAGACATGTATGCTTGAGTTTTGTGTCTTGGCGGATCATGAGCCTGCCAACATCTATCTATCTATCTATCTATCTATCTATCTATCTATCTATCTATCTATCTATCTATCTATCTATGATGTAAACAATTTTATGCATACCTCTAGGATTTTTTGGTGTAGTCATCACAAAAATAAGTCATTTAGAACTGATTTCTTCACTACAAATATAATAATTTAGAAGCTCAACAATGAAATGTTTTTAATTTCTTAACTCTAACTGTGAGCATGAGAAAATATGCCTGGTAAAAATATGTCATGTGAACTTCTTGAAGATCAGCTTAAGAAATGACTTACTTACTCAAGTCATGTGGTTCAGACATCCTATTGAAAGTTGGTACTGTGAAGATGAAGGAAATAATTTTTGCAAAGGGAACTAGAAGGCATGTACGTAAACATAGCTGATAAGTACTGAGATAAAGATATAAAATATCACGGAAATGGTAAGGCAACTGGTAGATAAAGTTTTCTGGAATAAATAGCTGTGGGTTAAGGTTGATGGTCAATTGTTCAGCAAAGGGGTCAAGAAGGTAAAGGGATTTCAGAAAGAAGGGACTAGTTTACATAAAGGCATGAAGCAATATGAGATCCTCAGGGAAACACGCTTGCACTTTAGGGCACATGAAAGTAACCAAAGTGAGGAATTTGAATTAAGTCTTGTATTCAGTCTCCTCTCTGCCTGTTTTTCCAGGCCTATTGCCATAATCTGAGCTCAGACACAGTTTTCTCTGAAGCTGACTTTATTTAAAACAGCAAAAAGCTTGTTTCCTCCAAAACGTATGACTTTGTCATAGAATCTACAGACTGCTATATTTTCTTTCAGCAGTCATCAACATGGTTTTGATTTTGGTTTTGTTTTCTTCCTCACTTGTACCTTAAATGGAATGTGGGTTGATAAATATGTTCATGCATATAAGATATATAAGTGTAAACAAAAGTCACTAAAATTCTAGGTGAAGATTCAGATACTACATTTAACTCAGTAAGATTGGCAGCGACATTAGTGATCATACAGAGATGTGGTCATGGAGAATGGAATCAGAGTTAGTTATAGAATACTGCCCCAGTCCGGAAGGAGAAATAGTACCATGCACTATTACCATTAGCTCTTTAATTCTACTCTATACTTCCAAATTTTAAGAACTATGTAAGGCTGGAGAGATGGCTTAGCAGTTAAGTCATTTACCTGCAAAGCCTAATGATCTGGGTTTAATGCCCCAGTACCCACATAAAGCCAAATGCACCAAGTGGAACATGCATATGGAGTTTGTTTTTCAGTGGCTGGAGGCCCTAGCACACCTATTTTCTCTGTCTACTCTCTATCTTTCTGCTTGTGAATAAATAAATGAACCTAAAAAAATTCAAAATATAAAAAACAAGGCATGTAATTCTATGGTTTTATGTGATATGCATACTGAGAAAAATGAGTAGTTCCCCACTGACCATAAAATCAAACATCATATATGTAGTAATACTTTCCAATTCCTTGAATTTGTGGATCTTCGAAGTCTCTGTTCTTAGTTTCCATATAAATGCTCTTATTATTTATATTCTTTCTAAGAACTGTGGAAAGTTATCCATCCTGTAATATTTTCATATTTTCTGCTTCTCTTTGGTAGCTGACTCCAATCACTATAAATCACTCCAAATGATGGCTAACTTAGCTCTCCTATAGCTTCACAATTTGTATTATCTCCATAGGATACAATTCTTCTTTCCTTTTTATGTTTAGCTGAATACTTATTTGCAGTATCTCCCAGTGCTCATTGAGATTCCTTGGACTTTATACTATATTTATTTTATTTCTCATATCATCTTTGGGTACAAAGTGAGACACATAAAAATGCTTAAGAAGTGCTTGTTGAATGAATGAATACATGTTAAATGCTCATACATTTTTAATTATGCATATATTTTAAGTTGCCTCTATTTTGTTGAAGCTTCACTTCTTCATGTAGATATATATCTTTAATAAAAATTAAAATATTAAAAATTAGGCCAGGCATGGTGGTGCATGCCTTTAATTCCAGCACTTGGGGGGCAGAGGTAGGAGGATTTCCATAAGTTCAAGGGTACCCTGATATTACACAGTGAATTCCAGATCAGCCTGGGCTAGAGTAAGATTCTACCCCCTGAAAAACAAAAAAACAACAAAAAAAAAATTAAACTATGGTAGTTTGCCACTCAAGGTGAGAAATTTTTAAAAAATATTTTATTTATTTGAGGGAGAGAAAGGCAGACAGAGAGACAGACAGAGAGAGAAAGAGAGACAGAGAAAGAATGGGTGTGCCAGGGCCTCTAGTCACTGTAAACAAACTCCAGATGTATGTGCCACCTTGTGCATCTAAGCCACCTCTCCAGCCTGAGATTTTTATATTAAGAATAGATTAGGTTTTCCTAATTTTCAATCTTTGATCCTAATTAGTTATTAATTATTTGTTCTTTAAATAACTAGATTTAAATTAAAATATGCATTCTATTCAATTAATTTGAAAACATTAAAATTTTTAATGTGGGCCGGGAGAGAGATGGCTTAGCAGTTAAGGCATTTGTCTGCAAAGCCAAAGGACCCAAGTTTTATTGCCTAGGACCACATAAAGCCAGATGCACAAAGTGATGCATGTGTCTAGAGCTTCTTTATAGTGGCTGGAGGCCCTGCCATATACATTCTTTCTGTCTGTCTCTCTTCTCTGTGTCTTTCTGTTTGCAAATGAATAACTAAATAATACTGTGAATGTTAACTATTTTTCAAAAACTTATTTTACTAACAGACCATCAATAAAAACTACTTCTACAAATAAAATTCTACTTGGATTTTCATGTTTTATGAATACAAATTTTAAAAAGATAAATTTAAGAGAGTAAATCTGCTTTCTAAGAATTACTGCTACCACAATTCATCTGTGTATAATACTTTTAATATGTTACACATGTCATGCATGTATGTGTATGTGTGTGTGTGTGTGTGTGTGTGTGTGTGCATGCCTGTGCGCATGCTGGTGATTAAACTCAGAGTCTTGCACATACTAAGCCACACTCTACCAGAGCTACATCTCCAGCTCCATGTTTTAATGCTTATTCATGACCAGTATCAATATAAGGAGAATCATTTGGAGTTAACTTATATTTGAAGTGTTAATCCCATTAGCCAACACTCTTTCCTCCATTTCTCCTTTTCTGAACCCAGGATCCTTTCTTTTGTATTATAATTATGCCCATCACAAGAGAACTGTACTTCCTGCAAGTGTAGACTTCCAATTACATTTCAAGCCCACTGCTTTTAAACTTTAGTGAGTTTATTGCTTGGACTACATAATAATAATGGCTACTGGGTTACATTTAATTTTTACTCTATACTTATATATATATCTTCAATATTTGACCCTTTCTACTACTTTCAAATTGAGGATATTTACTTTGTAGCTTAGCTACAAAGTTAGCTTACTTTGATTTGCATACTCAAACAGAGGATAAATGGAAATAAGGATTATTTGTTATATTGGGGTGATGTACTCTTCACCAGTTTTTAATTTTTTTAAATATTTTTTATTTTTATTTATTTGAGATAGAGGAGAAGGAAGGAGAGAGAAAGAGGCAGATTGAGAAGGGAAGCTCAGGGCTTCCAGCCATTGCAAATGAATTCCAAAGGTATGTTGCCCCCCTCATTCATCTGGCTTACGTGGGTCCTGAGGAGTTGAATGTGGGTCCTTTGGCTTTGCACGCAAATGCCTTAATGGCTAAGCTGTCTCACCAGCCCCTTTCATCAGTTTTGTCTGCAGTATTCTTAATTAGATTGTTTTACTGAGGGAAGAGAAGATATTATGTTACATTTTTTAATTAAAACATCACATTTATAGAACAGTGTGATGCTTCAACACATCTATGTGGTATGCAATAATCAAATTGGGGTAAAATACCATTCGTGGTTTCCTTGTATTGGAATCACTTTAAATCTTCTCTTTTAGCTATTTTGAAATATGCAGTAAATCATTGTTAACTCTTGATTTCCTATGAAAGTGTAACTATTTTCAAAAAACATATTCTATTTATTTATTTAGTTACTGTAGGGAGTGTGGGAGGAAGGGAGGAAAGCAGGGAGAGAGAGAAAAAGACAGGGAAAGAGCAAGAAAATGGGCACACCAGGGCTTCTAGCCACTACAAATGAGACCCATGCACCACATTGTGCATCTGGCTTCATGTGGGTACTGGGGAATCAAACCTGGGGCTTTTGGCTTTGCCAGCAAGTACTTTAACCTCTAAGCCATCTCTTTAGCCCAGTATAACTATTTTTGTACTTGTTACCCAAGTTCCCTTTCTTTTTCCTTTCCAGTTTCTGATAACCATTGTCTTACTCTTTACTTTTAAAAGATAAAATATTGAACAAGAATGTGTGATATTTGTCTTGCTAAGCTTGGCTTATTTAATGTATCATAACATCCTCCAGGGTCATTCATGTTGCTGCAAATGATAAGACATTACTCTTTGTATGGCTGAATAGTGTTCCCTTATCAATATTCTCTTTATACATTTATTCAGTGATAAACACCTATATTGATTTCATGCAATGGATTTTTAAAAAATAGCACTACAGGGCTGAAGAGATTGCTTAGTGGTTAAGGCACATGCCTTTGAAGCCTAAGGAACCATGTTCGATTCTCCAAGATCCATGTAAGCCAGATGCACATGGTGATGCATGCATCTGGAGTTTGTTTGCAGTGGCTAGAGGCCATGACATGCCTATTCTCTCTCTCTCTCTCTCTCTATCTCAAATAGACAAATGAAAATTTAAAAAAAAAATCATTAAAAAAGCAGTACAGTAAACATTGGAATGTACCTATCTCTATTCATTCTGATTTCATTTCTTTTGAATAGAAGTTATCATATTCATATTTTTCCATATACCAACAAGTTGCTGTATTATCTCACATAAGAATTTGCTAGCATGAAATTTTCTCGTATGCTAGCTACTTTAAAAGGTACATTTTTATTTATTTTTCTTATGTGGTGTGGTTGTGGGGTGTGTGTATGTGTGTAGTATAGTGTACTATGTATGTGGGAGATATGTACATGTGAGTAAATTCATGCATGGCACATATATACAGCACGCAGTGCTCATCCATGCATCTCCTTGTGATGCTCCAGTCTCCACTTTCCACAGGGCTAGGGTTACAGAAATGTGTGGCCATGCCTTTATTCTTCCATGGGTTCAGGGGAATTAAACCTGGGCTGTCCCAGGACTTTTCAGGCCTTTCTGCTTAACCCACTGAGCCATCTCTCCAGCCCAACATTTTTACTTCTAATGAAGGAATTTTAAGATGTAAAACAAACACAGATACTTCTCAGCATACAATGGGAAACCAACTTGATTAAAGAAAATAATCAAGTTGCAAATGCTTTAGTACACATAGCCCATACAATGTACATCAACAACACAGTGCCCTGCAAAATTCCTATTGTTTACCTCCATAGTCATGTGACTAATTGGAAGTCACAGCTGCCATTTGTGCCTTGCATGGTGAAAGAGTTCCAGGCCATGTATTGTTAGCCTAGGAAGAGATCACAATTCAAAATCCCAAGTATAGTTTGTACTGAATGCAAGCCACTTCTGTGTTATGATAATGTTGAAAATTTTTAAACAAACTTCATAAGATGGGGACCATCTGTACAACTCCTTTGTGCATTTAAATGGATTTTTCATCCAATTGTTTTTACTCAATTGATATTTAAAAACATCCCAGAATCGTTCCAGTCTCTCAACCACCACCCGACTTTAATTCCAGCTAGCTATTCTCTTGTCTCCCAGCATTAATTTTTAATTTCCTACATTCCAAATACAACATGGTGATCTGTAATCACCCATCAAAGAACAGTTACCTGGAAGTGCAGGTACAAGTAAGAAATTTCATACTACCACAGGTTTATTGGGTGAGGTCCTTTCTTGCAGCAGAGGGGAGGTCTCTAAGACACATAATACTTAAAAGAATGCTGTATATTTCAGTTCTTCTTGATTGATGGACAATGTGAGGCAAAAGAAGAGACCAATGGGCTTTATTATGGTTATCAGAACAGAAAACAGGAGAGAAGAGATCTGACTTCAGCATATGTGTCTAAGGAATAATTCTCAAGGCTTCTTTATTTCTTGGGTATATTGAGATGGGTATTTTAAAAATTGCATTTTGTCCTTTAAGCACCCCTTTCTTCATTTCAATGGCAAAACATGTCAGAACCTCATTTCTCTTATCTATTAAATGAGACTAATAAGAAAGTTTATCAATTTATAATTTTGTGAAGTTTGAAATTACATGCCAGCATACATTGTACTTGATCAGAATTGAGTCTACTCAGAGCAAGTAGAATTTACCCAATAATCTGGTGTTTACTATCTTTAATTCATGCCATAGCAGTTCAGAAGTGATAGGTTCTGGAGCTGGTATTTTTGATTTATGGGCTAAAAACAGTAGAGAATTTTTTTAGTAAGAGCTTGTGTTTTTACCCCGTACATCTTTATGAAATGTTACTCATGAGGTTGTCACTGTGGTATGCTGTGGGGAGATAAAATTGAGAAAGATTAGGATAGGTTGTGCTCATATGCAGTTGATATGGCAGTGTTGGAACCAAGCAAAGAACAAATAAATCTGAGTAAAAGTCAAGGCATGCAAGTATCAGGTCTGATGCAGAAAGGAAGACAAGAAGCACAGACAGCAATAAAAAGCCTACTGGAAACAAACTTTTCAGAGAGGCTGTACTTGAAGCTGTATTTTGGAGGATGGGGAGATGAGAGCAAGGAAGTAAGCACGAGGTGATCAAGCCAGCATTTGGAGGATGGTCACTGTGTTGTTTACTCTGCAAGCGCATGCGAAGGTGTGGAGTAGCTTCTATATAGGGAGCAGATTCCATACTGTAAGGAGCAAGACAGAGGAAACTTCTGCTCAAAGTTTCTGTTTTCTGAGTAAAGTCCGTACTGTGTCTTCCTCCCTTTTCCTCCTCCATCTGTTCACATATTTTTTTGCTTCTTTGCTGAAAGGGAAGAGAAAAATTTATTGGCTCAAACTTTCTCCACAGGTTTCTGTGTAAATAAATCCCTGTATGACACTATGACAATACTGAAATGTCCATTGAAAGTTTTCTTTTTGTTAAGTAGAAACTTTGTATGGGTACATCATGTGTTGTTACCATCATTTCCCTGCTCCCTGGCCCCACTCCAATGAGGACCTTTCTTAATGGGGTTGCTGGTATTCCCCATGGAGTTGTGGGTTATGAGTTGTGGGAGCAGCCGCCCGTCATTGTGGGGAGGGCTATGTCTCTGGATATTCCCTCTCACGCTATGGCTCTTACATTCTTTCCACCCCCTTGTCCTCAAAATTCCCTGATCCTTGGAGGGTGTGCTTTAAGTCTACTTTAGCATTGAGCTCTCAGCAGCCTATGGATTTCTGCTTTGGCGCATTTTGAGTATCTGCAGTGTGTGTCTCCATCACCCTGGTGCAGGCTATCAGGATCTCTGTGGAAGCAGCGCTCTTGCTCATCTTACCAATTCCTCTGCGGAGTCCCCTGGGCCCTTGCTGTTGTGCTTGGGGTGTGCGTTTCCTGACATGGAGTCAGCTATCAATGGCTTGTCCTGTTGACAGATTTTGGTTGTCCACAGTTCTTACTGCTTTACGAAAAAGAGAAACGGATTCTCTAACGGAGAGTGAGATCAGGATAGGTTAAAGGAATGAGCATTGGTAATTTATAGAAATCTTGAAAATGGTTTTCATTGTGAAAGCATATTTATCTTTTTTAAACATTTTTTTTTCTGATTTATTTATATTTAGTAGAGACAGAGAGAGGGAGAGAGAAAAAGTGAGAATGGGCATGCCAGGGCCTCTAGCCCCTGCGAACAAACTCAAGATGCATGTGCCACCATATGCATCTGGCTTATGTGGGACCTGGAGAGTGGAACCGGGGTCCTTAGATTTTGCAAGCAAGTACCTTAACTGGTAAGCCATCGCTCCAGCCTTTTTTTGAAATATTTTTTCCTGATTTATTTTTATTTATTTATTAAAGACAGAGAAATTGAGAGTTATTTTTTAATAATTTAAAAAGTTTATTAAGGGTAGACACTGTGTTTGTTTTGTCTCATTTGCTATACTACTGACTTATTTCTGATGAGATTTTAACTGACATTCAATATGTTGGGGCATTCAAGCTTGTGCCTTCACTGTGGGGATGAATATGAACTTTGTCTCATGTGCTCACTCATCATTTACATGTCACTGACTGTGAGGACAGGAATCATGGTTTGATACCCGTAATCAGCAAGAAAGAGAACTATGCTCAAAAGATATTGTTCACTGGATGTAGAACCTAAGCAATAAAACTTCATGCAGTAGGCAAATTCTTTAGTATGTTAATTTTTTCTTATAGTGGAGATTGGCATGCAACGTACATGAAAGTTTCAATACTAATATTAAGTCACAACTCTAGTTTTGATGTCATAATGATTATTAGGACAGTAGTAGTGCACTATACTTATATAGAGAAAAACTTGATTGAAGTTGTCTGGAAATTAGAAAACATAGATGAGTAATTGAAGGCATTATTTTTTTGTTTTGTTTTTTGTTTTTTAGAGGTAGGGTCTCTCTCTGGTCCAGGCTGACCTGGAATTCACTATGGAATCTCAGAGTGGCCTCAAACTCTTGGCAATCCTCCTACCTCTGCCTCCCAAGTGCTGGGATTAAAGGTGTGCACCACCACACTCAGCTGAAGGCATTATTCTTAATAATTTTGTAGAATGATAATAAACAAGGGCTAGAGAGATTTCTTGGTGGTCAAAGGCAATTGCTTGCAAAGTGTGATGTCCCAGGTTTGATTCCCCAGTATTCATGTAAACCAGACTACACAACATTGCACATGTGTCTGGAGTTTGTTTGCAGTGGCAGGAGACCCTGGTGTGCTCATTCTCTCCCTACCTCTTCCTCTCTCCCCCACTCTGTCTTTGTAGGTTGTCAGTGTCTTTTAACTAGAGATTAGATTTCTTACTTTATCATGCTTTTTACCTGATTCTCTGTTTGTAATTCCACATCAGAGTTTCCTATTCTCTTTATTTCCAGACCAAAAATTAACTCTAGGGAATTTCACTGTCCTTAGTGGCCTTGGAAACCATGCCCACATCTTTAAATAGCCTCTTTATTTACTACTCTTTACATTAGCCAGCTTTGAATGTGCCATCTGTTTTCCAGAGGGAATATGACTGATGTACTCACTATGTAACAGTGTCCAACAAACAAAATTCTGCTTCAGAGTAGTCATATATAAGTGCAGATAAGGTTGTTTTCTGCTCATAGACCTCCTGCACAGGTAAGGTTAGGAGATAGACTGGAATGGCTGTGTTTAGCAGTTTAGAGATTTAGGGTTCTCTAGCTGTATTATTTTGTCTGGCCTGTTTTTTCCTCATTAAAATTATTATTTATTTATTTCATAGAGCAAAGAAGAAGATTATAGATAGATACATGACAGAGAGAGAGAGAGAGAATAGGCATGCTAGGACCTCTAGCCACAACAAACCAACTCCAGACACATGTGCCGCTACGTGCATCTGGCTTATGTGTGTACTGGGGAATTGACCCAGTTCTTAGGCTTCGCAGGCAAGTGCCTTAACTACTAAGCTATCTCTCCAACCCTAGCTGGTTTAAGTTTTTTTTTTCATTTTTAAATTTTTTTATTAGATCTGGACATATTTAGTATGTAAGCAACATATGTTGGTAGCATCTTTTCCCTCCTCCCTGCTCCTTTTCTGAAGAGACATTCCTGTTTTATTTATTTATTTATTTATTTTAATTTTCACATAGAAACTAATGTTCTTTGGGAATAGCTTCTGGTCAAGGCTAAGTTTGGTTAGCTTAGCTTGCTGTAGGCCATGCACTTTCACATTTTGGTATCCTGGCCCAGAGAAATCCTGCTAATTCTCTATAATCATATTACCTTGTCAAAATATTTTCATGGCTCAACATAGAAGGGCATGAGGACAAGTAGCTCAGAGGGAACAGATCAAATGCTTCCTGGAGTGGTTCCATGGCAGCTTTCAGTTCTCCTGTCCTTGGGCAGTACTTGCCTTTGGGCTGAGTACCCAGAACCTGGTCCAGAGTGGCTTCGTAACTCTAGTTTCCCTAGTAACTCGTTTGAAGCATTCTACTTTGTGGCTTATTATCAACTTTTACTTCCTTTTCTATATAGAGCAGTAGAGGAATGGTAGAAAAAAACTTCTTCACTATACTGTAGTTAGACTTACCCTGAGATTTATGGCTGCATTAGTTGGTATGAGGAAGCACTCAAAAGCAGTACTGATACTGTAAATCAAATAAAAGATCTTGAAAACTAGCCATGATAGTGGTTTAAAATTGTTCTTTACAATCATATACGTGCTTATTTGTGCTTTAATTAAACCTGCATTCAGCAAATACTTCTGAGTACCTACAGCATATGCAAGAGTGTGTTATATCATTATCCAACAAGAAAATGATATGCTAAGATCTTTGCACTTAAATCCTATGTCTGGGATGCATTTCAATAGTTACAGTTTAATTGGTTGGATTAGAGACCCCATGTTAATCTGTCTCCTGCAGGTACTCCAGGAGATTTTTATAGAGGGGCACCTAGTGGCTGGTTGGGGAAACTACTTGGTTTATTTATTCATTTATTTTGATCAAAAACATACTTTGTATGGACACATCATGTGTTCGTACCATCTTTTCATCCTACCTGCCCCCATTCCTCAGGGGGCCCTCCTCAGTGGGGTTGCTGGTATTCCATGAGGATGCCTTTAATCATGCGAGACCATGCAGGCATTCTTAAAATTTTGGCATTTGTTTTCTGCTTCTCTAAGGACATGCTCTCCAGATTTTAAAACAAAAGGTGATGTACTTAGTAGAAACTTCCTCCATGTTTTTTTTTTTCTAAAATAAATTTATATATATTGTTATGGGTCAGACTTCATGAAGGAAGTGACCTTTCAACTTGTTCTGTCAAGCCCAGGAGGATGGAGGTGGGGGGCTGTCGAAGGCAAACCAGACGCAAAACCTCAGCTCTCTGAGTTCCCAAGGCACTTGTCCAGCTTCAGCTGTGGCAGTCTCTTTGTTTGGCTGCAATTATTCATTGGCATGTCTGTGCATAATACTCTAAAGTGTTTCACAAAGGGGAAGCTCTTTTATGTTTGCATTTTCTATGTTTAACACAGTGTCTGGCGCTTAGTTGGTACATAGTAAATGTTGGCAAATGAAGGATACATTGCAAGGCACATAAGGGAAGGAAATGAAGAAAAACTTGATGGAGAAGGAATGGGACCTAGTATTTAAAAGCTAGATTGGGATAGATTATGGAGATTTGACATACCAAGGTTTTAAAATACATTCTTGGAAGCTACTGGAATGAGAGTATTGTCATATCATAGTGTTCGGGTAGGTGAATGTGGTAAGAGTGTACAGTTACGAGTGACGGAAGGAAAAGGCAGGTGGAAGCTATGGCTGCTGGTTAAAAAAAAAAAAAAAACAGAACTGATGTGAGAATAGTCTATTTATATGTATAAAAGTCAGTAAAACAAAATTAAATGAAAGCCATGCTAGCAGCTAAGTATCCTAGGAACCTAAGTTTTATTTGACTCTCTTTCTAGAGTGCTACTCTTATTCCTAGAAGTAAATCCTAGTGTGCAATGTAGAAACCAAATTACATTGCATATATTGCCTAAGACTGCTAAATTCTTTTCCAAATGTTAAGTTAAGGTTCTTTCCTGCAAAGCCAAAGGACCCAGGTTCAGTTCCCCAGGACCCACATAAGCCAGATGCACAAGGTGGTTCATGAGTCTGGAGTTTGTTTGCACTGGCTGGAGGCCCTGGCGTGCCTTCTTTCTTGCTCTTCTTTCCTTCCTTCCTTCTTTCATTCCTTCCTTCCTTCCTTCCTTCTTTTTCTTTCATTCATTCTTTTTTCTTCTTTCTTTTTTCCTTCTTTCTCTCTTCTCTCTCTTCTGCCTCTCTCTCAAATAAATAAATATAAATAAAAGTGTGATATTAGGAAATTCATCATTTTCTTAGCTTCAAAATGAAGAGGCTGCATTAAATGATCTTTAAGTTCCCTCCCTGCCAGATATTAAGTGATTTTTTTCATGTTCTTCATTAAATTTCCAAACTCCATAAAAGAGATCATTATATAGCCTCTTGCTCATTTGATATCTCTGTAATATGTTTTTTTCACCTACTTATCAGTCTTTCTTTCTATTGGGTGATTTTCATCAGCATTGCCATGTTTCAAAAAACTCCCTTGGCCTGTCTGCCCCTTCCTGTGTGTGTGAGAGAGAGAGGAGGGGGAGGGAGGAAGATTAAGTGAATGAGAATATTTTAGCTAGGACAAAGGTTCAGATTTTGTTGGTGGAGAATATTACTTTAATAGTTTTATTAGCTGTCTATTAATTCTTCTGGCTTGGATACCATAGGGTCAATTAGGTGGCAAACTATGGCTTGAATTTATTTTCATTTACTAATTTATATAAGAAATAAAAGTGTCTAGTGCAAATGAAATAGTGACTGATTCCTGTCATTCTAAGGTTCAAATATACTGAAATATGGCTGATGACATGAGTGGTCTTAAGAGAAAAACAAGTTATCAAATCATGGGAAACAAAGTGAGACACTTATAAGAAAACTCAATGAAGTCTATCATGGTGCCTTTCTCTTGTCAGGGAGAGAAGAGAGAGAGTTACAGAAGGGGAAGAGTTCCAATTTCATACCGAGGACATTTGACACAAGTACACTTTGGATATGCTCTTGGTAAAAATCCTATATGCTTGAATTCAAAGAACTTCTAATTTAAAGCATAGGAGTACTGAGTTATTTGGCAAGGTTTCTATGGCATTACTAACTGTGTAGCTGAAAGCTAACAGCATTATTCCTTTATCTCATGTCACAGAACCACTCCTCATAGTGCAGGGCCATCGTTGCCTGCAGAATCCATGGGAAATATGTGCAGTAAGAACAGAAGAGGATGAAACAGACTATCACTGGACACTCAGAAAGAAACAAATAATTTGTCCCTGGTAATTGTAGATGAAAAGAGGATTTTAAAGTTTAGATGATTTGGTTTCCTCCCAAAGCTTGGGAATTCAATTTCCATATTTTTGCTTCCTTTCTACTGTGTTCCAAATGGTGCACTATTGATTTTCCAATGCAATAGCTGTGTTGTCTTTAAAAAGATGTAATAGTTTGGGTCACATTTAAGCTTTATTGTCAGACAGAAATAAATAATGCTTAATTTGGATACTATGTGAATATCTGATAAAACATTTGATCAGTATCTTTAAAAAGATTATATACACGTATTTTCAAAGTGTGCTTTCTTTATAAGAATATTTTATTTGTGCCAGAGAGATAGTTTTGTGGTTAATGTACTCTCCTGTGATGCCAAAGGATGTATGTTCAAGTTCCCAGGATCCAAATAAAGACAGATGCTCAAGGTGGTACTTGTATCTAAAGTTCATGGCTGGAGACCTTGACATACCCATTCTCTTTTTCCCTCTGCCTCTTTCCCTTTCTGTCTCTCAAATAAATAAAAATAAATTATTAAAAAGATATATTTTATTTATTTATTTGAGAGAGAGAAAATGGGTACACTATGGCCTCTAGCCATAGCAAATGAACTCCAGATGCATGAATATGGCTTATGTAGTTACTGGGGAATTGAACCTCAGTCCTTACGCTTCACAGGCAAGCACCTTAACCATCAGCCATCTTGCCAGTTCCAAAGTGTACCTTCTTAAAGCTCATTGACTTTGAGGGTAATGCTGTGGATTGTTAGACTTCCCACTGACATTGATTACAGATGCTCCTGAGAAGGGAAGCGCATGTACTTCCTGCCGTTCTTCATTCCATGGAACTTTTTGAGTTAATTGGAGGAAACTTCAGAAGGCTTTGAGGGATTTCAACATTAAGAAGCACATTTTGGAGTTGGTGACATGATTCATGGATGATAAAGCAAGAGTGCTTGTTATACTAGCATGATGACCTGAGATGCCTGAATCTGATCCCTGTGCTCGCATAACCGTGGGTATGATCATGCATCCCTATGACTCCAGTTTTGTGGGGACAGGAGATAGAAGAATTGCTGTGGCTTTATTGTTGACCAATGAGAACAGAAGATCTGGGTTTGGTAAGAGATTGGCTCAAGGAGATACATGGAGTCATAGCGGAGAACACACCATGCTGTCCTCTTTGGTCCATATGCATGTGCCTGGAGCCACACATCTGCATACAAGTATGCATACACCACACACACTATACCACACATACTACACACATCCCAAAAATGTTAACAGAAGACTTAGTTCACTGGAAGGGCTACAAAAAAACTATGTATAGTGTCCAAAGAGTAAATATGATAGAATAAAGAATATGTATTAAGGTTCAAAGACTGGGTTTGAATCATGATATCTTACTGTATAGTGACCATGTGACTTTTCACAGTACAATTAAATAATCCAAAATCTTTTTCTGTAAAATGTGATTGATAGTACTTCTGTCCCCACTTTCACCTTATTTTTGCAGGAGTTAAGTATTGAGGCTTAAAATATTTTCTAAAAGCTCATATAATTTTGATATAAGCAAGATAGACTGTGACTAACTTAGGCAAAAAGTAAGTTCTTGGAACCTCTTGAGCAATTAAGTATATCAAGACAAGCATTGGAAACCATGTGCAGAAAACATGGTAACCAGGGTGACTGCATCCAAACTCCAAACTAGTGGCCCGTATAGAATGAACCAGTCCCACCAATCTCTTTGAGATCTTGTGCTCAAAATTCAGAATCTTTAGAGAGACAAAGACCCCATATTTCCAACTTGGGGGCAAAAGTCCTCTGCCAGGGTTAAAACTGAGGCGGTTCAATAATCTGTCAAGATTGCAAAAGCTTGAGGAGAGAATGTGTTCGAAGAAACTGAATGGAGACTGTGTTGCCAAAAATACCCATGTTCACTGCAAGTAGGAACAGTTGTATCTTTGTTACAGTGGGAGGGTAGGCTGCTGAGATGATGCAGTATTGGCAGTGGGGGTAAGGCAAGGATTGAGGGCACTCTGGCTGGCTAAGGTAACTTTGGTAGGGGTATATATTTGGAGGGAAAGCCTGGAAAAATTAGGAGCATGTAGGGAGGGTGATGAGGAACACGGGAATAAGTGGGCATTCAGAAGATAAATACTGATGAGGCTACTGGCAGAATGTTTGCACCATAATGGATCTCATATGAAGCTACAAGGTAAACCTAGACATTATCAGTCTTTTCTTTCTTTCTTTCTTTCTCTCCTTCTTTCTTTTTTTTTTTTTTAGTGGATTGCCCTAGTTTTTAAAAACCGGGGCTTTCAGGCTGCTTTGCTTGCAACCTAGGATTATAGAAAAATGCTCAAGAGGACTTAGCAGACAGATTTGGAATGACTAGGCTCCTGCCACACAACACTCAGAAATGCTCTGTTACATGCTTTACAGATTAGGGCTCATGTATAAAACCCACAGTGTGAAAAAACAAAAAACAACATGCTGCTAAAGATAGCACTGGAGTAGAACCCCCAAATTAAAGAGGGCATGAGGAAAGTTGATTTCAATAGCATACTTGAGATCTTTAAATTGTCCCAGTCTCTGTCAACAGCTGGGCAGCTAGGTACACAGACATGATATTGCTTTGTTGCTTTATTATTACCAATATTATCTCAGCATGGTCAGTACAATTCACTTTTCAATTGCCAGGAAGAGGCTCAGTCTGTAGAAAATGTTTACTTGCCAAGATGGTTTGTTGAAATAATCCTGAATTGAACTTGATCTATTTGGTCCACAGGGGAATTAATAGGCTCTGGTAGATAGGGGCTTCACTTCTGCGAAATATCGCTTTCTTTAGTGAGTACCCTGAAAAGCCAGTTGAGCTACCATGGCATCTGAATCCAACTTGACAACAGGGAAGTTTCCTGGCTCAGTTATTTGTCCCTATTTCCTATCGACATGCTCATGCTTTTCATGGAATCAGCGGCTGCCTCTTTTGAAGTGAGGTGCCATTCAAGGCTTTTGTAGAGAGGAGGAAGATGCTCTACATTATTGTAGATTCACTGTAAGCAGAACATTCTGAGAGTGCTCAAAATTAGATGAGCAGTGTCAGGTCACAACTGAAACAATGACTCCTTAGACACATTATAACCTTCAAAGTGCTTTAACGTGTACTTGGTAACTGGCACATTCACTCTAAAACGAGGCTACATTTTCAGTCAGTGTGGTGGTAATAGTATCTGGGTCTACATCAATATTGACTAGAGATATAGATAACTCAAGAATATACCATTAAATTGTATGGAGTCCAAATGGTTTGTTTTTATTTTAAAATTCTTCTAGGACCAATATAAATATATCTTTCAGGTTCTGTGTAGATGTACATGGCACTGGTGTGGTGCAAGAGATGCTTGCATATTATGATTGAAGCCTGCTTGGTAGGGGCTGTCTGGTGGAGTAGAGACCAGAGAAATTATGTAATACAGAATCATAATAAAAAGTGATGAGGGGGACTTTTTTCTTAGGTGGAGAAGATTCTAGGTATAAGATTCTATTAGTATAAAATCACAACTTTGTTTACACTACATATGTCCATTTTCAATAATTATGAAAGCATTAAAACACAGTAAGAGCTAAATATCCCACCATAGTCAGCCGTTAAGGAAAACTGGCACCATTTGTACGTGTCTTCTCTAATGTTTTCCCTGTTTCCTTCCCTGTAGACAGAGCTGCATACACTTTGATGCTTAGAGTGGCTTGGCTGATGTGTTATGCAATCAGTTTCTCTGTGAATATTTGTTGATCTTTTAAGTTATTTCTAAAGTTGCATTTGAGAAATGGAAGTAATGGGTTAATCAAGTACAGGTTTATACAGTTTGTAACCTCCATAAAAGTTCTGCTAATTTCCATTTCCATTTTGTATTCTAATTTACACTCTCATTTACACTTTCTAAAGTGCTTGACGGGAAAACATATCCCATTGAGTAGCATAATTGACTTTCATCAACACTGAATTTATAATTCTTATTGAATTTGAGAATTTAATCATCAGAAAACTATACCTGCTTTCTACTTTTGCATTTATTTAGTTGCTAGTAGTAATTATCATTTTTGCATGTCTGTTTGTCATAAGCATTTCACATTTCATGATTATTCATTTATTTACATATTTTTTTCTATTTATTTAATTATATATTTTATTCTCACATGGACATTTGTATTTCATATTGTATATATTCACTACTGAATTATGAAAAAAAATTAAATACTGTTAAGTGAATCACACATCTTCCAGAGGTGGTCATATGATTTTTTTTAACTTTCTTGTTTAGGAGTTTACTTATTGTTATTTAATACAAATTTTAGGATATTATGGTGTCACCATATATGTATTTATATCCTTTATGAGTTCTGACTATACAACTTTCCATTATTTTAGAGTCAGGTAAAATGTTTCCATGTTTTCTATAATTTTTTTCGTCTTTTATATGTAACCCTATCCCCACTCTGAAACTAATCTTTACATGTAGCCTGATTTAGAGGTTTATTTGGACATTTTTCTCTAAACTCATTCTCCTAGGTGTCTCCAAGACTGATTATTGTTTATCTTGCTAAATGTTGGATTAATTTCTCCTGAGTTACTTCCTATCCAGTCTTCATACTTTATGGTAATATCCTCCATTCCTTAATTTAATTTCTTTCTACCTTCCTTTCCCTCTTCTTTCCTTTATTCTTTTTTCTCTTTCTCTTTTTTTTTTCCTTTTTCTTCCTTTCATTTTAGTTAGCACACAAAGTAAATGTTTCCTGATGGCTGTTTATATGTTCCATGTCTCTCACCCATCTTTAGTCCAAGCCCCCAACCCTTCTGTACTCTCTGCCACAGTATTCCCAATTCTACCTTCATGCCACTGTGCTGTTAAGTTCTCCATCAAAGTCTTGGCACTGTTTGGAAAGCTCTTCTTCAATTGGTCTTATTCTCATTTCTTTCAAAGAAGTTCTCCCTGCTTCCACAGAGACTACTCCCTTATCAAAGCTAATTCCCTAACCTTATGATAGATAGCCCAGAATTTGACAATGCCCTCCAAATTGCTTGCACATTTACTAGTATGCCAGCTGATTATGCCCAACATCAGAGCCTAGGGTCTGAATATGTACCTTGTCTGTCTGCTTCACCATTATTTTTTTCAACATCGAAAATTAGCCTGAGCAGGGCGTGGTGGAGCACCCCTTTAATCCAGGCACTTGGGAGGCAGAGGTAGGAAGATCACCGTGAGTTCGAGGCCACACTGAGAATACATAGTGAATTCCAGGTCAGCCTGAGCTAGAGTGAGACCTTACCTCAAAAAAAAAAAAAAAAAAGCCTGGATAATGTCCCTGCAAATGGGTGGATTTTCCTGTAATGATAATGACAACAAAAAGCACTAATTTTTACTGAGTGCCGATTCTGTAAAAGTTAGTCAGTCCACTTACTAAGTATTTTACAAGAATCATTTCACACAGTTCACCAGATAAGAACTGTTTATAGAAGTTACATTGAACTTTATTGTTGCAAATTCCACTTAAAAATACTGAGGCTGTTACATTCCCCACTTTAAGGAAAGAAATCAGAAGTATTAAAAGTCTCTGTAAATGGTTAAGGTCAAATTACTAGGGAAGGGACACATTTTTTCTCCTTAGTTCCTTGGGGAAACATATTTTAATCCATTTTAATTAGTTTATTCTGACATGTGAAATTCTAGATATTTATTATAGCTCCTTTCCAAGAAGTCTCATTGGAATTTTGATTAGGAGTGCATTAAACATCTTCATTAATTTGATAATAGCTTGATCTTTTCAGATTTGACTCATTCCTTTCTAGGAAAATTGTTTTTATTTACCTTTATTGCCTTATCACTCTTGGAAAGTTTTGTGGACTTTTATAGGCCCTTCATATGTTTTACAAGCAAAAGGTACAGTGAATTATTTTATACTTTTTGATGATTTTGTCTTGTCCTTAGATAGTGTGCAAAGCCACAATTTAGAGTTGTTACTTGTTTCAGAGTCATTATGTGCTCTATAGGCATCTTCTGAAAAAATTGCTTACTGCCCAGCAGATAGGTGAAAGCAAATGTTAATATCAGAAAGTTACAGATAGAAGGTTTTAGAAAATAGGCAGGACAGGCCTGGGCACAATGCCATACTCAGTTCTAAATGTCTTCCCTAGACTGTCTAGACCTTATCATCAAGGTGGGAATGATGATGCTCTCCACGCATAAGGGTTCTGTAAGGGTATGCGAGGCAGTGAGTAGTAGTGCTTCTTGACTACAAGTGGTTCACAGAACTTTTATCCCGATATAATAGTATGAAAGGAGCCCATGGTGCGGAAATGCATGCTACTTTGTAAGGGATGGCACAGATAATTGTAAAGACAGAGATTTCAAAATCACTTTATTTGTTTTGGCTACAAAGTCAAATGCAGATCTGAGGATTCATTTATATTTCATGTCACATCATAACCACATACATGTAGGTATTGACTTCCACCCCATCGCCACCATCCTGTAACTTAAAACAATCATTACATTGTGAGGTTAACTTTTTTGCATTCTGCCACTTCTTGGGCATTTTCCTCCTCATTATGTGTCTACATTTACTTATACTAGCCTGAAAAATATATCCAAGTACTGTTACACAAATGGATTCTCAAAATGAAAAGAGAGAAAAAAAAAAAAAACCACCTTAGTACCTAATGAAGATCTATCTTCAAGTGCTGTTTGAGTCTGGGTCTGTGCCCTCTCAGTAGGTGTCTCTTGCTTTTGTAAACTGTGAACACTAAGCATCTATATTTGTCTGCTGATGAGGATTGTACAAGTTGGCTAGATCATATTAACTATCCTCATCAAAGCTTCTTTATGCTTTTTTAAATTTAATTTTGCTTTTGTTAAAATCATTTTATTCTATTTGAAATAGCTCATTTTAGTTTTTAATTTTTTCCCAGAGTTAGGACTTTCTAAAATAATATTTTTATTTATTTATGTGCATGGAGAGAGGGAAAGAGAGAGAGAGGTGCCAGGGTTTCTAACTGCTACAAACAAACTCCAGATACATGCAACACTTTGTGCACCTGACTTTATGTGGGTCAGAGAAAGCATATAATCCAGCCATGAGGAGATATAGTTCGGTTGGCTTAAAATCAGTCTCTGAGGGCTGGAGGGATTGCTAAGTAGTTAAGGAATTTGCCTGCAAAGCCTAAGGACCCAGGTTCAATTCTCCAGTATCCATGTAAGCCAGAAGCTCAAGGTGGTCCACGCATCTGGAGTTTGTTTACAGCGGCTACAGGCCCTGGCGTGCCCATTTATTCTGTCTCTCTCTCTCTCTCTCTCTCCAGCTATCTCCCTCTCTTTCTTAAATAAATAAATAAATAAATAAATAAATAAATAAATAAATAAATAAAATATGGCTCTATAGTGGACCCCTTTTCTTGAAAACTGAAACTTCCGTGTATGAAGGAGAAATGTTACTTTCACTGTCTGTTATTTGTTAGCTCTGCTTTCATTTGTTGTCTGGTAAATATTGTCCATATTCTGCTGCCACATTGGCATTTGATGGTTCCTTAATAATTTTCCATTTCTTTAATGTGTCAAGTTCATAAACCATAGTTATTTTGTTGATCCACAGCAGGCCTATGTGTGATGTTGAGTAATAGCTTGGCACATAGAAAAGATTGCCTTCTATATTTAAACCTGCTTATCAATCACCCTTCCAGACACCATCTGCACAAGAAGGCCCATGAGTGGAGGTCCAAAAAAGGGCAATTTTGGAAGGAAGCAGAGAGCAGAACCTGTCTGGCTGTAATGATTCTTCAAGGTGGATGAGGAGAGGGGGAGGGAGATGTGTCTGCAGATAAAGCCCTTACCTGCCTATTACTTGAATGAGGCAGGTGCCAGCCTGCTTTGAGTTCTGTTGGCAGGATGAAGAACATGCCATTTTCCCTGCTAATAAGTTCTTCAGCACAGAGATATCTCCTCAATCAAAGCAGGAAACAGTAAAGGGAAAATTCAATTAATATGAATCCTGAAGTTAATTTGAAAAATATCTCCAAGCCTCTTATAAAAGTGAATAACTGAAACAAAGATAACAAACCAAGGAAAGGAAAAGAAAGGGAAGGAAAGGTAAGGAAAGGAAAGGAAAGAAAAGAAAAGGAAAGGAAAGAAAATGGATTCTGACATTAGGAGCATGGATGTTTGGTTTAATCCAAATTTAGCCTGGCCTTCAAGATTTCTTTCATGTTCATACCATACTTGAGACAATGTCTCTGAAATTTGGTCACTTCTAGGTCTCCAAATTTGTGGAAGGAGGTGGTGAAGATTACTTTTCTCTGTAATACTTGTGTCATTTATTAACATAGATATTCTTATTTTTATATATTAGTTGAAAATCAAAGAAAATTTGGAAAACTTGTCTAAGGAACACAGGTAAAAATCTTAAGTCCATTGTTTCTTCACTAACAGCACCTTAAGGGTAAAGATTACTGTTCCTTTTTCATTATAAAAATAATATAAGAACCCTCCAGAAAGTTTGATAATCAAGAGAAGCAAAACAAATTCAACACTTGCACCTCCTGTGATTTTATTGGTGTGTTGCCTGTCTGCATGTGTACAATACCTGGACAGCTACATAAGCGCTAAGAATATTGGTTGTTGCAATTATGTTTGTGGTGCTGGGCAAGCATGCAATGAGAATCAGCTTGTGAGAGGCAAGAGTTTCTTTCAGATTTATAGAATCCAGGGGAAACACCATCAGTGGTAGAAAAAGCTGCCTAACTTCCACAGGTCACAGTAGAGAGACAGCAGCAAAATAGCCAGCAAGCATGGACACTCAAAGTTCTCTGATCACACAATATCTGCTCCTGCCGACATGCCTCTTTCCCAGCAGGGCTCTGTCCACTGGAGACTCAAGTTGCAAGCTTTTTCTTTTTCAAGGTAGGTCTTACTGTACATGACACTGACCTGGCATTCTCTCTGTAGTCCCAGGCTGGCCTTGATTTCACAGCAATCCTACTACCTCGGCCTCCCGACATGTGGGATTAAAGTCATGTGCCACCATGGCTGGTGCAAGCTTAATTTTAACTAAAAAAAAAAAAAAAAAAAAAAAAAAAAAAAAGGCTCAGGTTGCAGGTTGGAGAGATGACTTACTGGATAGGGTACATGCCTGCAAAGCATAAGGACCCTGGTTTGATATTCTAGGTCCTACGTAAACTAGATGCACATTGTGTCCCATGGTGGTCTCGAGTTGTTTGCAGTGGCTGGAGGCCCTGGTGTGCCCATTCTCTCTCTCTCTCAATCTGCCTTTCTCTCTCTGTCTGCCACTCTCAAATAAATAAATAAAAATAAACAAAAAATTTAAAAGAAAAAGGCTCAGTTGTTAAGGTGCTTGCCTGCAAAGCCTAAGGATCTGGGCTTGAATGCCCAATACCCATGCAAAGCCTGATGCACAAGGTGACATATGCGCTGAGTTCATTTACAGTGCCCAGAGGCCCTGATGTGCCCATTCTCTATCTACCTCTTTCTCTCTCTCTCTCTCTCACTGTCTCTCAAATAAATAAAAAAAAATATTTTTTAAATGCTTAAGTCTATGGTGTTACACTGTGAAACCACACAAGTAAGTTAACTGAACATACAGTAAAAGTTTTGCCACTGTGTTACACAAGATAAATTTCATCAGTTTTTGTGTTTGTGTGTGTGTGTGCATGTAAGTATATGTGTTTATATGTGGGGGTAGGGTGCATGTGTTGATGGAGGCCACAGAACAACTGCAGATGTCATCCTTAGAAATGCAATCTAGCCAGGCGTGGTGGCGCGCACCTTTAATACCAGCACTCGGGAGGCAGAGGTAGTTCATGAGTTCAAGGCCACCCTGAGACTACAGAGTGAATTCCAGGTCAGCCTGGACCAGAGTGAGACCCTACCTCAAAAAACAAAACAAATAAACAAACAAACAAAAAAAGAAATGCAGTCTACTTCTTTGGAGAGTATATCTCTCATTGGCCTGAGGATCACCAATCACTCTAGGCTAGCTGGTTAGTGAGCTCCAGGGGTCTTTCTGTCTCTATCTCCCCAGAGCTGGGATTACAAGTGCCTGGCGTTTTACTTGGGTGCTGGATTGAACTCATGTCCTCATGCTTGTGGGACAAGCACTTCATTGAAGGATGTATGCCCTTAGACCATATTGCACCACATTTAAAAACATTTATTTATTTATTTGCAGTCAGAGAGATAGAGAAGAGTTGGAGAGAATGGGAACATGGGAACACCAGGGCCTCCAGCCTCTACAAACAAGTTTACATTCCACCAACAGTGGATGAAGGTTTCTGTTTCCCCCCATCTTTACCAACATTTGTTGTTGTTTGATTTTTTTTTTAATAATTACCATTTTTACTGGAGTGAGGTGGATTCTCATAGGTTTTTTTTTTGGTAATGTATAATTTTTTTTATTGATAACTTTTATACTTGCAACAAACCATGATAATCCCTTCCCTCCCCCACTTTCCCCATCACAACTCTACTCTCCATCATCTCTCTCCCTCTCTCCATTAGTCTCTCTTTTATTTTGATGTCATTGTCTTTCCATCCTCTTATGAGGGTCTTGTGAAGGTATTGCTAGGCACTATGAGGTCGTGAATATGAAGGCCAATTTCTGTGTGGACAGTTGCATTGTAAGGAGTCATTCTTTCCTTTGGCTCTTACATTCTTTCTGCCACTTCTTCTGCAATGGACCCTGAGTCTTGGAGGGTGTGATAGAGATTTTTCAGTGCTGGACACTCCTCCATCCCTTCTTCACTTTTTTCCTACAGTATGTTGCCTTTTGGGTCATCCCAGTGGTCACCACCATCTTAAAAGAGAAGCTTCTCTGATCAGAAGCGAGTAGTATTAATATATGAATATGAACATTGGGTGTAGTGCTTACAGGTCAGTTTGGTGAGCATAATATATGCATTTAGCCAGATAAGGGCAAGCTTTATACCCCTAAGGCTCATGACCTCCACTGCCATAGGCTATTGATTAGGTTTTCAGTACCAGGCATGAATTCCCTCTGATAGTGTGGGCCTCCAGTCCAATTAGAGAGCAATTGATTTCCCCCAGAGCAGAAATGCCACTATTGCAGCTGTTCAGTCATTTGGCCTGTCTGACCGACCTTGAGGCTTCCAATGTCCATTGTTTTCACTGATGATGACTTCTGTTTCCTATAGGGCTGCATGCAGTGAAGCTTCTTCCAGATGACAGTTGGCTGGTCTATGGCAAAGAGGTTTTCAGTTCACCCCAGCTTGATCTCTCAGTGAACTTGCTGCCCAGGCATGTGAAGTCTTCAGCAATAGGGTCTAACCAAAAGTAGAATTTCATATGTATTATTAAGAATATCTTAAATTTTGATTGACCCTTCCCCAACCTTCTTTCACTCAATCTCTTGCCCTAGCCTTATTTAGGCCATTCCATTCCATATAATCTGTTATTCTACTTTCATAAGAGAGAACATGCAACATTTGGCTTTCTGGACCTGGGTTACCTCACTTAGTATAACCCTTTCCAGATACATCCATTTACTGAAGTTTTCATAATTTCATTTTTCTTTAATGCTGAATAGGACTCCATTGTATAAATATACCACATATTTATTATCCATTCATCATTTGAGGGACATCTAGGCTGGCTCCATTTCTTAGCTATTGTAAATAGAGCAGCAATATACATGGTTGTGCAAGTATCTCTAAGGTAGTGATAGGAGTCATTAGGATATATGCCTGGGAGTGCTATAGCTAGATAATATGGTAAATCTATTTTTTTGGTGTCTCAAGAACCTCCAGACTAATTTCCACAATGGCTGTACAAGATTACATTCCCAGCAACAGTGTAGAAGGGCTCCCCCATTTCCACATCCTCACCAACATTTGTTATCATTTGTTTTCTTGATGATAGCCATTCTTACAGTAGTGAGATGGAATCTCAAAATAGTTTTAATTTGCCTTTCCCTGATGACTAAGGATGCAGAACACTTTTTAAAGATGATTACATGCCATCTGTATTTCTTCTTTGGAGAACTCTCTATTTAGTTCTATAGTCAATTTTTTAATTAGGTTATGTGGTTTCTTATTGTTTTGTTTTTTGAATTCATTGTATATTCTGGATATTAATTCTCTGACAGATATATAGCTGGCAAAGATTTTCTCCCATTCTGTAGGTCGTCTCTTTGCTCTATTCATAGTGTCCTTTGCTGTACAAAAGCTTTGTAATTTCATGAGATCCTGGTGATTGATCAGTGGTTTTATTTCCTGCGAAATTTGGGTTGTATTCAGGAAGTCATTGCTGCCAGGCCTTTAATCACAGCCATGAGTTCAAGGCCACCCTTAGACTACATAGTGAATTACAGGTCAGCCTGAGCTGCAGTTAGATCCTACCTCAAAAAAATAAAAATAAAAAAATGAAAAGGAAGTCATTGCCTATGCCAATATGTTGAAGGGTTTCCCCTGTTTTTTCCTTTAGCACTCTCAGATTTTCAGGTCTGACATTAAAGTCACTGATCCATTTGGACTTGATTTTTGTGCATGGAGAGAGATAAGGATCTATTTTTCATCCTTCTACATATAGATATCCAGTTGTCCCAGCACCACTTGCTGAAAAGGCTGTCTTTTCTCCAATGAATATTTCTGGCATTTTGATCAAAAATAAGATGGTTGTAGCTGCTTGAATTAACATCTGGGTCCCCTATTCTGTTCCATTCATCTACATGACGGTGTTAATGCCAGTGACATGCTGTTTTTGTTACTGTGGCTTCATAATATAGCTTAAAATTGGGTATGGTGATACCACCAGCCTCATTTTTATTGTTCAACATTGTTTTGGACATTTGAGGTGTTTTGTGCTTTCAAATGAATTTTAGGATTGTTTTCTCTATTTCCATGAAGAATGCCATTGGAATTTTAGTGTGGATTGCATTAAATGTGTAGATTGCTTTTGGTAAGATTAACATTTTCACAATATTGACTCTTCCAATCCAAGAACATGGGATGTCTTTCCATTTTCTAGTGTCTTCTACATTTCACCTTGATTTTTTTTTAAAGTTCTCATTGTAGAGATCCTCCACTTCTTTGGTTAGGTGTCTTCCAAAGTACTTTATTTTTATTTTTATTATTTTTGAGGCAATTGTGAATGGGAGAGATTCTCTGATTTCAGCTTCCACATGATTTTTGTTACTATATAGGAAAGATACTGGTTTTTGTGTCTTTATTTTGTATCCTGCTATATTGATAAGAGTGTTTATCAACTGTAACAACTTGCTGGTAGAGTCTTCAAGGTCCTGTATGCATAGAATCATATCATCTACAAATAATAATAATTTGATCTCTTTCATTCCAATTTGTACCCCTTTTATAAGTGTCTCTTGCCTTATTG
The DNA here is from genome assembly GCF_020740685.1 of Jaculus jaculus. Taxonomy (NCBI): domain Eukaryota; kingdom Metazoa; phylum Chordata; class Mammalia; order Rodentia; family Dipodidae; genus Jaculus; species Jaculus jaculus. Next base: position 49,479,766 of record NC_059109.1, read on the forward strand.
CTATAGCTAGGACTTCCAGTATTACATTAAATAAAATCAGGGACAGTGGACACTCTTGTCCTGTTCCTGAATTTAGCAGAAAAGTTTCACATTTTTCCCCATTTAGTTATGTTGGCTGTAGGTTTGTCATAAATAGTTTTTATTGTGTTATGTTCCTTTTATTCCCAGTAACTATAGGACTTTTATCATGAAGGTATGTTATATTTTGTCAAATACCTTTTCTGCATCTATTTACATGATCATATGATCTTTGTCCTTCAGTCCATTTCTATAATGTATTACATTTATCAATTTGCATATGTTAAACCACACTGGATCTCTGGGATAAAGCCTACTTGGTGAGGGTGAATAATCTTTCTGGTATATTCTTGTATTCGGTTTGCCAATATTTTAAGAAGTTTTACATCTATGTTCATGAGAGAGGTTGATCTATAATTTTCTTTTTTTCTTCTGTCTTTGTGTGGTTTTGGTATGCACGTGATGCTGGCTTCATAGAAGGGATTTAGAAGAATTCCCTCTTTTTCTACTTTATGGAAAAGTTTGAGAAGCAGTGGTATATACTTTTTCCATGTAGGTCTGATAAAATTCACCAGTGAACCCATCTGTGCCTGGACTTATTTTTAGTTGGGAGACATTTTATAACCGATTGGATATCCATACTTGTTATTGTTCTATTTAAATGCTTTATCTCATCTTCATTTAATTTTGTTATCATCCATTTGTTCAGATTTTCAAACTTAGAGTCATATATATTCTTAAAGTATGTCCTTGAGATTTTTCTTTGGTATCTGTTGTACTGGTGCCTTGTTCATCTCTAATTTTATTAATTTTTGTTTCTTCTCTTTCTTCTGTTCAGATTTGCTAAGGGTTTATCAATCTTGTTTATCCTTTCAAAGAACCACGTTTTTTGTTTCTTTGATTGTTTGGATTATTTTTTGGTTTCTATTTCATTAATTTCTGTCCTAATATTTATTATTGCTTCCTGTCTACTGATTTTTGGTTTACCTTCTCCTTTTTATTGAAGGACTTCAGGTGAAGCATTAAGTTGTTTTCTTGTGAACTCACTAATTTCTTAATATAGGCATATAGAGCTATAAATTTCCCTCTTTGGACTGCCTTCATTGTGTTCCAAAGGTTTTGGTATTCTCATCATCATTTGATTCTCTGAATTTATTGATTTCCTTTTTGATTTCTTCAATGACCTATTCAATAGTGTACTGTTCAATCTACAAGGATTTGTGTATGCTTTGTTGATTTTCTTGTTACTTATTTGTAGGTTAATCCCATTATGGTCAGGCAGAGTACAAGGGATTATTTCAATTTTTATGTATTTGTTAAGATTTTCTTTGTGTCCTAATATATGGTCTATTTTGGAGAATGTTCCATGTGCTGCTGAGAACAATGTCTTTTCTACAGCATTTGGATAGAATGTTCTGTAGGCATATGTTAGGTCCGTTTGTTCCATGTCATTGCTTAATATAGATGTCTTTCTTTTTATTTTTTTTTTTTGCTGGGATGACCTGTCCATTGAAGAGAGTGGGATACTGAACTCACCCATTACAATTATGTTTGGTGTTATCTGTGACTAAGTCTAATAGCATTTGTTTGATGAAATTGGGAGCCCCCATGTTAGTTGCATATATATTTAGGATTGTAATATCCTCCTGTTGGAGTGTTCTTTAGTCAGTATAAATTGACCTTCTTTATCTTTCTTTACTAATGTTGATTTGAAGTCTATCTTGTCAGATATTAGGATAGGAACCCCTGCTTGTTTCCTAGGCCCATTTACTTTAAGTATCATTTTCTATCCATTCACCCTCAGGCAATATCTACCTTTTATTGAGAGTTGAGTTTCCTGGAGGCAACAAACAGCAGGATCCTGCCATTTCATTCAGTCTGCACACCTGTGTCTGTTGACTGGGGAATTGAGGCCATTGATAACAAGAATTGTTCTTGATACTATGTGTTTATTCTCTCCATTCTTCTTGTTTTGCAATTCTACTGTCGTCCCTTTACTCACTTGCTTTAACTGTTATTTGAGTATGGTTTACTTTTTCTGTTTCCTTGTCTGTGTGTTTTACTTTCTCTTAGGTATGGAGGATTCCTTCAAGTATTTTCTGCACAGCAGGCTTAATTAACATAAATTTCTTTAGCCTATTTCTATTGTGGAATGTCCTTATTTCTCCCTCAATTTGGATAGATAGCTTTGTAGGATAAAGTCATCTTAGTTGACAGTTGTTTTCTTTCAGAACTTAGAATACATCATTCTAAGCATTTCCTGTTGTTATCCTGATGGGCTTGCCTTTATAAGTGACTTGTTTTTTCTCTCTACCTGCTTTAAATATATATTTTTTGCTTTGCTTGTTTGGTAGTTAAACTATACCATGTCAAGGAGAAGTTCTTTCCAGGTTTTGTCTGTTTGGTGTTCTAACAGCATCCTATAGCTGCATTTGCATTTCTTTTCCAATTTTGGGAAAAGTTTCTTCTATGATTATGTTGGAAATGCCTTTTATGCCTTTGTAGTGAAATTCTTCTCTTTCTACTATACCCTGAATTATTTTTTGTTTGATCTTGCATAGTGTCCTGAATATCTTGAAATTCCCATTGATACCTTCCTATTAGCCTGTCAGGTTCTTTGTTGGACTGTATTAGATCTGCCACCTGGTCGACTAGTTTAGATATTCTGTTCTTTCCTTCATCCCTTCTACTAGTGAGACTTTTCACAGAGTATTTTATTTGACTTACTGAGATTTTCAGTGCAAGAGTTTCTGCTTGGTTTTTCTTCAGTATTTCTATTTCTTTACTTGTTTTGTAATGGCCCCTTATTTCATTAAGCTTAAACCAGTGTGTTCTCTTGGAATTCCTTCAGGAGTTTGTTTTCTTCTTTATTTCCTTTGTTTTCTTCTTTTATTACTTTGATTTCTTCTTTGGTTTCTTTGAGTATAGATAAAATCTTTCTTTTTTTTTTTTTTGTTTGTTTGTTTTTAGAAATCTTTGTTAGGCATTTCATCTCAAACAATCACATGGGAGCTGTTTTATTTATTTATTTTTATTAACAACTTCCATGATTGTAAATGATATCCCATGATAAGTCCATCCCTCCCCCCCTTTCCCCTTTGAAACTCCACTCTTCTTCTCATTCCTGCCCCCACTCAATCAGTCTCTCTTTTATTTTCACATCATGATCTTTTACTCCTATTATGATGGTCTTGAACAGGTAGCGTCAGGCACTGTGAGGTCATGAATATCCAGGCCATTTTATGTTTAAAAGAGCATGTTGTAAGGAGTCCTACCCTTCCTTTGGCCCTTACATTCTTTCTGCCACCTTTTCTTAAATGACCCTGAGCCTGGGAAGGTGTGGTAGAGATAGTCAGTGCTGAGCACTTCACTGTCATTTCTTCTCAGCACCATGGAGCCTTCTGAGTCATCCCAAGGTCACTGCCATCTGAAAAGAGAAAGTTCTCTAACCAAAAGTGAGAGTAGAATTAATATGACTATCCCTGTTATACGCTTTCAGTATCAGGCATGCATTCCCTCCAATGGAGCAGTCCTCCAGTCAAATTAGAGGGTGGTTGTTTTCCCCATAATAGACATGCCACTATTGCACCAGTTGTCTGATTTCTGCTGTCTCCTCTTCAAATTTCTTGACTTTGCAAGGAGGATAATAGGTTGGAAAAATCCCCTTGTTTGGTCTCTGCTTCTGCAGCTTGGTACGTGTAGATCCAAGTGGATCAGGGCAGCAAGTGCTTCAGAGGGATTCTGGCCAGTTTCCTTCATTCTGGTAGATCTTGATCTCTCCTGCTTCTCTTCTGTGGTTGATTAAAAAAAAAAAAAAGCGAAACAAAACAAAACAAAAACTATACACCTTCACTTATCAAAAGATAAGTTTATTTTGCTGTGGTTTTGCTTCAATCTCTCCCTAGGGTGATTTGGCGTGATTCCTATGCAGCCATCTTACCCAGAAGCCTCATATTTATTTAAATTTGCATTTCCCTGCTGATTAGATATGTTGAACATTTTCTTAAGTATGTGTTACCCATTTGTATTGCTTCCTCTGAGAACTCTCTATTCAATTCTCTGCCCCCAGTTTTGGAGTGGGTTGTTTGACCTTTCCCACATTTTTGACCTTAAGAGTTCTCATCTTGGAAAATAATATTCTTCCTAAATTTCCATTTGTTTGCCTACTAAGTAAGAATAATAACACTCATTTCCTATATATTGTGTGAAGATTAAACCTTATTGTTCATGTAAAGTATGTAACAGTGGACTCACTTAATAAACTATTCTTATACTAGCAACAATGACTATGATAGTTGCTATAATTATTTAGAAGGAATATTTTTGTTGTCAGTAACATTATTCCACAGTTTCATATCTCAATATCTCAACCTTTTCTCATTATTATCCCACAAAAGAGCTTTTGACAATTTTTTTTTTTTTTTTTTTTTTTTGGTTTTTCGAGGTAGGGTCTCACTCTGGCTCAGGCTGACCTGGAGTTCACTATGTAGTCTCAGGGTGGCCTCGAACTCTCGGCGATCCTCCTACCTCCGCCTCCCAAGTGCTGGGATTAAAGGCGTGCGCCACCATGCCCGGAATTTGACAATATTTTTAATTGCTCCCCACATGAAAACTTAGCCCTACAATCATTCTGCATTTATTTATGTGCTGCATGCATATTTTGTGTATCTATAGCTTGTTTCACAATAGTTATACTGTATTATCTCACATAGATAAAATGTAGGTTAGTGTATTGAGATTATATTATTGAATGTTTTATTATCATAGCTACATTGTACTTAACATATATATTTTGTAGACATAAATATGTATATATGTGTATGTTTCTTTTCGACATAAATTCATCAAAATAGGAAGCCTTTGCCCAAAGTTATTGGATTTTAGTGATTTTTGATATGTTAACTCCTTAGAAATTTTGGTATAAAACTCTTCTATTTTTAGTGCTTGAATGTACCTCTTTTACCAAATCCTCTTTTAAGAGGTATTAAAATTTATAATTTAAAAATAATTATAGAAATTTGAAGGGAGGCTTAGCATTGCATCAGTTTGCATCCACATTTTACTGGATGCTGGGTGGACCTAACCCATGGCATGGCTCTGGGATTCTCTGATTCTTAAGGTCCACCACACCCCCATATAATGAATTGAATGCATCTCTCAGTCAACTCTTTTGTTGATCTCAGTTATATGAGTGGTGGGTGGTCAAGGGCTAGACATCAAAATTCCTAACAAATTCAACAAAATCAACCATGTTTCTGTCCAATGATGCTGCCTTGTTCAAGTTGGATTCTAGTTCCTAAGTATTTCTTCTGACGACAAAGAGCAAAAATAAAACCTTATCATTGACATACACTGAAACTGGAGTTCTGAGACACAAAAGAGTATTTGGGAATTGAGAGAAATTATTTTTCTACTAGGGTTAGCTTGTATTTCATGGAGGGGCATTTGGATGGTTATTTGTTTCTTTGGTGTGCATATGTAGCATGTGGTGTGCATGGGTGTGTGTGTGTGTGTCTGTGTGTATGTGTGTGTGTGTAGTTTTGTACATGCACATGAATGTGCAGATGTACATGTCCATGGACATGCATGTGGAGGCCAGAAGATGCTTGGTGTCCTGCTCTATCTGTTTTTTACCTTGTTTCCCTCAAACCGAGTCTCTCACTGAACCTGGAACTTACTTATTTTCACTTGACTGGTTGACCAGGGAGCCTCAGCAAAACTTCTGTTTTCTTTCCCCCTCAGTTCTGGGGTTTCAGATATTTACAACCATGCCTATCCTTTTAATATGTATTCTGGGAATTGAATTCCGGTCCTTATGCTTGCACAGAAATTGTTTTTACTCACTGAGTCATCTGTGCAGCTTCATTTGTATGTAAACATCAAAGGCTTATTGAGTACCCACAATGTTCAAGGTACACAGTGTTTTTATATAGTGTCAGGATAACAAACGAAACAATTCCAAACCTTAGAACATCTTAATAAGTATTACAACCTCAATGCAAGACAGTACCAATAACATATGCTTATAAATGAAAGGAACAGTGTGTAACATTTCAGAAGATAAATTAAAATGGTGTAAGGAATTTTCAGTAGCTCCTTAGATGAGAGAGCAGTTAAATTTATTGTAAATTCATGGTAATCTGTTTTACCAACTTGCCAAATTCAGCTTGAGCAAAATGTAGGTCATTCTTATGTCATAAAGAGAAGTGGCACCCTTAACATGACCTTCTGTGGACTTTATAAATCTCTAAATGAAAGAACTATCTTTTTTCTTTCTTTCTTTCTTTCTTTTTTTTTTTTTTTGTCTTTTTGGAGAAATACACATCCCATGGAGTCACAATTTTAGTGAGTTTCTTTAAAAAGAAAAGGGTTTGGCGCTAAACCTGCTGGGGACTTATTGCTCAGGGACACCCATAAATCACCCTCCCAAACAACACAGGCTATTGCCAATGCTCTTGGTTCTCCACCAGAACTAGAATGTATGACCCCACTGCTGAATAAACCATGTTCATTAGTTGCTAGACAGTGAAATATTAAGCTGGAGCAGAGCTGGAAGCCTCTGCCCTCCTAGCTGCCATAGTGTAGGAAGGTGCTCTATAGGCTGATGAGGAAGAAAAGACATCATTAATGTTAATCAGTACTGGACCCCGAAAACTACACAACAGGCCAACCAGACAAGATGTGCCCACTGACACAATAGTGGCATTACTGTTACGGGAGAAACCAAATGCTATCTGATTTGATTTGAGAGCTGATTCATGAGAGGTACTGAACTTAAAAGCTAGCCAAAATCCTAAACCATGGAATGACATAGCCTTTAGGTTGAGTAGGAAGCTACTGCTGTTGCTTGCTTAAATGGATATGTTGTGCCTCTAAAATTGTTCTCCAAATATGTTTACACTCATAGAACCACTACTCTAACTGTTCTGACTTTTTAATCAGAGAAGCTCCTTTTCACAGATGGCAGTGACACCTGGGGAGACTCAAAATTCATCAAAATGTGGAAAATAAGTGATAATTGTATAGTCAGCATTAAATCAGACATCCCTCTTACACCTATCAAGTCTCAGGGAACATCACTGAAGAGGTGGTTGAAAGAATATAAGAGCCAGAGGATGGGAAGGAGTACTTAAGATATTGTATTCCAGATATGAGGTGGCTGTTGAATTCATGCTTTCACAGTAGCTGTCACTACCTGTACAATATTGGGATCAAAAACATGTTTTATGGATAATGAAGAAAACAAAAGAAAATCACCAAAATAGAGGAGGGACTGGTGGGATGGAGAAATGGGTTTATTGGAAGGACTACGAGAGTAGGGCATAAGAGAGTCATAGGTAGGAACATAATAAAATTTATATATGTATACACACACACACACACACACACACACACACACACACACACACACAATTGTCAATTAAAATAAAGAAAGGCTTTGGGAGTATCAAACAAGCCCAATATTTACATAAAGACATCATTCTTTCCATCATTAGGATTTTAGCTGTGTGTCTCAATGCTCTTATATTCTTTGGCTTCAGGGAAAAATAAATATAAATAAGCCTGTGAATCTGTTTATCTGTGATAGAGAAATGAGAAAGGAAAAGAGGGAAGCAAGGAAGCCGAGAAAGAGAAGTTGGAGAGAAAATAGACCTCATGCCTCACTTTTCTCTTTTGAACATTTAAGTGATGAGCTCAGCTGGCTCTTGTCCTACCTCTTCCTTCAGCTGTGTCAGGGCTGGTTGTGAATAAGTGAGCCAGGGGCTGAGGCCCTGCAGGTGCTGTCTATTGCTGTGGAAGACCTCCTGGCCTCTCAGAGCAGTCTGCCCAAATGGCATGACTAGAGAGCCTTTGTTTCTTTTTCTGTTTCTCAGCAGGAATTCTCCTGTCCTCCACATTTTCCTGATTTCTAAGATCACAGATGTGAGGGTCAGATATTTCAAGACCCTGTGTTCTACACAAAGGTTCTGCATTTGCTTTACTGACATATTCCTTTGTGGATGGATTTTTTCCCCCTAGTACTTTTAATAGAAATGCTCAGGAAAATATAAAAGAATATATTTAGTTTGCCCTTGGTTGGTACCTAGTATAACATTTTATCATTTATAAAGATGTTAAATTTGAACTAACCTTTCAATTTGTCCCAGAAGCTACTGTGGGAAATATTTGTGTATAGTCCTACACTTAAGAGACTAAGTCAACAAAGAAACATAATTCTAAACTGTAGCTGTTATGGACCCGGTGCTTGGGCTCTACTTCTAGGCAGGTCTCTGCAAACATTGCTTGTGTTCAGACCTGGATCTCTCACCACAGATTACACAGGCCTTTCCACAGCAGCTGCTTCGGTTTGCTTTTCAATTAATTTGCAATGATGATTGATTTTAAGATATTCAAATTATGTGGCAGTTGGAGAAAAGTAACATTTGTGGGAAGTGGCTACATTTTATAGTATATGAAGTTGAGTTTCTTCATAGCAAAATAACTAAGGGTTCTGTAACCATCTATGCTTTCTGGAGCTGCATATGTCTATGCTGTTTGTATATTATACAATGTTCTTTAGATGTAGGAAGAAAATTCATCTAAAATGAAAGCTCTTCTCTCTGGAGAGATTTTAAATCAAGCACTGAGGTTATCTTTCCACAGGTAGAAAACAAGATGAAGAGCTTAATGCAATCTGGCATTAGGTTTCTTGGTGGAACTTGGTGACAAGCTTTTATGTTATTGCCAGTGAAAGTCTTCTTTGGTCCTGGTATCTAACTTATTAGTTTACACATGCTACATACCTACTCTCTACCACCCATTGACATCCACAGACCTGCTAATGAGAGCTGTGAAGGTATTCTGGCTACTTTCCATAGGGGATAATAGTCCTTGGTAATGGGAAATGGTAACTGATAGGACCCTGATTAACAAGAAAAAAAAAAAAAAAAGCCTTGGTACTAAGAAAATTAATTAAATTCAGAAAAATACATTAGAACAGTTTTAGAAATCTGACACAGACAAGGAAGGCCAGAGAAGCTGGCACATTATCTTCTGCTAATCTCTAAATGCAACATGTCTCAGGTACCAGGGATATCATGTTCTGGGCTTGATGGGTGTGAGTGTATGGCAAAAAGTCAAATGGTTAGGCTTGAATTCCTGGTTTTTGAAGTGATTCCTGTGATATTAGGTTGCTGGTTGATTTAAATTGATTATTTTATGTATCTTTTTTCATTCCTAATAGTGTTGTGCATGTGCACATGTGTGCATTAAGTATTTGCTATTTGGTAATAAAGAGAAGAAGCATGTTTGAGGTTTCATTTTCAGTTGATGTGACCATGAAGGCAGCTTTCATGGATGTGGTGGTTTGATTTAGGTATCCCCCATAAACATAGGTGTTCTAAAAAGCTAGGTTCCAAGCTGAGAGAGATTTGGGGATTAAAGCCTTCTGGAGGGAGTTTATTATTGGGAGCAGGCTTATGGGTATTATAGTCAGTTTCCCCTTGCCAGTGTTTGACACACTTTCTTGTTGCTATTGTCGAACTTATGATGGCCAGGGGTTGATGTCCACCCTCTGCTCATGCCTTCATTTCCCCCCGCCATTATGGAGTTTCCCCTTGAGTCTGTAAGCCAAAATAAACCTTTTTGTTCCCCCACAAGCTGCTTTTGATCAGGTGATTACTGCCAGCAATGTGAACCTAACTGCAACAGTAGAGTTGGTACCAAGAGTGAGGTCATTTGCTGTTAGACACCTGACTGTGTGGCTTTGGCCTTTTGGAGCTTTTTTTTTTTTTTAATTTTTTTTTTGGTTTATTTTTATTTATTTATTTGAAAGTGACAGAGAGAGAGAGAAAGAGCGAGAGAGAGAGAGAGAGAGAGAGAGAGAGAGAGAGAGAGAATGGGCACGCCAGGGCCTCCAGCCACTGCCAACGAACTCCAGACGCGTGCGGCCCCTTGTGCATCTGGCTAACGTGGGTCCTGGGGAATCGAGCCCCAAACCAGGGTCCTCAGGCTTCACAGGCGAGCGCTTCACCGCTAGGCCATCTCTTTTGGAGCTTATTTTTAAGAGGAATGTGGATGAATTTGAAACCTTGTCTGAAGAGATGCCTTGCAATGCTGTAAGTACAGCTTGATGGACTATTCTGGTCAGAGTTGTAAGACCTGAATGCAGTAAGAACTATGGAATGTGAAGTTTGGCTTATGAAGATGAAAAGGAGCTTTGTATGGACTGGGCTAGAAGTAGTTTGTGTGAGAGGCTTGCTGTTATGCTCATGTCCTGAGAATTGCGTAGAGTTGCTTCATGTAGAAATGGACTGGTTTGTGCAGAAGGATATTGCACAGAAAGAAATCTTTGGGCTAAAACTGCTGCCTGTTCAGCTGCAACTGTATGCAAAATCAGAACCATTGAGATTTGGCAAGCTGAACTACATTGAGACAATAGAAATAATTCCATCTTTTGAAGGGGCCTGAATGGTGAAGGAGCGTCCTGTTGTTTAAAGTCTTCTTTATTCTCCCCTGGATTAAAAAAATGGTAGCCTACCTGGTATTATGGAGCATAGTAAATTCAGGAAAGAGAGTATCATTTAGTTTGCAATGCAATACTGTGTTTTGGAAATGGCCATGGACAGCGTGAAGCTGGATGCCTGCATAGACACCCAATGGGACATCATGAGGATGAACTGTGGGTTGCAATAGAGACCCAGTGGAGATGCTAAGCCCACAAGATGGCTGCCAGGGAGAGCTGCAAGCCCTGGATGAAGTTTCCCAGGATTGTGAGTAGCCCAGCTGGGGCAAAATTGGAACTCCAGAGACTTATTGCTGGTTAGAATTATTGGAAGTGCAGATTTGTCACTGGCTAGAGTTGCTAGACTTGGAGCTACAGAGTTTGATGTTTGTCCTGTTTAAATCTTGTATTGGTTGAATGTATCTTTTCTATGCTTGACATCATCTATGGCAGTGTGAGTGTTTTTTTCTGTGTCATTATTTGTCCTTTGGGGGATTTCTTTTTGGTATTATGGCTCAGTTAAAAGATCTTGGACTACAGGGATGTTTGGACATCATTGAGATTGATAAAAACTAAAGACTTTTAAAGTTGGACTGAATGCTTTACATCTTACATCATGGATGGTTATCAGTTTATTGGGGCCAGATGAGGAATGTGGTGGTTTGATTAAGGTGTCCCCTAAAAACTTATGTGTTCTGAATGGTAGGTTCCCAGCTGATGGAGATTTGGGAATTAACACCTCCTGCAGGCAGTGCATTATTGGGGGTGGGCTTATGGGTATTATAGCCAGTTTCCCTTTGCCAGTGCTTGGCACACTCTCCTGTTGCTATTGTCTGCCTTATGTTGGCCAGGGGGTGATGTCCATTCTATGCTGCTATCATTGTCCTCTACCATTTTGGAGCTTCCCCTTGAGTCTAAACCAAAATATATCTTTTTTTTTTTTTTTTTCCTACAAGCTGCTCTTGGTTTGGTGATTTTTTGCCAGCAGTGTGCACCTGACTGCAAAAGATGGATTATTGTTATCTATAGACAAAATATAAACTCAGTCCACAATCCAGAAACCTTGACATGGCCCAGGGAAATATATATCTTTCAAGATATTTTTAAAAGATGAAGTTCTCCACATGTAGCCCATAGAGTTTGTAATTTAAAGTAGAAATCATAAAATCATATGCTTTTATATCTCCCAGGAAAAGCATGAGGTTTAGCTCTTTGGAAATGAGCATTCACTTTAATTTGTACATAAGGCTAGAAGTTGCTACCTTGTTTATGACCTAGTGATATTCAGTAGCAAAATAAAGAATTTATCCCCCAAAATAGCCATGTGTCATTAAAGATTAACTTTCTGGGGCTGGAGAGATGGATTAGCAGTTAAGCGCTTGCCTGTGAAGCCTAAGGACCCCGGTTCAAGGCTCAGTTCCCCAGGTCCCACGTTAACCAGATGCACAAGGGGTCCACGCATCTGGAGTTCGTTTGCAGTGGCTGGAGGCCCTGGCACGCCCATTCTCTCTCTTCTCTCCCTATCTTCCTCTTCCTCTCTGTCACTATCAAATAAATAAAAATATTTTATAAAAAAAAATTAAAGATTAACTTTCTGAGATATAAGTAGAGTTATTTTTATAAAAAAAACTTTTATAAAATGTTTATATTAAGAGAAGTGCTTACTGGGCACTTTGATAAGCATAATATATACATTTTTCCAGATATCAGCAGATGTTACACCCCTAGGGTTCATGACTATCCCTGTTTTAAGTTTTCAGTATCAGGGATGTGTTCCCCCCCACACCCCTATGGAGCAGACCTCCAGTCCAACTGGAGGGCAGTTGGTTTCCACCATGATAGACCTGCCACTATTGATACCCTCATATTAATGCTACTCTCACTTTGGGTAGAGAATCTTCTCTTTTCAGATGGCAGTGACCTTGGGATGATTCAGAAGGTATCATAGTGCTGGAAAGAAGCGACTGGAGTACTGACTAACATCTCAATCACACCTTCCAAGGCTCAGGGTCTAATGCGGAAGAGGTGGTGGAAAGAATGTAAGAGCCAAAGGAAGGGTAGGATTTCTTACAACGTGCTCCCTCCAGACATAAAATGGCCTGGATATCCATGTCCTCATAGTGCCTGACACTACCTACACAAGACAATAATAATAGGAGGAAAATATCATGACATCAAAATAAAAGAGAGACTGATTGAGATGGGGAGGAGATATGATGGAGAATGGAATTTCAAAGGGGAAAGTGGGGGGGCAGGGAGGGTATTACCATGGGATAGTTTTTATAATCATGGAAAATGTTAATAAAAAGTGAGAAAAAAATGTTTATAAATTTATAAAATGTTTTTTTTGCATATGAGGAAGTTAGTATTCTTTCTAAATTGTAAATTGTTTAATATTTAAAGAAATTAAATCCTGAGAAATCCCATTAAGTTATCCAAATAATTGAGAGAAGAATATTATTATAATTTGGGAACAGGGTTAAATATCTTTGGCTGACTCTAATAAATTGGAAGATGGCCTTGAGAATCTATCCATGATGACTCCAAAATGGCCTGTGTAGCATATGTTATGTAATGATTCAATCCAGGCAATTTGGGCATAAATGGAGTTTGTTCAAAACAGCAGCCTTTGTTCAGTATCTACTGTTAGTGTTGCATGACGATATACACTTGGAATAAACAAAGAGAGTTGAATACCAATTTTGCCTTCATGTAATTTACAATGAAGTTGTAATCTCCACAATGAAGGAAGCTTACTTCTGTAGCTGATGCATAGTAGATTGGACAGGTCTATGTCCTCATCTCCAAATCTTATAAACATGTTAACTTACATGGTAAGAGAGATTTTGTGGTTAAGATAAGAAAACTTGTTTGGGAGAGATAATTCTGTAATACTGAGGAGTGCTGAATGTGATTAACAGGGTTCTTGTCAATGAAAGAGGGAGACAGAAAATTCAGAGGAAACAGAACCTTGGAAGCAGAGACTGAAGTCATGTGGGATCTACTCAAGCCAAGAATTCAGGCAGCTGGCAGATAGAAAACTGATTCATTTGTACAGCCTTCAGTATGAGTGCAGGCCTACATGCCCATTTAAACTTCTTAGTTTCAGAACTGTAAGATAATAAATTTGTGTTTTATAAGCCAGTAAATGAGGTAATTTACTATGGCAACAATCGCCAAGTAATACAATGTTATATAGTCTCATCTACTCTTTCTATTAACACCATTAAAGTATTATTGGTTTCTCTCTGAGGAAGTTCAAACTGTGCTCAAGGAAGAGTAGACGTTTTTTCAAAGTTACATATCTTGTAGATAGCAAAACAAAATAGCAAACAAACGCTAATCAGGAAATTTCCAAATTATATTAGAACGTTGACTATTGAATCAGGCACAAATAGCATCAGTATCTGCTAGGCTACATCATAGAAGCAAAGATTACAAAGGGGGTGGCCACTGGAGAGGTGGCCTGGCAGTTTAGGCGCTTGTCTGCAAAGCCTAAGGAACCATGTTCAACTTTTCCAGGTCCCACATAAGCCCAACACACATGGTGACACACACACGCAAGGCCGCACATGTGCACAAGGTGGCATACGTGCCTGGAGTTCGACTGCATTGGCTGGAGACCCTCTCATGCCAGTCTTTCCCTCTCTTCTCATAAAAAGGGCCAGTCTGTTGGGATTGCCTCAAAAAATGTTTTTGAAAAAGGATGTGACTTTGGGTTGGAATATTCCTTTGAATTTTTCACAGAAAAATTTCATTGTTTTAGGCTGAGTCTGGAAGGATAGCAAAACTTTACTATGTAGGAAGGATTTATCAAAAGAAAAGTAATTTCAGCAAGCCAGTATGTTGTCAACAAGACGAATAATTGGGTTATGGAAGGTAAAGTATATCCTGGGAAATGTTGGATTGAAAAGTGGTTTCTGGGGCTGGAGAGGTGGCTTAGCGGTTAAGCGCTCGCCTGTGAAGCCTAAGGACCCCGGTTCAAGGCTCGGTTCCCCAGGTCCCACATTAGCCAGATGCACAAGGGGGCGCACGCGTCTGGAGTTCGTTTGCAGAGGCTGGAAGCCCTGGCGTGCCCATTCTCTCTCTCCCTCTATCTGTCTTTCTCGCTGTGTCTGTCGCTCTCAAATAAATAAATAAATAAATTTAAAAAAAAGAAAAGTGGTTTCTGTATAACAATAAAAAAATCACCTCAAATTCAATCTAAAAAAATAGTTTAGATTTGACTTAGAAGCCTGTGTAGTATAATGAATATTTCTGAAGTTGTTTATGAACAGTTCAGTTGTTTACTTCCAATAACCATTTTATTTAAGAACATCAGGGTATAGCTTTACAGACAACATGCTTTTAAAGATGTGATTCTCTAGCAGATTCTAAGAAATATGATAGCAAGGGAAATAACCAAGGTTCCTTAAAATAATGTAATTGTGATGATATAAGAGAGGTTTGTAGATGTCTTATTGGTAAGTCAGAGATTAATCAGTGATTTTGAGCCTTTAATTATCTTGGATAATAGTTCTATCAGCAAAAATATTATGGATATAAATTGGAGGAAGAAGCAGGAAAAATTTATATGTTGGACTTCAAAGATGATATTTAGATGTGCACAAGACATATAAATGAAAATATTCTTTGAATTTCTAGGGGCACAGTTTTTTTTTTTTTAAGTTATGTTGAGGTGTATGAAGGGATACGTGATTCTGAAGGTCCTGAGCCATACTGAACTGGATTTTCAAGGGCAAGACTAAAGGATTGAGATGAATTCCTCATCCTAGGGAAACCCACAGCATAGATGTAGGGGAAGAACAGAGAGAGGCACATAGGAGCTGATGAAAAGAGCTGGAAGATGTAGAATTGGGACAGATAGCAAGGAAAGGGGGATTTCAAAAGTGATGTAGCAAGCAGTGTTGTGAAATGCACTGGAAGCTTCATGGCACAACTGGGATTAAGGGATTCTGTAGTGAGAAGGTTTGCTGGGTAGAGTGAGGCTGAAGGGAAGTATGGTGAGGCTGAACACAGTACAATGGGTTGAGAAGCATAGCAGTGACGTGAGAAAACATTATTTTCTCTTAGGTACTTTTTACTCACTACATTTTTACCTTATTATCAGTTGTAAAAGGAAGGTGGAGAAAAGATCTAGAGAAGATAACTTTTAGCCAACCTCTCTCTCCTCTCTTCTTTCTCTCTGTTTATATCTGTGTATGTATGTGCATATAGATATGTATGTATAAATATGTATGTGTGCATATGTTATATTGATGGGTACATACACTTTTGTATATATATTCATAAACACAAATGGCACATGGATCAGTTAGGAACTATAGAAGAACTGCAGGGGAAAGGTAGCCGTAAGTAGAATTTATGACAATAGAAATAACTACAACATCTGTCATTGTATGGCTATCCTTACAGAATATATTTCTGAGGATTTTCAGGTTTAATAAGGAAATATGCTATTTTCTTGGGGTAAGAATTTGGTATTGAAAATCTTGGGATTTACAATTTACACCTATACATTTAATTAATTAAATTTTTTGTATATATGAATGAGTTGTTTTCATTTTAAGGTTCATGCCCACATGAATAGGGAAAATATATTATTTGGAAAGGGAAAATACCTTAATTAATGCTCACAGAATTTTATAACAGAGTTCTCAGTCTAGGAGGATTCTAAAAACAGAATTGACAGTTTCTTACTAGATGCCTATTTGCCAAATGCTTTCTATACATTGTAATTTACTCTTCACAACTATCTGAAGCAATTTTCATTATTGTAGGCTATACCTAATATCTATTTAACTATTTGAAGTATACAATTTGGTGATGTTAACCATCATCACTATCAATTCTATAACTTTTCTGTCATCAAAAATAGGAACTTTTGGGCTGGAGAGATGGCTTAGTGGTTAAGCGCTTGCCTCTGAAGCCTAAGGAACCCGGTTCAAGGCTCCATTCCCCAGGACCCATGTTAGCCAGATGCACAAGGGGGCGCATGCATCTGGAGTTCGTTTTCAGTGGCTGGAGGCCCTGGTGTGCCCATTCTCTCTCTCTCTCTATCTGTCGCTCTCGACTAAATAAATAAAAATGAACAACAACAAAAAAAAATTAAAAAATAGGAACTTTTGGCCTACAGAGATGGCTCCATAGTTAAAAACACTTGCTTGTAAAACCTGGCAGCCTGTGTTTGAATCACCAGTATCCATGTTAATTCAGGTGTGCAAAATGACACATGTGCCTGGATTTTGCAATGGAAGTAGGCCTTGGCATACTCCTTCTCTTTCTCTCTCTCTCTCTCTTTCTCTCCTTGCAAATAAATGAAAATAGCCTAAACAATGGTACCAAATTGCCTGTATTTGCTGAAAAGAAAACTAATAAATTAAAAAAGAATAAACAAGCAAACCCCCCCACCAAAAAAAAAAATAAGATTAGAAACTTTGTACCACATCAGCCCAAATTCCCAGTTCTGAGTTCCTCTATTCTACTTTCTGTTTCTAAGAATGTGCCTACTTTATAAAAATGAAATCATATCATAATTTTTTATTTCATAGCATAATAATTTTATGTTCAGTATATATCAGTATTTCATTCTTTCTTTTGGCTGAATATTCCATCTTATGTATGTAGATGAGATTCTTGACTTACTAGATATATCTGACTGTAGATGTTGTGTGCTCCTTTGCTGATACCATATCAACTTGGGGATTTTCAATACCTTTTCACATTGTTATTATGAAAAACCAAAAGATATATCTGTCATTCAAATAACCCAGAGTGTATTGGCCTGTTAATATCATGGTGAGTCATGTAGTTTATATTTTCAACCATTGTTCATATTGTCATATATATACATACATACATACATACATACAAAACATACATAAAAGATTTTTGAAGAAACACAAGTTATAAAAATAAAGACTGGTCAATAAAGCAGAAAGCAATAAAAATAGATATACAATAATTGGCCAAGAGAACAGTTAAATCCCAAAGTGTATTGTGATATCCAGTGGCACCTGCTCGTATGAGCTTTGTTTCCTTCAAATATTCCTACAACCTTCCAGCAGTGACAGTGAGATGATGAGTGTCATTCCTGAACAATGCATGTGCTAATGCTCAGAGCAAAAAGTGACATTCACTCCCACCCTTCTGAATTATGAGTCGTCAACCTTGGAAAACCCTCCCACAAAATTAAGCTCCTCAACTGCTATTTTTGAAATGTGATTCTTCTTAAGGGTTTATTAATCTCTGTAATCCATTACAAAAACATGTGATTATAATGTGAACAGCAACTTCTGTGGATTGTGTATTTTCTAAATACCTATTAGATAAACCTAATTTAGACAATTCCAGTTGATGGGAACACGATGGAAAAATTCAGTAGGTTTCAAATTTAGCATCCCATCATGACTCAAAATTATACTTCTGAGAAAATTATAGAATATAAATTCAAATTTTATTTGTATATTATTTCTCAAGAAATAAGAAATTTAAGTGTTCTTAAGTATCTTGTAGCATTTGTGATTCAACTATTAATAAGAATATGAGAGAACTTTCTTTAGCCAATGAACTCCATTGTTCCTAAAGATTGCTTATGCTCAGTGTGACATGATCCTGACATATTTGTCAAGAATTCCATATTTTCTATCTGGCTTGATTTTAAGGTTTCTTATTTTTTAATAGGTGTATTGCCAAAACTGAGCAAATTCATTCCCAACATGTTTGTAGAAATACCAAGGGTATTTTTTCTCAACATGCTTATTTTTTTTTCTGTCTTTTTCATATTATTCTCAGAGACAGCACAGGTTTATTTTATCTTGCTTAGCCATATTTCCAACCTGCTGGTGATGAAATTGTCTGGAAGGCTTAAGCACATTTACATTGAAAACCATTTTTTTCTTTCCCTCTGGGCTGTTTTAAGTATCCTCACATTAAAAATGAAATATATTCCTATGTTTTTCTTGCTTAATTTAGCCTTCACACAATAGGGAATACTATTTTTACATATTTCATATATCATGGCATTTATAATACCTTTTAGGTATTTTTAGCTCATAAAACTATGACTGCTGATATAAATACATGTTTGTATATGATACTGCTGCAGTATATTTATCACAGGGTAGAGATTACATATCACATTTAATTGGGTACCAACCCTCCTTGCCTCAACATTATATATACTCATTGAGCAGCAGAGTGGCCAAAGCTTGCCCATTCTATATGTATCCTTTATGGAAATTCAGATATGATAAGGTCAACCAATTGCATTGTATTTAGTTCATTATCACCTTGATTACCATGTACTTAGTTCTCACTGTGACTTGGTATTAAGCTAAATTATGCTCATCATGTCATCATTGCTTTCACAGTTTATTTCCTTGCAATAAGGACACTGAGACTGAAAACAATTAAGTAACTTACTTGAGTGGCACACAACTTATCTGTGACAAATCTACGCTTTAAAATGATGTCCTTTAAAAATATTTTATTCATTTATTTGAGAGAAAGAAAGAAGCAGAGAGAAGGAGAACAAAAATGAGAGGGGGAGGAGAGAATGGGTACCACAGGGCCTCTAGCCATTGTAAAAGTACTCTAGACGTATGCTGCCACCTTGTACACCTGGCTCTATGTGGGTACTGGGGAATCAAACCTGGGTCTTTCGGCTTTGTGGGCAAGTACCCTAATTTTAGCTGCCCCAAATGATGTCTTTTTACATCAAAGGTGAGTAAATTTTTTCTGCCCTCCCCATTTTATATCCTGATAGTCATTAAGGCACACAATATGATTGGCCAGGATAGACCCCTAAAATAGTCTTAGGACTGAGATTAACAGAATTTATGGCAAAGACTGACATAAATTTTTAATATACCAGATAGGAGGTAACACTGATAGAACAAACCCTGTCTTGACCAAAATACTTGAGAAACGCTGTTGGAGGACAATGATTTTGTGTGGAACTCTGTGTAGTGCATTCTTCTAGAAGCATACCTCTTTCCTTAAAAGAAACATGTCGTATAAAAAATAATAAGAACAAGATAATTAATAAACACACAGAATCAAGGATATAAGAGTCTAAAAGATTCATGACTTTTGAATTATTTTTTCTTATAATACAAGAAATTGAGCCCATGGCCTCAGACAAATGCTTTGCCAGTAAACATCACCCTCAAATTTCATTTTACTTTTTAGTTAATGTTTCACAAATTTGCCTATGCTGGTCTTAAACTTCCTCTGTAGGCAAGACAAGCCTTGAACTTCTGGTATCTGCTCCCATTTTCAGAGTATCTTGGATTATAGGCTTGTGCTATGAGCCTTGTCCCCTATTTAGATCTGATATAAATGCTAATAATATTGGACAAAATCCCTTCATTTGTCACTGAAAGAATTGGTAGCCAAGGAGTTGGTGACTTCAATATAAGCAACTACAGAAGCCCTGGGGGAAAGGAGGAGTGAAAACTTGTGGCACCAACAAATTCCAAAGTCCTGACAAAGACTAGCTTTCCAATAGGGACAACCAATACCTCCTGAAGATGAAACAGAAAGGGTTGCAACATCATCTTCAAAGGCTCACTTAGTAATCATCTTGCATCCTATTTGACTTTGGGTAGTACTTATGATGATGGATTCAGGTAAGCAGAAACTGCTTGTATACCCTCTCTTATTATAGCCAGTTGGTAATTACATAGTACAATTATCCATTTGGCTACTCTGTAAATTTTTTTATATACCTTTTCTGTTTGCTATGCCTTGTTCATCTTAATGGTTCAGTACATGGGTCAGGAAGAACCAAACTGATCTATCAATGTTCTTTTTTCTTTTAGGTCCTTACCAACATTCTTTTAGCCATGTAAAACTGTGGTACTGCCTATATTTGAGCTAGGATATTCATTCTTGTTCAGTGTCTATGGGGTCATCATTTACCTGAAACAATATAAAACCACTCAAGTCAAGAATTATTGCAATGTAAACAGAAAAGGATAATATTCTTTATTTCATGGCTACAGTGTACCAGGTAATTTACATATTAAACATGATTTTAATCCTATAATCACTTCTACAACCTAAGTATTTTATATACAAAGATATTAAGGTTTATAGAAGTTAAATAGCTTGCTTTAGCCTAACCATTTACTCTGTCAAGTGGTAGAAGTAGGATTTTGGCATTTTGAGTGTGAGGCCCGTAGTCTTTTTTATTATATAATACTGTTTTCCTGTAATCAAGAACATTGAACTTGGATTTAACAATTTGATTTTTATCAGATTCTGTGTGTCTTTATTCATGCTATTCTGTTTTCATAGCATCTGCTCTATCTTCACTGTGTAACAGAATATTTATTTATTTGAACTATTTATTTATTTGAGAGAGAGAAAAAGAGGCAGACAGAAAGCGAGTAAATGTGGACACACCAAGGCCTCCTTCTACTACAAACCAATTCCAGATGCATGCACTACTTTTTCATCTGGCTTTGTGTGGGTACTGGGGAATAAAACCCAGGCCATCAGGCTTTGCAGACAAGTGCCTTTAACCACTCAGGTATTTCTTCAGCCCCACTGTGTCTCTCTCTTTAATAGTCAGCATTAGATATTTATGTCAAAAATGATAAAAAAAATCTCCCACTTGTTCTTCCAATTGATATTTTCCAATTCCATATAAAATAATGAGAATGTTATTTGATGAAATGTATTGTTTAAAGAATTATATTCTCCAAGAAATGGGTATTCTGTAGATGTAAATACCTGTGAACAAACAGACTGAGGCAACCCTGACTTAAGCTCTTGACCAGATTTGCTTCTGCAGAATTTGCTAGGCTGTTAACATGCTAAGATGCAGTATAGAACTCCAAGAGAGTAAAATGAGCTTCTGTATTTGAAATCAAGTTATCTGACCACAATACTGGATGATTAATATATAACTATTAGTTTCTTATGGAACCTACAATTCCCTTGAACACAGTGTGCTGTACTGGTTTTGGGTAATGAATGCCACCTGTTTTATCAGAGTGTTTCTTCCAAGATCACTATAAAAGAACATTTATCTTTTGACTTGAAACTTAGGAGCCCAGAATGCATATGTGGGTGAGCTGGTTCTTTAATCTTGATTGGTAAAGCAATTTAAGGAAAACAAACCACAAAAATATGTGCACACAATTCCATTTGCCTGTGTTGTTCTGAGCAAGGTAGTTTGAGATTTAATTGCTGTGATGGAGTGATTGCTAGGGTGGAGGTGTGGGTGGGTGGCATTCATTTTAGGCCACCATTATGAAAGTAGAACTCGCTTGATTTTACTATCAGCACAATATGTGCCTTTGTAAACAGAACACAATCTGGAACCTGGTTCTTGGGTTAAACACACTTCTCTGTGGATCATTTTTAGAATGTTAGCTTAACTTTCCCAGGATGTTACAGTGAAGGCTGAATTTGTGCCCACAGAAGGCAGTGCTCTTGAAGTCAAGGAACGCTATGGGAAAGCAATATATGGACTGGCATTGTTGGGGAGAGAGCAAACTTGTCACAGATCACCCTCTCAAGCTTCTAGCCATCTGCAGGATGCCATATGGAAGAAGGGAGAGCTCACAGAGGACCAGGGCTTAAGTCATCAAAACCCTTTTTGGTTTCCATTGTACTAGATTTGATAATGAAGATCTCACTGTAGTCTACATAGGCCTTTGGATCAAAACAGGACTAGGGTATACTCTTTCCTAGATGCATGATTATTTTCACATTATATAACTTTACTTTTTGTCATGAGAAACAGAATCCCTTTTACCCCCCCCTCCTTTTTTTATTGAGAACTTTGATATATGAACATACAGTAATTTGGTCACATTCCTGACCCCTTTTCCAATTTGGTCTCCTTTCTCTTGCCCCCATCCCCAGATTACCCACCTCTTTCAAAGTAGTCCCTTCTTTGTCCTGTTGATTCATTTTTTTTGTCCCATTCATACTCTATGTCACAAGGTGGATGGCTTCTGAGCAGTGTTGTTCTTCTGAAGGTATCAGTAACCATTGATTGTGGCTAATGTTGTGAGGACAGTGTCCCACAGTAAGTCTATACATCTCATGATCCTTACATTCTTTCCATCCCTTCTTCCACAGCATACTCTTGAGCATTGGCAGTCATGATAAAAATCTCCCTTGGTGTTGGGCTCTCAACAGCTTTTTATGTTCTGCTTTGATGAGTTTTGAAACACTTCAGTGTCTGCCTCCATCTCCATAGACAGAATTCTCTGGGCAGCACTGAGAGCAGCGCTCATATACTCATACCCTTCCATGACTATTTCTTCATTGTTCCCTTAGCCTGGATAGGAAAGAGTTGATTCTAGTGCCAAGCTCTGGGCTTTCTCTTTTTTCTTTTTTTTCCATTTTGGTAAGTTTTTGGTCTTCCTGGTATTTTCTGCCATCTGTAAAAAGATTATTTTCTAACTGAAAGTAAGACCAAGATTCATCAAAGGGCTGAAGCATATTCTCATAAGGCTGTTTGGTGGAAATAACATCTTTAAAAAAAATGTTTATTTTTATTTATTTATTTGAGATCGAGAGAGAGA
The DNA here is from genome assembly GCF_020740685.1 of Jaculus jaculus. Lineage (NCBI taxonomy): Eukaryota > Metazoa > Chordata > Mammalia > Rodentia > Dipodidae > Jaculus > Jaculus jaculus. Next base: position 49,502,815 of record NC_059109.1, read on the forward strand.
GAGAATGGGCATGCCAGGGCCCCCAGCCACTGCAAATGAACTCCTGTGCCTCCTTGTGCATCTGGTTAACGTGGGTCCTGGGGAAACCCCAACCTGGGGTTCTTAGGCTTCACAGGCAAGTGCTTATCCACTAAGCCATCTCTCCAGCCCGGACATAGTATCTTTGATTATTCAGTGGGCAGTGCACATTTCCCTCTGTTCTCTGTGTTCTATGACCAACCAAGCCATAGTGTTTTGATTTGATCATCAGTACCATGTATTAATTCCTTCCCAAAGGGGCCCCGTATTCAGTTGATTGCTCCCATAGCTATTTCGCTGGTAGTTAACTCTTGCCTGGCTGGTTGATTTTATAGTTTGTAGATCCACTGTTTATTCAAACTCTAGATGAATTTTCTAACACAACAACAGCTGGAATAGCACATTTCAGCAATATGATAGCTGTCCTAATCTTTAATGTGTTTATTAATTGACAGCCTCCATACAGACACACACACACACACACACACACACACACACACACACACACACACACACAGAATCCCTCTTTTACCATCCTCTTTTGTCTCCCCTCCCTTATCCTTTATTAAATCTTATATTAATCATTAATGACATGATAATACTCACTTAATGAAACCCTTGTTATTTTTAGTGGAAGGGACACACAAAAACTGACTGGAGCATGCTGCTGTACTTGAGAAATGAATGCTGTTTCTGTGCCATTCCATGCTTTTGGTAAGGGCTTGGGAAGAATTTAAAAAGTAGCTCAAGAAAGGGCCTTGTACAGTGAACACATGTTGGTACTCACTGCTGTTCAATTCTGTTTTAATATTAAGTAGGATACTCGGTTTTACACTCTAGAAAATTTATGGCAATGCACTAATTTTTCCTGACTGTCCCAACCCTTCTTCTCATCTGTTCTCATCTGCATTTTCACTTCTGCAGTCATGGGCATAGCAAATATTTTCACATTCCTGAATTTCTTTTTTTTTTTTTGCATTTGTATGTATGTGTGTATGATGCGTGTACCTGTGTATATGTGTGGGAACCCATATATGTACGTTACAGGCCTGCATGCATGTGTGTGGAGGCCAGAAGACACTGTTGAGTGAGTGAATTAATTGCTTTCCATCTTACTTTGTGAGACAGGTTCTCTCACTAAACCTGCAATAGTGAAACTGTCCAGTAAACCCTCCCTTTCCCCCTCTCCCCAGTGCTGGTATTACAGGAGCATGCTGCCACACCTGGTTTTTATATGGATTCTGACCTTCCAAAGTCAAGTCCTCATGATTACCCACTGAGCAATCATCCCAAACTTTCCTTTCTGGATTTGTTCCTTTGACTTCCCCAGGGCTTATCCTTCTTTGATCTGCCCTAATCATTTGACTGCTTTACTTCTTCCAGCATTCTTAAATTCTATGTTCTGGTTATCTATCTCTGTATAGAAAGCCACCTCCAAATATATTGGCTGGAAACAGTCATCATCCTTTTATTTTTATCTCTTATGGGTTGTGAGGTTACCAGGCTCAGCAGGGTGGTTCTCACTGAAGTTCTAATGTAGTAGTAAGTCGCAATTAGGAATGCCCAAGGGCAATTTGAGAGCTTATTCACTCATGCCTGCCTCCTGGGGAGTGTGTGGAAATGGAAATAAATGGGTACTACTGAAGCTGGCACGTTTCTCCATACAGCCCCTTCATAGTCATTTTTAATACTCCAACTTGAAGATAGCCATGCTTTTTGTGATGGTGTACAGCTTCAAAAATGTATGTCTAGAGAGAAAGTAGGGAGAACTGACCATTTATGTTCTCAGAATGTATGCTATATTCTTCCCTCTAAGTTATCTTAATCATCAGCTTAGACGGGAGGTGAAATGACTCAGTGATGGCTGGGAGTAAGACAAGATTCTGCAAGACTGTTTGTTATCAGAAATGTTCTTTTGGCCACTAAGGGAAAATAAATTTACCATAGTCTGCTTACTGGTCCCAATACTACATATTCCTTCTACATGTAAAACAGAATCACTTTATCTCTTAGTCCCCCAGTCTCATTTTTCCCCAGTCTTGTCCTTCGAAAAGGCAGTTGACATTACACCGTCTCCAAGCATACAATTCAAGTTTAGCATAAGTAAGGCTCTTCACTTTCTTGTCTAGGCCTTCTTTTGTGAATTTCGTCTTTTAAAATATTTTAGGGCTGGAGAAATAGCTTAGTGGTTATGTCACTTGCCTGTGAAGCCTAAGGACCAACCAAGGTTTGATTCCTCAGTACCCAGAATAACCCAGATACACATGGAGGCACATATATCTGGAGTTTATTTGCAGTGGCTAGAGGCCCTGGCATGCCCATTCTCAATCTTTCTCTCTTTCTCTCTCTGTCTCTCAGGTAAATAAATAAATATTGAAAACATGTTTTTATTTATTTGTTAGAGAGAGAGAGAGAGAAAGAAGAGAGAGAGAAAGAAAGAGAAGGAGAGAGAGAGAACGGGCACTCCAGGGCCTCCAGCCACTCCAAAAAAATTCCACCTTGTGCATCTGACTAATGTGGGTCCTGGGAAATCAAATCTGGGTTGACTTTGCAGGCAGGCGCCTTAACCACTACACAATCTCTCCAGCTCTTTTTATGTGAATTTCCTCTTGATCTAAGACTTTTATCTCCTGTCTTCCCTAGTACACTCAATGATGGACCAGGCACAGAGGACCCAAGCTTTGTATTTCCATTCAGAAGTGGGGATTGTAGATACAAGAGTCACAGAAGAAGGAAGCTAAGAGCCTGCTGATAATTCCTTAATTAAGGTTTTGTGATACTGTGTGAGGATGGTTTCCCACAGCTCTGGGCTCTGCCCTTTTCCAAAAACTGTGCTCTCTGTTTGCAGCTCAGTATTTAACCTGATTCATGTGTGTAGTTCAAGAGACCAACACCTCTTTCATGTGTGTTGTTTACTGCTTTCAGTCTAAGCTGAACTTTCAAAAGTTGGTGTTTTTACTCTTTTGTATCCATTTACAATGTGTTCTAATAGACAGAAGCCACAGCCACAGATCTCTTCAGGGTATTGCTAGGTTCCCTACATTGCTTTTGTGACATTGTACTTCAGGCTTTTAGAATCCCTGTTTCCTAGAAATTATCTATAACAAATATCTTAACCTTCTTAGAAAGTCTTGTTGCTGAGGTATCATTTTAAATTTTCTGAACAAAAGTTACTGCCATATTCTTGGCTGTCTTTTATGCCATATTTCTTGATGTTAGATTTTTTTTTCTGGAGTTTTTTTCTTTTGTTGTTGTTAATAGAGGAAGGGTTATTTATTGAGGCTTATAGATCTGGGAATTTTCCATAATGGAAGAAAAAAGTGGCATCCTCTTAAAAGACCAAGCAGAGAGAGAAAAAGCCAAAATCCAAATGCCACACAGCACACTTCAGGTAGAACTATGAATTTTGCATATCTTTAGATTGGATATTCAAACCCACCACCACATGTTAGAGCTCCCCCCTAAGATGTATCCAGTGGCATTACTTCCAGCCAGGTGGCTGCAGATGCAAACTACAAACTAATAAAACACTGAATATATTGGGGGGCATCTATTCAAACTAGCACATTCCACCCCTGATCCCAATAGATTCAAAACCATCAGTTATAAGTACCAAATCCATGCTCATTCCTCCAAGAAAAAAGTTCCAAAAGACCAAATCCGTATGGTCAGATTAATCTCAGTCCACTCCTGGTATCAATTTCTGTAACAGACAGCTTCAATTTTGCTGAGATGAGCTTCCAAACAACACACAGCTATGGAGGAAGGGATACTTATTGAAGCTTACAGATCCAGGGGACATTCCATAATGGTAGAAGTTGGCCCCTCTTAAAGGGCTAGGCAGAGAGAGAAAAAGGCAAAAGCCACATAGCACGCACTTCAGGAACCCTTGAATTCATTTGTTAAGATTAAAATTGTTTCCTCCAGATAAGTTCATGGAAGGAAAATGAAAATGCCTATTTATCCAGTAATCCATAGCACCTTTACATTTAAGCTTGTTGTTTTTAAATCTTTTTTGCTGTACTATAATAGGCATCTAGAAGGAAGTAGTCAGCCTTTAATATTCTACCTGGAAATCTACTAGCATGTTAAGTACGTTTCTTATTTTCCACATTACAGCTGGCAATGGCATTGCTAAATTTTCCAACACAGTTTCAAGCTATCTAGACTTAGAAAGGAAAAGATACACACATATCTTTTTTTTTTAAATTTATTAGTTTTCTTTTTAGCAAATACAGGCCATTTGGTACCATTGTTTAGGTTCATCCATGATCTACCCCCTCCCAATGGACCCTCCTTGTTGATGTACATGGGCTGTGCATTGTGGAGTTAGTCCACAGTTATTGATACGATAAATGTCTCTGCATATCCTGACCCAACATGTGACTCTGACATTCTTTCGGCCCCCTCTTCTGCAAAATTTCCCTGAGCCATGTTGGGTTCATTTTTGGTCTGCTTCAGTGCTGAGGTGTTGGGGGCCTCTGAGGCTCTGGCTCTCTGATTTGGTAGGAATTGATTTTTCTCTGTGTTGATCTCCTTCCCCTTTGTACTGGTATCCAGTTCATCAGGAAAACAGCATCCTTGCTCATTTCACCAGTTTTCTTTAGTTTCAGTTGGCCCCTTTTGAGGTAAGTTGGGGCCGCTCTCTCCTTAGGATCTGCATCTATCTGAAAAAGAGAAGCAGATTCTCCAACAGAGAGTAAGTTAGCGCCCATAAAACTGAGATAACACTTACTTTTTTGATAGAGATTTTAATAGGTATAGGCCCTCTTGTACCCCATGATTGATGTTAGCTTGATATTGGAGAGTGGGCTTATGTTTGGATATGGTTCTGACTTGTTTCCCAGCTCCAACTATGGGTCTCCTACCACTGAGGGGATCAGTTAGCCAAATCAAGAGCAGTTGGTTCCCCACCATGGCTGTGTACCACTATTGCACTTGTGTGGGAATCACACCAGATTATTTGTTGCTAATTAGCTTAGACCATGAGTTGCTTGGACAGATATTGGTCATTTCCCCCAGTCGCCCATGTAGCACCTTCTGGCACTAGACACACTGACTGTCTGGGGACTGACCCTCTCCTGCCTTCCAGCCATGCCATTCCATTTTACGTGTCAGCTGCTTATGGAGTCTTAGCAATAGGGTCTTACCACTGACCTTTGGTGGGTCATCAAGTACTCTGACAAAAGTCTCTCATTGTTTTAGGAAACCTTGTAGATTTCTCTGATCAAAAGCTCATTGTGGATGATAGCCCCATGCTGGTTGTGGGAGTTACAGGTCAGTGCCCACTAAGAAAAGGAGGAAAAACATAACTAGTATACAAGAGTTGGGGGGGGGGAAGGGGAGAGGGAAGGAGGGAAGATGTAGAAGATTTAGGTTAGTTTTGATCCTACCCTCTCCAGTGTCTTGTGGCTCAGGTGTTTCCTGTAAGGGTCTAGTGAAGGTTCAGCCATTTGTTCTGCCTTTTAGGAAGTAGAATTTTATGGTACCATTGCCGTTTGGAAGCACCTCATGGACTAAACACTAGATGAATGGGAAGGGAGAGGAGGGCATTGAAGGAGTGGGAAACACTAATCTGGATACATACATATCTTAATATACAACCTATTCATGGAAGTCACTAGCTTAAGCATTTCATTTCTTTTTTTTTTAATTTTTTTTTATGTATTTATTTGAGAGAGACAGACACATAGAGAAAGACAGATAGATGGAGAGAGAGAGAATGGGCGCGCCAGGGCTTCCAGCCTCTGCAAACGCACTCCAGACACGTGCGCCCCCTTGTGCATCTGGCTAACGTGGGACCTGGAGAACCGAGCCTTGAACCGCAGTCCTTAGGCTTCACAGGCAAGTGCTTAACCGCTAAGCCATCTCTCCAGCCCGCATTTCATTTCTTCATTGTTCATTAGTGTATATCCGTTCCACAAACAAGTGGACTTCATCATGAAGTTGCATAGGAGTATACAGCATAATTTTAGGTAATGAAAAAGGTCCATGCTGATTAGCAAAGACAGATACTCTACCTCTTGGTGGGTGCAGGCCTCTAGAAAAGCAAGTAGTAATGAAAATGTTATGCAAAATGAATGTAACACATTCAGAACATAGGTGTTTTAGTCTAATGGTTCTGTCCTATTTCCATGTGGTTTCTTATAATTGTCCCTTGGTGAGATTAATATACACTTTTAATATATACTTAATATGTACTTTTAACTGTAACAAACGACATATAATATATGTGTATGTATGTGTGTGTATATATATATATATATATATATATATATATATATATATATATATATATTCTAAATCTTTGTAATCGTAGTAAATATTCCCAAATAACTACTACACTTTTAGCATTTACATTTATCCATTTAGGAAAAATTTATTACATTCATCCATTTATCCACTTAGGAAAAATAGGAAAGAAACATATGGGAAGACCTGCCTCAACAGCAGAAACAGGCTTTATTTGAGGGAAACCTGAAAAGGGCTAACCAGGCATGGTCAGAAGCCCATTCCCTTACAGACTAGGGGATACTTATTGGGCTTTGGGAGTCATTAGAATTCCTTGGTTGCAGAACAGCCCACCTTGACTTAGGGCTTGGGCCATGATGGGAAAGTGCTGATGGGTGAGGTTGGTCTGGATCTCTCTAAGAATGTGATAATTGGGAGCACTAGTTGGGTCACTTCTGTGAAACAGAAGATTGTAATGAAATGGTAAGCAAAGTCTAGAGATGGAGCCATTCTGGTTCTAACAATTCAGGCATTGTGGCATAGGTTTTACCTTACCTACCTTATAGAGTCCTAATCACAAATCTATGGCATGATTTCTATCTATAGAGGAGAGTTACAAGGTTAGGAAAATTAAACAGCCATACCACCATTGTAGAGCACTGATTTTTTGATCTCAGATATTTTACTTCCTTACTTCTTTACTTCCTTGTATATTTTACCTCCTTAACCACTATATGAAGTTGTCTCTTAGGTTCACACCTCTGGTTCTCATGGGTTATTTTTTCTTTGTTTATTTTTTTTTCTCCAAAGACTGTCCATTGTATGTTAAATAAAACAACCTTTTGAAAGTTGAAGTTGGAAAAGGAAACATTCCCACCTAGAGCTACAGACTTTAAACATAAGGCTGAAAAAGAAAAACCTTATCATTAAGCAAAGCAGATTGTATGTGTGTGTGTGTGTGTATCTGCACAAGCACATATGTGTTTTTCTTTTTTTAAAATTATTATTAGTTATTATTATTATCTTTGTTTAGGTGCAAGGGATTGACCCTAGGGCCTTACATATGCTAAGCATATGCTCTACCACTAAGCTACATACTGAATAAACAGACTGTAATTTTTTTATACTTTATTTACTTGCAAGAGAAGAGAGAAATAGAGAATGAGAGAGAGAGAGAAAGAGAGAGAATGGCCATGCTAGGGTCTCTTACTACTACAAACTAACTCCAGATGCATGTGCCACTTCGTGAATCTGGATTTATGTGGGTACTGGGGAATTAAACGCAGATTGTCAGGCTTTAAAGCAAGGGCTTTTAACCATGGAGCCATCTCTCCAACTCCAGATTGTATTTTGTAAACCTGAACTATCAGCTTTGATATCATACAAAACAAAGACTTTTTGGGACATGCTTCCAAGAATGATTGAGGTCAATCATTGCTAGGAAATTACTGAGCCTGCAAGTGAGTAAGGACCTGAGCAAATCACTACTCATCCCGGGCAAGTAAAGGATACATAATGATATATATATATATATATATTTGTTGTTTTTATACATACATATATATATGTATATATACAGCCTAAGTTCCTTTTGCTTAATTTAGACCCAACATAAAGATGGTAAGATAGAAACTGTATAAACTTTGAAGACCTAATCACTGAAGGATCATTAGAGATTAGGAGCTGCCATTGATGGAATTTTAATATTAGATTGTCAGGGGGCTAATGAAATTTTTTTGCCCTTGGGATTCTCTAATATAATATTCTCCTCTTATCTATAGTTGTAGATATTTATTTTGTTTTATTTTTTATTTTTTAAAATTTTTATTAGCATTTTCCATGATTATAAAGAAAATATCCCATGGTAATTCCCTCCCCCCCCACACTTTCCCCTTTGAAATTCCATTCTCCATCATATTACCTCCCCATCTCAATCATTGTACTTACATATATTCAATATCAACCTATTAAGTACCCTCCTCCTTTCCTTCCTCTTCCCTTTGTCTCCTTTTTAACTTACTGGCCTCTGCTACTAAGTATTTTCATTCTCATACAGAAGCCCAATCACTTATATAGTTGTAGATATTTAATTCCAAGTGTAGTTTGAAAATATTAAAAGAAAAATTCTCAGAGTAAATAGTAAGAAATCTTATAAGATTCTGAGCAGCAGTGATGTAATCATGCAGTATACAGTTCCATCCAGCCCTGACCATGAATTGTTGCCTCTGTCCCTATACATGCTATATGTTCCTTCTGCCTGTCATACACTTGACATCCCTCTAGGCTGTTGGATTGGCATGAAGTATCTCAGTGCTTATGTTCAGGTAACCCTAAGTTTACTTAATAGTGGCTTCAAAATACAATAGGAGTGATGCTGGAAGTTTGGACACGCCAAAGAACTGTAAGTTGCATTAAATTAAAAGGTGGAACTACTTAACTTTATAAGGAATGAAGAAAAAAATTGTGGAAAGACAAATCTCTCTGTGAAATAAAATAAACAACCAAACAAAATCCACACAAGACAGTAAGAACCCATACTCTCAGGCATGGATAAGAGAAAGTGACTATAATTGCTCATGTGTTTTCCATTTTCCCTTGTCTCTACCATTTCTGTTCATAAGAAAACTCTGTAATGGTAGAAAGTGAGTTTAGTTTAAATACTAGCTTTTATAACTGTAAATCCTGAAGTCATTGGGTCATAATGATACCAGATTTGGAGTCCAGGGAGGGATTAAATTCCATAAAGATGCAGGAGATCCCAGGCCTGTACAACCCAACTTTGGGTCCTTGTCCAAATTAACAAAGGATTGAATATGTGGACTCAGAGAAGGGTAAGTTATGAATCAGTGTATTTTAGGGAGAGTTAAAATCAAGAGGGAGGGCTGGAGGGATGGCTTAGCAGTTAAAGCATTTGCCTGCAGAGCCAAAGAATCCCAGTTCAATTCTCCAGGACCCACATAAGCCAGACACACAAGGGGCACATTCATCTGGAGTTCGTTTGCAGTGGCTGGAGGCCCTGACATGCCCATTCTCTCTCTCTCTCACAAACACACATAAATAAATAAACTATATACGCGCGTGTGTGTGTGTATTAAGATCCAAAGGGAAAGCTAGCAGAGAAGCCCAAGCCAAAATAAATTATCCCACTTCTCAGTCTGGCTGATAAGGGGTAGGGGAGTGGAGAAAATATTCCCTCACATCTCCTGAATAGAGGACACTAAAGAAGAAACACACACACACACACACACACACACACACACACACACACACAGAGATTGTGAGAGAGAGAGAGAGAGAGACTGAGAGAGAGAGAGAGAGAGAGGACTAAGAGAGAATAAAGGACTCAGAATTTGGAGATTACACATGTGACAGAGAAGGAAAATATCCAAAAATGATACATATGTAGAAAGCAAGAAAGAAAACTCCCAGGCAAAAATGACATCCTCCCCCTGCTAAGTCAGCCTTGGAGAGCTTACCAAAAGTAGTCAGACACCAAAGACCAGGGGCAACAGGGGTCAGAAGAGTGAAAGATTCAAAGATGTGATGTGCGAGATACATAAGAATCATCCAATTAGGATGAGACTCATCAACTGACTCAGGGATGCATGGGAGGGTCTGACTGAAGGAAGGGCCACAGGTGTGCTAAGCCTGGGAAGAGGCGGGAAGTTGTCACTGGTGTTGTTGCTGCCAGCCATCTCGAGTAAGACAGGGTCAGAAAGGGCTTCTGTCCTTCCATGAAGGCATGGTAGTAGCTCCTTGGGCTGCTGCCATAGCTGAATGCCTATAAAAAAGATATGTCATTTCTATTCTCCATCAATTGTTTATCCTGTTAAATTTGGTGCTCTCATCTATGAAGGAGAAATAATCACAGCACAACTCTGTCCGGGTGGAATTAAAACCAAACTAATTAATTCAAGCAAACCTTTTGTCATAGTACCTGGTATATAGTAAACATGCCAGGATTTGTTTTCAATTATTTTGGTTTGTTTGCTTAAATTTTTTTTTTTTTAATGGAGTGAGAAGAAAGAGAGCAAGAGCTTCTTTCCATTGTATATAAACTCCAGATGCATTGCTACTTGGTTTGATCTTGTTTTATGTAGGTACTGGCAGATCAAGTTCAGACCAACAGGCTTTTCAAGCAAGTTCCTTTAACTGCACTTCATATTCCTGCCTCTGACATAGAATACAATCATATAAAAGTTATTTTTATCACAATACAATTTTTATTTGTAGCACAATATCTTGGATAAAGTACATATACCAAATATGTTCAGTGAGGGAGTGAAAGGAGTGAAAATCATTAACATTGCAAGCTAACTGTGAGTTGCAGTATGTGCGTATGACTTTCTATTAAGTCAGTACTAATAATGAATTTTCACACTTGCCTTGATCCTCTCCAGGGAAAGTTTGAAAATGTAAAGGTCAGTGGATATTCATGTGTTCTTCACATGTGGGCAGCCTCTCTTTTAGTCTCTGTGTTGGCAATTAGTTAGCTTCATGTTTCGAGGAATTTAGAGCTATACTCTGACAAGTAATTGTGTTGTGAAACACTTACAGGCAATGCAGGATGCAGCAGTAAGAGCTGTAATGTGGTTGACTCCTGACCAAAGAAGGCCTGGGCCTTCCTAAGTCCTGGTTCTAATGCTAACTTACTGTGGATCTTTGGTGGCATTATTCCTTCCCTAAATCTCATTGACCCCTCTACAAAACAATAATCGTGGCATAGACAAGTTAGTAGTGAGCATTATTGTTCATCTGCCATCTTTACACCTCCAAAGGCACAGAAAACAAGCCATGCAAATCTAAGCAAGGTCAATTATAAATTTGTCATTCAAACACAGCTTCTATCTCCCTAGCATCTTGACTGTAGTGCAACTTGATTGTTACTCACTAACACTATGGAGACATGTGTGTGAGACACTGTATGTGTGGTATTGGTCAATAGTGCTTTTCTTTCCCTGGTAGAGAACTACTAGGCAGAACATTATCACACAAAATTATCAACCATCAAAGAACATTTAGAGGGAATGAAATGGTGCCAGGAGGATTATATACTGTCCAGTGGCATAAACTATTTTATTTGTTGCTGTCTACAAATTATAGATTTCCAAGATGATATTTCTTAGCTGTGTTGCTCTGACCTCACTTTAATAAGAACAATTCTTCACTTCCTTGCTTTATAGTTGGGGTTCTATTCAAGATTTTCATTGGGGAGAAGTGATGCTGCTATTTAGAAAAATCTGAAAATCATCAGGAGTATATACTCTCTCCTATAAAAATTGAGAAAATGAGGTTCCAGGAATTTATTTCCTCAAAGGCACACATACAGTAAGAGGCACGGAACTACAAATGCTAGTGCCCATAGCTGATTCTAGCTGATTCTTGTAGAGGGTTATGTCTAACAGTTCATGCTTTGGGATTCCATAGAATCAGAGTTCCAAAAAAAGAAGGCTGACTACCTAGATCTATATTCTCTCTGTCTCTCTTTTTAGTAGAAACTTTGTAAGGGCATATCATGTGTTAGTCCCATCATTTCTTGCCTCCCTGGGGTTGTGGGTTATGAGAAGTGGAAGCTTTAGTCAATCATTGTTAGGAGGTGGCAATGCTTCTGGACATTACCTCCACTATGTGGCTCTTAAAATCTTTCTGACCTCTCACCCACAAAATTCCTTGAGCCTTGGTGGGTGCGTTTTAAGTTTACTTGAGTGTCATATTCTCAGCAGCTTCTGGATTTCTGCTTCCGTGTGTTTTGAGTATCCTCAGTGTCAGTCTCTATGACCCTGACACTAGTTGGCAAATTCCCCATGGAAGCCACACTCTTGCTCATCTCACCAGTTCCTCTGTTGTTTTACCTGGGTCCTGGCTGAAGTGCGAAGGATGGCTTATCTCCTTGGTTCTGACTGCCTCCTGAAAAAGAAGCACAGAATCCCCACCAGAGAATAAGGTCAGCATAAATTCAATGAGATGAAAATTGTTAATTCAGAGAGATTTTGATGGATGTAAGCCTCGCTTTTGTCTGAAGACTAATGGGGGCTTCTTGTTGGAGTCCATGATAGCTGACTTGCTTCCCAGTTCCAGCTATGGGTTCCATTCCACTGAATGGATCTCTTAGCCAATAAGAGAGCCATTGGTTACCCACTTAGGCTGGTTTTTACTATTGCACAGGCATTTCCATCTTGTCAGACTGGTTGCTTTTGTATAGCAGTGTCCCCTGGTAGCACACATAGTTGTTGACCACCTTCCCCAGCAGCTCATGTAGCACTTTCCAGCACTATACTGGAGGACAATATGGAAATGGTCTTCCTTCCAGATTCCAGCCAGATCTCTCAATGCTCTATGTCAGCAGTATGTGGTGTCTTCACTGATATGATATTTTACCTCAGGCAGGTAATCAAGTGCTTTGGCAAAAGCCTGTTTTGTTTTGGGGACCTTGTAGGTCTCTCTATAGATCTACATCTCTTTACCAAGGACATACAATCAGGGAAGCTGCTATGTCTGATTGCAAGGAAAAGCACATGTTTGAACCAACTCTTCTTCCATTCATGAGAAAAGTCTGAAGGGTGTCTGGTTTTTATAGGGCTGTTCCCATTAGATTAAGCTCTGGTTAAAGTGGTAACTTACTTGATAATATCACTTATTCATTATTTTTCTTTCCTTATTGGAGTTTTCTTGTGATCATGGCACTAACTTACCATTTTTTTAATTTTTTTTGTTCATTTTTATTTATTTGAGAATGATAGATAGATAGATAGAGAGAGAGAGAGAGAGAGAGAGAGACAGAGACAGAGAGAATGGGAGTGTCAGGGCCTCCAGCCACTGCAAATGAACTCCAGACACATGCAACCCCTCGTGCATCTGGCTAACGTGGGTACTGGGGAATTGAGCCTCGAGCCAGGGTCCTTAGACTTCACAGGCAAGCGCTTAACTGCTAAGCCATCTCTCCAGCTCAACTTACCATTTTTACTAGAGCCTCAGGATCTGTTTCTGAGGGAACTCAAATGCAGTCATCTCCAGAAGTGCCATGTAGAGCTCACTTGAATATTATTACTGATGGTAGAAATGGCAAATGAGTGAAGGACAAAGGAGAAAGATCCACAGACAGCACTAAACTCTCACTATCCTATTGCAACATGAAGTGGGGTCAGGCACTTTACCGGCTACCTTTCTTAGTTCACTCATTGCTGTGCACACATGAAAGGAAGCAGCTTAAGGAAAGAAGTGGTTTATTGTAGCTTACAGTTTCAGGAGGTCACATTTTGGCAGCAGACGCAGGAGGTCAGCTGGCCTCATTGAGCCACAGGCAGGAAGAAAAGGCAACTGGAAGTGGTGTGGCTTGGGCTATCAAACCTCAAGGCCACCCACAATGTTGCACAACCTTCACAAACAGCATCACCAGCTAGGGAGCAAATGCTCAAACACCTGAGATTATGGGGTCATTTTAAATGAAAACCATAATACTGACCACTTTACTGTTTTTTATTCCTATTTCTATATCATTTTATGACCAGTCCAATACCTATCTTAGTCTCTGAGAGTTTTGTGGCATTTCAGCTTTTATGATTACATGACCCTTTCAAAGACTGGAGCATTGTCTCATTCATGCAGCCAGGTACACAGTGTTTGTTTGGTAAGTAGGAGGCTAATGAATCACTTTTGTTATATGTTGATAAAATGGGGAAAAAGTTCTTCCCACTGTGGACGTAAATGGAAAAATAGAAGTACCTACACTGATGCAGGGAAAGAACTCAGCCGTGAAGTTGTAAGAACTCACAAAGCATAAAAAGGATTTTAAGTACAAGAGAAACATTATCAAAGTGCTATTTAAGGAAGAAAATGCTCCAAGGTTGCTCTTAAAATAGACCAGATCTTGTGAACTGAAGTCAAGGATCCAACAGGAGATTTCTGTGGTAATACAGGTAACAGGAGATGGTTGGGACCAGGGTATGGGATGAAGGTGGGGGTGGGGTGAGGGCTGTGTCTGGGAGAATAGACCAAGGGATTGGTACAAAAAGAAACACTCAGAAAAGGAATCCAGTAGGAATTTCTGCCAGTTTATGGGTAACAATGAGCAGGCTGTTATCTGTTTTACTTTCTATTTCTTCATAGTGCTTGACTCCATTTGCAATATTGGGTATCAAACCTCAAGCCTTGTGCATGCCAGGGAAATGTTCAACAACTAAGCAATCCTGAAGCCCCTGATACTGTGCTATTGATGAAAAATACAGGGTTAGTAAGGAATTATTCTTGGAGGAGGTTAATGACTCTGGAGCAAACTCCAAGTTGTAATATTATTTAACTTCATAAGAAGTCAAGACTCCATTAAAGCTCTATAATTCACTGTTTGGTAAACACATAATATATCAGCTATTAGTAGAGAAAATCAATACAGATTACTCTATTGAAATAATTCTCATAATTTTACAGCATTTAATTAAACTTCAACGATACAAGCTTAACTAGAGTCTAAACTTTCACATAAAATACTGGATTTTAAAATGCATGGTTGTAAGTTATTGTTGACATATTCCATTTTCACCCACTGTGTGAGGTAGCCTATCACTTTTAGGCCCAGATTGAAAAGTCATATGTTTTCATGTTACTTTATTGTGTATTGAACACAATGTGTACATTATATTTTGAGAGGACATGGAATTCACAAGATAGCAATCTTGCTCTTAAATCTAAGTCCTAAAGCAGTTTTGTCAATACCAAGGCTGAAAAACTCCTTGTGCATACTTCTCAAGTGCTCATAATTGGTGCTGTTCAGTGCCACAAGTGTGGCATTGATGAGCTGATAACAAGTGAAGAGAAGCAGGACTTGGTGCAGTGAGTTATTGGCACTGACCAGGGTCAGATGGGATGATTAGACTGTATTGGGTAGGTTTGTATAGAAAGTGTGTGGTGAATTATGGCTCAGTAAAATGAGAAGTTCTCAGGTGTTCTTAGGACAAGGGATGAACATATGGGTATGAAGTTGTGAAGACGCTTGCGAACATTAGGACTGGAAGGCTGTGGTACCACAGTGACTCAGACCTGAGAGCATACAGCCCCTCTGTGCACATACTTGCTCGGCTTCACAGCAACATGTGAGTCATCGCTGGGAACAGTTGGCCATGTTGTCACCAGTACACTTCAAAGTGATTACAGAATATTTATGCCTGTTGGCAAAGGGATGGGGAAGCTCAGGATTCACTTCTACATAATTGAGTGTGACTGGTATCTATTTTCCCCTATCCTTTCACAAGGCAGGTAGAAAACTTGGGAGATAAGAATTGATTTGAAAAATATTAATAGGTCATTGATGTTTCCATTTATAGGCTTGTGTATCCTGTTCAAAGCACAAAATCATACTGGATACATCACTTCATTGTAGTATGCCTTTATAACCACTTTGCTTTCAGTCATTATTGGAAGCAGGCTTAAGGTTTAGTAAGCTAAAATAACTTACCAGTCTTCTTACATGGTAGTAAAGCCAACTGTTTCTGACTTAAAAACTCATTCTGTTTCAATAGCATCACTTCTTTGCTAACTGCTAGAAGTATTCTAGCTGGCAGGCTACACAAACGCCATTTGTATTGGTAGAGCAGTTTATGGTGTGTGTGTGTGTGTGTGTGTGTGTGTGTGTGTGTGCAGGTGTGTGCGTGCTATGGAGCATGCATGGAGTTCAAAGAACAAAATCATGTGTCTGTTTTTGCCCTCTGGCTTGCTTTAGGAAGAATCTCTTGTTTTCCACTGCAGCATTTATCCGGCTTGCTGATCTGTGTGCTTTCAAGGAGTCTTCAGTCTCAGCCTCCTATCTCTCAGTAATCACAGACGTGTACTACAGCATTCAGCTTTATGTAGGTTCTGAGGATTGGAACCCAGGTCTGCATGCCTGCACAGCAAGCTTTATCTACCAAGTGAGCCATATCCCTAGCCAAATTAGCACTTTTGGTATATATATATTTCTTCTCTCTTTGGCTCCTTATAATGCTTTTTTTTAAAGTCTGGTGTGTAGTTAATATTAGGAGAAAGTGCTGGGCATGAACAAAGACATATATAATTATATGACATAATGAGTATGTTAATGCTCCAACTAAATATTCTGTGAGTTGTTTTAAAAGTTTTGAAAATAGGAAAACTATTTACCTAAGGAAATAAATCTCTCACTACAGTAAAACTAACAAAGAAGGGTTGCAGAAGCTGAGTTTTGTTCTTGAAGTTTAAAGTCCCTGCCAGTATAGATCTTCCTCTACCACTCCGGACCTACTCCACGCACCACAGTGGTAACCTGAAGAAAACCTGGGTGTGGTTCTTGCTACAGTTGCCTTGGCTTAAGGGTTATTTGCCTTTACTTTCTCCCCTACCTCCTATTAAGCCTGGGTTTAATCATTAGTGGTGCCTGTGCCATATCATTTTGCTCTAGTATTTGACTTCATCATCTAAACTTTGGAGTTTGGATTCAGTGTATGGGTTTGTGGATTGGCTTGTATAGGAGCTATATCAGGACCAGGAGCTTCCCTCTCTTTGTGAAGGGAACATGGGGAATCTTTATGTAGTTTTTTAATTATCCTTTTATTACCAAAGAGCTTTCTGGCACCTTAGACTCCAATCTTTCCTTCGTTTATTAAGGTGAAAAATAGCATTCCTTTATTGGTTCTTTTTGTTCATAAAGAGGGGATGATATTGTACTGCTTTGAATAATTAGCATCTCAACAAACATGGAATAATGTCTGGTAATTAATAACTATGAGTACTATCTATGAGCATGAACTTGTATTAAAGAGTCATGGGGATTCTGACCTCAAGGAGTTAGTGTGAAAATACACACAAACACACACACACACACTTACCTCTTGACCTGAGGCTCTATTAATGTAAAAGGTTATTTTTAAGTATGAATGAATCTTAATATTTTATTTTCAGGAACAATCATGTTTGAATATCAGGGATGGATTATTCTAGAATTGAAAAATTATAAACCAGGTAGGAGAGAAAAAAACTAAGACATTGACCAATCTATAGAACTTGAGAGGTGGAATACATTTATTGAATTGGATAAGAAGATATTTTGGGAGTTCATATAGTCCCCATATAGAAGAAGGGTCAATGGATTGAGAAGAGAAGAAGAAAGGACAAACTAAATTAGTACTTGTGATGTGTTAGACAATATACATACATATATTTCCATCTATTATTATAAACATATTGTCAAATAATAATTGTGGTCCTCCGTTTTACACATTAGAGAGTTGGAACTCAGAAAGGCTACTTACTTAAGTCCAATGTAAAACTGAGGTGTTGTTGTGTGGCTGTTTCCTATGGGTAGAACAGGATTGTTGCTGTCTAAGGCCTCTGCTCACTTGCATGAAACCGTCACAGATGGGGCCTATTAACTTTCCTCATGGAGGGAGGCAGGAGGCTTAGGAGATGCATGGGACCCTCCCAGAGGATATATAAATGGTAAACAATTGCTGACAGGAGAATATTCTTCAGTAGTGTAATTGCATGTAAGTAAGTTGCCCCAGGACTCCGGTAAGTCTTTGTGAGTGGTTGCCCATGCTGGTGTGGGGGATTTCTGGTGATTCAGATTCCCCAGGGTCACCCGTACTCCTGTAAGTAACCCTCATCTATGCTGCTATAATAACCCTAATAAAATCACTGCTTCACTGGGCAGGACTTCAGTTGAATCATTCCTTTGGTCTTTTGTTTTCTCTTTATCAGTTATGAATAGAAATAGACTCCTCAGGAAAAGTTGCACAACAAATTTAAAAATAGGCCCCTTGGGCCCGGGCCCTAAGTCCTTTCTCCTGCATATCTGCATAACCAACAAGGCATAGGTTGCCTTGCAATCTTGAAGCATACACAGAGCCCTGTCTGAGTTTCTTCTTCTCATTTTGATTGTGCTAAATACATAACAAACAATCTTGAATTTCTTTGAAGTTGCATTCCTTCTATATAGATTTTTTTTTTCATTTTTCAAACTTAAACTCTTCACTTTCAGGGACTCTATCATATTGGCATGAAATCATTAAGGGTCTGTATTAATTTCAGGTGGAGACCATTTTTTTAAAAAGGCATTTCAATATAGGTTTTGCCTTTTTGTACAGACTCCACAAAAACTAAAGTTATCATTGGCTTTGAGTACGACAATCATATTTTTTTAGTAGAAATCTTTCAGTGACACTCAGAAGTGAAAATATAGACTGCAAAATAAACACAGCTTTAATCAGCTTTTCTGATTGCCTCTTTCATTTGCTTCATGGTTAACCTGACTCCATGCCTTACCTGAACTTCAGTGCCTTCTCCTTTCGATGAGACTTCAGTTTTCACATCTGTATGATGAATTGGAGCTAGATAGCTCTAAAAAGGCATTCTCATGCAGGTGTTTTGTAATCTAGGATTAAACTAAATTACATGCATTCTCAGGACCCCTTCAGTTCCCATTCCTTACCAACTTTCCTTTCTTTTCTCCTATTGCTGTTTTATTTATTGATGCGTTAATTGTCTGGTAAATGAACTTTATATTCAAAAATCATGGTGGTTTTTTAAAGATAACCTTGAAGTGTAGTCTCTAAGTGAAGCTGGGACTCTACAAAGAAAGGAGCCTCATTTAAGCAAATAGCAATGTTACAGATTGCAGCTATCATCACTAATTAGCTACCCCAGATGGAGCACTGCCCCACCCCAAAGTGAAGGCTGGCTGGCTTCCTACAGATAAGTGGGACATAAATAACTCCCTCCACTCTTTGGATAGCACTGTGCCATACTGCTTTGCTTGTAAGCAAGCAATGTAATTCTTCCATTTTAGAACTGGGGCAAAGGAACTTGTTTTTCTAATTACTTTTAATAGAATTTTCTAGGTGTAAAAAAATTGTAGAATGTTATAATAGTGCAAAAGATAGGAATAAGAAAATAGTGTTCAGAACTCTATGATCCAGCTATAATATATATGTGTGTATGTGTGTTTATACTCTAAATAATATTTTATAAACCCCATTTTCATGTTGTATTTTGATGTGTTTTAATGAGTTATGATTGACATATAAAAACTGCATTTATGTAATTTCTATAACTTGATGAGTTTGAAGACAAAATATATTCCTGTGACATGTTTACCATCACCTACAAAAGCTTCTCTTACCTTCTTATTTATTTCTATGAGCTTGTGAGAGGAACTCTTAACATAGATGCCAATCACTTGTCATTGGCTCCATAGACTCTGGGACATGGTAAGGCACAATGCCATAGCAGCAGGGGTGTGTGGTGGAACTGGATCCTCCACCCAGGGCAGAGCTGAGCACAGAGCAAGGAAGGGACACACCAGGTACAATCTCAAAGGCATGTTGCCAGTGACCCACTTCCTCCAACTCTGCCCGCCTGGGGGGCTGTCAGACCCTCCCACAATAGTGTCACCAGCTGAGGACCAGCTGTTCAGTGCATGGGACTTTAGGGGACATTTAAAAAACAACAAGAAAATCTGTTAGCAAAATTTAGAGTATAAAATATTTAAGTTGTCGGTTGTAGGCAATATGTGTCAAGGTAGAACTCTAGAACTTTGGCAAAATTCTGAACCTTTTGACTAATATTTCCCTGTCCCCCACCATCAAACCCTTGGAAACCAGCATTTGATTTCATGTTTTATGAATTTGACTCTTAGTTTCGTTACCATAAATGGATCTTATAATACTTGTCTTTCTGTATCTGGCTTATTTCATTTTTATTGATGTCATTGCATGCATTTATAGTGTCACAAATGGCAAGGTTACCTTCCCTTTTTGTTTGAGTTTTATGTGTGTATACTATATTCCATTATTTGTACACAGCCATCATGTTTTCTTTATTTTTATCTATTCATACATTGGCAACCATCAAATTTGCTTCATGTGTTGCCTGTTGTGAATCATTTTAAGTGAAATTCAGCAAGCATGGAGTGAGTACAACTATCTCTTTGAGGTTCTAACTTCAGTTTATTTAGATATGTACTGAGAAATGGGATTGCTAAACCCATGCAGTAGTTTTAATTTAAACTTTCTGACAAATTAATATTCTGTGAATTTGCATGTCTACTACATTATACAGAGAGATCATTTTCTCCATATCCTTATCAATATTTGTTATTAACTTTTTGTTTAGATGTTAGGCCATCCTAACATGCATTAGGTGTGCCTTTGTTTTGCATGTCCCTGACTATTAGAGATATTGGGCACCTTTGGGTATCCCAGTTGGCAATCTGAATGTCTTTTTAGTTTTTGAGAAAATGCCTATTCTGTTACTTTTCCCATTTTTAAATGTGACTATTTGAGGATTCTTTTGACTTGTTTGGTCTTGAGCTTTCCTATGAATTCTTTGTGTGTTTTGAATAATAACCCTATGTCATATTATGACATAAAATAGTTTCTTCCACTTTTACTTTGCCTTTTCACTGTGTTGTTTTCTGTGCTGTATAGAAGCTCTTTTAGTTTGATGTCTTCTCTACTTGACTACTTTTTCATTTCTTCCATTGTACTTCTGGGATACTCCAGAAATAATTTATGAGGCCCATGTTAAGAAAATTTTCAAAATATTTTCTCTGGTTATTTTAATTTCCAATTTTAGTGTGAGTTTCAATCACATTGAAGGCTATAGTATAAATGACGGCTCTAAATTTAATTAGATGTTTGTTTACTTGTCAATGTTCAATTTCCATTATATTTCTAATATTCTTTCATGATTTCACTTAATTAACTACCTCAAAGTTTAGACACCATTATTTTTCATTATTCACCACTTAAAGCTCCTATATAAATCTCAACGCACATACCCAGTTATTTTTCTAGAATAAGGATTGTAGTTCTAACGTTGATAAGGCAAAGAACAAAAAATTGTTAAAGTCAAATTTGTTCCAAAATCAATGGAAACTTTGCATTGCCATAAATTATGAATATGAAAGTTTTATTTAACATCTCAGTCAATCTTATAAATTCCCATTTTATTCTTTTAAAACTTTACTTATATACTAGTTAAAACACACACTAGTTTTACTCATTAGATAGAACTTTATGATACACAGGTTAGCTTTTATAATCTTGTCATAAATAAGCCTTTATGTACTTTTTATCTGGTTATACATGAAGAATGATTATTCTATACATTATAAATATTATTTTACAATTTGTTACTAGTTACCTACCATGGTGGTTTGAATGCAAATGGCCTTATAGCCTCAGATATTTTTTATTTTTGTACTCAGTGAATACAGTCAAGTTGCTAGCTTTGTTAGCCTCCTCCTTGTCTTCCCCCCTCCACAGGAACCCTCCTTGTTGGGGTATATGGGTCATGCATTGTGGGGTTAGTTTTGGGTAGGGGGAAATGTCTCTGTGTATCATGACCCAATGTGTGGCTCTGACATTCTTTCTGCCTCCTCATCTGCAAATTTCCCTGAGCCATGTTGGGTTCATTTTAGATCTGCTTCAATGTTGAGATCTGGGGAGCCTCTGTGTCTCTGGATATCCGGTTTGTAGGAGTTGATTGTTCTCTGTGTCTATCTCCTTCACCATTGTGCTGGTTTCCAGTTTGGCAAGAAAACAGCATTCTTGCATGTTTCCCCTGTTATTCTTAGTTTCAGCTGGGGCCATTATGAGGTATGATAGGGTGGTTCTATCCTTAGGATCTGCATCTATCTAAACAAGTGAAACAGATTCTCCCATGGAGAGTAAAGTTAGCACCAAGTAAATGTGATAACTATTACTTTTTAGAGAGAGTTTAATAAGTGTAGACCCACTTGTAGCCCACAATTGGTGAGAGCTTGATAATGGAGAGTGGACTCATTTTTTGATATGGTTTTGACTTGTTTCCCAGCTCCACCTATGGGTTCCATACCACTGAACAGATCAGTTAGCCAAATTGAGAGCAGTTGGTTTCCCACCATGGCCGTGTGCCACTATTGCACTTGTGTGAGTGTCATGTCAGGTTGTTTGCTGCTAAGTAGGTTAGACCATACATTGCTCAGACAATTATTCCCCAGTCACTCATGTAGCACCTTCCGGCACTAGAGGTGCTAACTGTCTGGGAACTGACTATCTTCCAGCTTCCAGCCATATCACTCCATGTCATGTCCTGAAAGTGTATGGTGTCTTCAGCAGTAGGGTCTTACCACTAACCTATGATGGGTTATCAAACACTCTGACATAAGTCTGTCTTCTTTTGGGAAACCTTATAGGACTCTCTAATCAAAATCTCATTGGGGATGATATCTACCTGATGGTACTGGGAATAAGAGGTTAGTGTCTGAGAAGGAAGAAAAAGACAAGTGATATTAAAAGAGAGAGAGAGAGAGAGAGACAGAAACAGGAGGAGATAAAAGTAAGTTTTCATTGTACCCTCTCCAGGGCCTTGTCCCAATAACAGAAAGATAATCGCTGCTTAGTCTCATTCATCTACAGCTCCTAACCTGACTCTACCTAAGTTGCTGACATACCTAGCAAGCATCTTGAGGACCAGAAAATAAGGAGGGTAGGAAGGGAGGGAAGGGCAAGGGAGGGGGTGAGGGACATAAAACTGGACCCAAATGGCAATGGTACCATAAAACTCTACATCCTAAAAGACAGAGCAAATGGTTGACCCTTCACTAGGCACTTAGAGGGAACATCTGATTGACAAGTCTTCAGGTATTTTTGATTAATCTTCCTCCTTAGTTTCAGTAGGTAGAGCCCTGCTGAAGGAGGTGCATCTCTGGGAGAAGATCCTGAATGCAGCCCTAGTAGGTGTGTAGAGAGCCAGATTGAACTCTGGCTGTTCTCTGTCTACAATGGCTATATGATAAAGTAAACCTGTTTCCTCAACCACTGTGAAGCTTCCCTTGGAATCTGTAAGCCTGAAATAAACCCGTTCCTCTCATAATCTGCTTCTGGTTGGGTGTTTATCCATCAACAAGAAGGTAATTATACCTTTCTACTCTATTTTTGCATATTATTTGAGAGTAAAGACGCTATAATAAGATTGGGTAGGTACAAATATCGAACTAGACCTTACAGATCTGTAACACTAGTGAGCTATAGAATAATTTCATCAGTTTACTCATGTATCAAATGGAGGTAATCATACTTTATAATATATGTGGTTGTAAGTATTACACCACTAGAAAAGCATTTAACATAATTTCTGAAGATCATAAGGACTCAATAATAAAAAGGAAAGTACTCTATTTGATATGAATACATATATGTGTATATATGTATGTATGTATATATATAACTTGCCCATGGATGCCTGACACAGGCAAAAGTCAGAAATATTTAATAGCAACTAATTTGTTTATCTGTGTGAGGGAGACATAGAAAAACACAAAAATGGACTCAGAGAGAGTGAGAAAAGAGAAAGAGAGACTGGAGAATGGGCACACCAGGCCCTACTCCCACTGTGAACAAACCCCAGATCCACTTTGTGCATCAGGCTTTAAATTAATATTGAATAATCAAACACAGGCTTCCAGGGTTTGCATACAGGTGCCTTTAACCACTGAGCCTTCTCTTTAGCCTAGGAATTGAATTTTTAAATGTTATTTTATTCATAGACCTGACAATCTAAGAGAATAGTGGATAAATATCTGACAAATCTGTTTTTTTTTTTTTAATCTCCCCTTTTGCCAGCAAATAATGTAGGGAGGGGAAACAAAGGCAGCCAATGTATTCAAAGTTTAGTTTTGCCCCTCTGGTGAGTTGGTCAGTTTTGTCTCTCATACTCATGGTGCTGGTACTTTTACCTTACCATCTCCTCTTTCTGTTTGACAGGAGTGGATTTCATTTTCCCTTGTTATCATCTCTCTCTGTATCAGGGGAAGTTCTTATACACCAAAGCCACTGAGTTCTATATTTCTTCTGAGTTGCTATTTTGATGATCAAAGGTGAACTCAGAATAAGTACACAATTAGCAGTTTATGTGTGATTTCTTCCCTGCAGAATGAAGTAAAAACATGCTCTTATAAGATAGACCATGCTTTACATACTGGATCGTCATCCTTCTAATCTACTTGGGCTTACCTTTATATTGGAAGTCCCTAGTGGGTGAAAAGTTTGGAAAGTATCCTTGTGCAGCTCGAATTGTGCCTCTATCCTCTTCTATAAGTCAGTAGAAAAGATGAGCTCAGTGCCTAGTGAAGCACAAGGGTCCTTTTGATGAAGCATCCAGAGGGTGTGGTGCTGCAAGTATGAATCTACAGTCCTACACCCCCTGTGCTGACCATCATGGAAGCTTAGCCATTCCACCTATTTATTATGAAGGATGTTGGCCCTGAGAGAAAGGCTGATAGCCAAGATTTGGAAATTGTTGTGACAGTAAAATGGGAAGTTAATTAGAAATAATATAATGGATGGTAGAAGTATCTGAACCATTGATGCAGAGATACTAAGCCAACAGCAAGCTACTCTGTAAATGAAGGAATTAGCACAACTCAGATGGTGTTGCCCAGAGTGACATTTGTGTTTCAGAAGCATTTTAATGTTCCCAGAGATAATGATAGATCAGCAGAAATGCTTTTTAAAAATCAGTAAAGTTTGAAGTACCTTAATCAGGGTTAGAAATGAGATCACCAAAAGGATCAAAATGGATGACTTGTTAGAGAGAACCAAAGCTAATTTATTCCTAGGAATGCTCATTATTACTTGAAGCTTTATGTAACAATAATGGTTACACATATTTATACAGAAGCTATATCGAAAAAGCTTATGATGATAGTGTCATATTATCCTCCCATTCTATGCAAGAAGACAAATAATCTCTTGTTTCCTGGAGTGCAGGTATACAGAGAGATGTGTTAGTTACAGGTTATCTATGGCATTATTATCAAGGTAACATTAAAAATTATTGCTTTTTAAAAATATAGATAATTCACTATTAAGAGTTAGATTCACTGCTGCTCTAACAATACAAGTAAATGAGCCTAGAAATCATGTTTTTTTTTTCCACAAATATATTTGTTAACAGAGATTTACCAATAAAGACATGTACTTCCTGTAAGATGCAAATCATAGCTTCCAATGCAGGTTGCTTTATTTACTTATTTATTTATTTTTGTGGGAAGGTTAATACTGTAGAGGTGAGTGTAAAGACTACACTAAATATTTTACAATGTGAATAAGAAAGAGTCAATATCTTTAATATTAAAGGAGCTGATATATCAGATGAAAACAAGAGTTTTCCATTTCAAATATGGGCAAATATTATAATTAAACAACTCATAAAAGATTAAATATAAATGAAAATAGCCATTTCAAAATACAAATCATCTTATAATTATAAAACAAGTTTAGTTTTATAGTTTTAACCTGTCAAATTCTGCAAAAATGCCTTCAAAGGCTTTGAAAATGAAATACCTAATGCTTGACACAATTGTGATACAGAGCATGTATTGGTAGAATGAAAGATGTTTGACGAAAGCAACTTGGGAATATATATATAAAAAAATTTTACCCTTAAACTCAGCATTTCTTTTCTTAGTAGATTTTTTTTTTTTTTTTTGTCTAAAATGAGATCACTCAGTTTCAGTTTCAGAGGCAAAAACTAAAATGCATGTCATTAATATGGGATTACAAAGATCACCAGGAGAGAATGATGAAGTGACCAGGGAGAAGTGGCTTGGTAAAGGATGCATTAGCTGTGGGTGATAGGCACATTGGTCTATGAGACTTGATACCAGGTGGAACTCATGGAGAAAGAATAAGGTGTACGTATATGTCTCCGGATTGTCCCACCTAAGGGAAAACGAGATGAGGTGATCATATACCAACTATTTCTTTTAAATTTTCTTTCATATATATGTTATAACAGTTTATGTTCTTATCCTTTCACTTGACTCCTAGTTCCCTGGGATGCCTCTTTAGTTGGGCTATGGTATTCACTGTGGAGTCATTAAGGGCTTAGTCAGTCCCTATGGAGTATCAGGGGAAATGTACCTCTGGGCATTCCTACCCACTCTGTGGCTCTAACAATCTTTCTGTTCCCTCTTCCACAATGTTCCCTGAGCCATGGCAGGCCCATTGTCAGTCTGATTTAGTGTTGAGTTCTTTCTAGTTTCTGGACTTCTGCTTTGATAGGTTTTAATCAATCATCATGTCTTTCACCATAACTGGTTGTCAGACTAGCAGTAACAGCAGTATTCATGACATCACTTCCCCTACAGTTTCTTTTGGCCCCTGGCCAATGTGGTAGAGGTGAAACTTCTTGTGTTGAACAATTGGCTATCTTCTTTTTTATCAATAGATAAGCTCTCCTTTATTTTCTCTGCCATTTGTAAAATTAAACCAATTCTCCAATCAAGTATGAGATCAGCTTGGATTAAAGGTGGCATGCAAAATTACATAAACAAGGAGGGGCCATTGGGAGGGGGTAGGTCATGGATGAGCCTAAACAATGGTACCAAACTGCCTGTATTTGCTGAAAAGAAAACAAATAAATTAAAAAAAAATTGTTCAAGAAAGTTTTAGTGTGCATGCACACTCTTCTCCAAAGAGCAGTGGGGGCTTCTCTCTGAAGTATGAATTTCCTGATCATGGGATTCTAAGTTGGTTTCTAGTGCCAGATATGAGTTCTTTCCCACTGAGCAAGCCTGTGTCCAATCAGATAGTTGGTTGCCCACTGAGGCTGTGTGCCACTATTGCACAAGTGTGTACATTTTGTCTGGCTGGCTGATTCTGTAGTCTCTAGGAGCCCTTGCTTATTCGTGCAGTTGATGACCATTGTCCTACAGCAGTTCCCATGGGGCAGGGCTGTCCAGCATGATGAGGGCTAGCCAGGAAGGGGCTTTTGTTCCCTTTTGTTTCCAGCATGGCATTCCTGTGTCCTGTGACTACAGACTATGGTATCTGCAGCAATAGAGTCTTACCTTTTAGTTCTGGCAAGTAATCGAGCGTTTGGGAAATAGTCTACGTTGTCTTAGGAACCTCATGAATCTCCCTGGGCAACAGCACACTGTAGGGTCAACCCAATTCTGGGCCTGGGAATTACAGGCCAGAGTTCATGGATTTAAGAAGTTTAAGGTTTTTGCCACTTCCCGTCTGGACTGTTTCCCTGCCCCTTTATTGGTGGTTATTGCTAGTTAGAATAAGAATTTCTTTGAAGCTGATTCATGTAGTCTTAACATTTGTGCAATTCCTTCCCACCCTTCCCACCCTCTACCCTCTAAACTCTCACCCCTAATATTCCATCTTTCCCCAACCTGTCTAGGAAACCCCTGTTCTCCTCCCACTACATTTCTTCTCTCTCCTGGTCTCACTCTGGTTTTATGCCCATATTCCAACTGCTAAATACCACTGGCATTCATCTCCAGTTAATCCCAGTTAAGAACCTCCTATGAGAGAGCACATGCTGCATTTGTCTTTTTGTGCCTGTGTGACCTCACTTAGAATGTTTTTTTTTTTTTTACAACTCCATCCATTTTCCTATGAATTTCATTATTTCATGTTTCCTTACCACTGAGTTGAATTCCATTGTGTATGTACCATACCTCCATAATCCATTCATCAGTTGATGAGTATCTGGCTGTTTCCAGTTCCTAGGTATTGTGAATAGAGCAGCAGCAAACATGGTTGAGCATGTATCTCTGTTGTAAAGAGATACATGCTCAACCATGTGGTGACCCTGTGGTGAATGGCTGTTTCACTTGTGGAAGAAATACCTAGCTGTAAGCGTGCACAAAGTAATAGTTGGAAATCAGTTATTCTCAAGAAATGGACAAGCTACATAAAAGTTGTGATTTTAAGAAGATAGTCAACCAAATTTACAAGTATATATACACATATGACATGTACAAATTAATTATTATTTTTTTTATTATTTTATTTTATTTTTATTATCACCTTCCATGATTATAAACAATATCCCATGGTAATTCCTCCCCCCCCCTTTCCCCTTTGAAACTCCATTCTCCATCATATCCTTCCACTCTCAGTCAGTCTCTCTTTTATTTTAATGCAGCATATGTTCCTCCTATTATGATGGTCTTGTGTAGGTAGTGTCAGGTACTGTGAGGTCATGGATATCCAGGCCATTTTGTGTCTGGAAGTACATGTTGTAAGGAGTCCTACCCTTCCTTTGGCTCTTACAGTTTTTCCATCACTTCTTCTGCAATGGACCCTGAGCCTTGGAAGGTGTGATAGAGATATTGGAGTGTCAAGTGTCCCCAAGGTCCTGATGCAGATGTCACCTCAATGCCATGGCAGGAGACTCAGGAAAACTAAGGACTGAGGTTTATTTACAAAGGATAATTTCCCACTGACCTGAGAATAACCTGAAAATCAAGTTCACCTCTAAAAACCTCCAGAACAGGCAGATTTCAATCTCATAGGTACTGACCATGTCTCCGTGGTCCCCCGTGCCATTAGAGCAATGGGTAAATGTTCTGGAGGGCAGCTCCACGTGGTACAGCTGAGAAGGCGAGTGCTGAGATGGACTCAGGTCCCCACTGGAGCAGACCCCAGACACTGGGAGCTCCTGCTGTGGCCATCAGTACTGTGGGAAGCCAAAGACCACCCACACCTGACAGCTGCCTGGGACGCCTTGTGACACACACACCACCAGTGAGGTCAGATCATTTCACAGGGACAGTGCCAGCCTCAATCACTGGCTTGGGCCACGTAGCCCACAGTAAAATATGGCAACACTAGCTCTCAAGCCTCAAACTTACTTGGAAAGCCAACAACCAAGATTTGGAGGAGGGGTTGTTCGGGGGGAGGGGAAGGGTGACAGGTAAGAATGTGCCATAGGGGAACAGTGGCTCCAGCTCCTGTGGGGCCCTAAAGCAAGAACTTGACACCCTGGGCAGGCCCCAGCACAGGCAAACAGGGCTGCCAGGGCGGCTTCCTGAACTGCAGGCATTTCCCCAACCTTCAGACAGAGCAAACCACGTTTAGCTGACGGGGCAGCAGTACCAGGGCAGCTAGCACAGGCCCTGGGGCTCTAAGCATTAATGTCAAGAGGGGAGTAGGCCTCAGTTTTCTCTCGCTTTGGCACCCAAAGGTACACTGGTGCCACTAGGTCGTCTGTCACTGCTGTCTCTGGTCTTGTTCCCTCTCCCTGAGGCTGGGCCACTTGTCCAGCTTGGGGACTGATCGTACATGAAGTTCCAGAAGGATGCCAGTCTGGACTCCAGGGCCCCCACTTTCCGCAGCAGGTCTCCCACTATGTTGAGGGCTGATATCCGGGCCGCGGGTGTGACTGGAGTCCCACTATTAGAGCTGTCCAGACCGTGCCTAAATGCTGCGGGCATGCTTAACCCGGAGCCCGGGCCTCGGTGAGCTACGGGAGTGGACGGCACGGAGCCCGTGGCCTGGACAGCTGTGTCTGTCCTTTCGGCTGCCCCCAAACCAGGCCCGGGTGTCCCGGGCTTCTCCTGCTTCTGCTGCGCAGCCAGCTCCTGCTGCAGATCTCTAGCTTCATCCTTCAGCCTCTGGACAGATTCTAGAAGATTCTCCTTCTCATCCAGTTCACTCTCCAGAAAGGCATTTCTTTCAATGGCTTCATTCAAGCATGGCTCAAAGTCCTCCAGGGACATGATTGTGGCTCATTTCTGCAGTTGATCTTTAATGGCTTTGGTCTGGGCCAGGTCGTCCTCCAATGCTGAGATCTGCCGGTAGCCTTCAGAAAGCCGTGTCTCAGACTTCTCCTTGACGGTCTCTAGCTCCATGCGGAGGAGGTTGTTGTCGGCTAGGAGGTCTCGGTTCCTAGTCTCGATCTGTTGCAGCTGAGTCTCCAATTCAGCTTCATAGTCTCAGATTCCCTTCTGGAATTCTCGGAGCTCCTCCTGCGAATTCTCTGCCCTCTCCAAATTAATTATTTGCAACATGTTTTGTCATGCCCAACATTTAAAGATATCATAAGCAGTGCTATATGCAAAAGGATATTATTTCTAAATAATACTTAATCATGGAAATGTATTTACTGGTGTGCCTATATTGTATTCAAGGAGAAAATCAGGTTACAAAGCAGCATTTGATAGTATAATTAAAATTTCTTGAGAGGCTTAGGTCTTAAAATAAAAGCCTTCATACGGCACAAAAGATTTTTATCAGTGATTCCCTTTAGATATGTAATAATCAAAACACCTTTTCTCCTGTTTTTCCCTCCCTGTTCTGCCCTCTCCTCCGAATCAATCCTCTGCTTACCTGCTTTTGTCATACATTTTCCTTGGGAACATATTACTTCTACATTAATAACAATGATACATAAACTTCAGCATGAGCTTAAAGGGTTGTAGAAACTTTCACCAAGTCTTGAAAAGTAACTGTTAAATTATTTTTTGTTGGGATGGAGAGATGGCTTAGTGGTTAAATGCTTGCCTGTGAAGCCTAAGGACCCCAGTTCGAGGCTCGATTTCCCAGGACCCATGTTGGCCAGATGCACAAGGGGGTGCAGACATCTGGAGTTCGTTTGCAGTGGCTGGAAGCCCTGGTGTGCCCATTCTCTCTCTCACTCTCTCTCTCTCTATCTTCTTCTTCTTCTCTCTCTCTCTCTCTCTCAAATAAATAAATAAAAATGAACAAAAATTTTAAAAAATCATGTTTTGTTAATTTTTTTGAATTCAGGAATGATTATTTCTATGAACTTAAACTTCTTTTAATTTACTTTTAGCAGTTCAATTGGTCATGCTTGTCAATTAATCATTATGGTACATAAAAACAGGTTTGAGGATTATACTTCAAAAATCAGGTTTCTTATTAATTATGTTGGCAATACAGAACTTGAATTCTAGTTTCATGTATTCAAATCAAGCATAGAAAATTCTGTTTTGAGGAATAACCATCCAATTTAAGAGGGAATTACTAAATATCAGACTCTCAGAAATGAAAATTCTACAATGTATTCAAAAGAGCTGTAATGGGGTATAAAATTTACTCCTGTAAGAGATTAAAACTGCTGAATTTGAGATACTAAGGGGACCTTTTAGAACTAACATTAGCTAAGAGTATTTTAAAATTTTTTCATAAAGTATGCTATTCATTGATCCCATTTAAATATAATTAAATGCCAACAACTACTTTGATTTTGAAACATAGTGCTTAATATGCAGTAGGTCCACAAAAATCCATATCCAGTAAAATAGCATGAGGCATGTCAAAAGATCTGCTACAAACTGACTAGCCGGATGGTTCATGTGAGTTAAGTACCAGTTCTTTGCTACTTGAAGATTTTTTTTTTTTCCAGAGAGTGGGAGATCATTGTTCTAATCTCTTTTTAAGAGCTCATCAATAATGCACTAGATCAAAATTTAGAACAGGCTGTGTAACGATTGACATATGGGGGATGAAGAAAATTAGTTGGGTAGAAGAGAACAACCAGACATCAGCTCTTCAATTTCTTTCTGCTTCTGTGAAGGGAAGATTTAGGAAGTAGTGAGGAGGGATATAAGAAGCAGATTTTAAAAACTTGCCTCATTTTTAATGGCATAAAAAGAAAATGAAATTTAAAATGGACTTTTCTTCTCTCCCTCCATTGTGGGAGCCAGTGTGCTATCATTTTGGCTCTAGCTCTTTAGTCTTAGTCAAGAATGCCCATGCCCTCCATTCTGACTTTCTTCCACAGGCAGGTCCCCAGTCCCTTTGCGTGGCTTATTCCAGTGAGCTTTATTTTTCTGTCTCCATCTTTTTCCTCTGATATAAATATGTTTGTAATGTTATTGACAAGTTAACCCCCAAAGCACAATTCTCACCTGTATTAACTGTGTTGAGTAGCATTTCACATTTCATTCCATACAGATGTTGTTCATAGTCTGTGGTCACCTATTATGGACCAAGGCTAAACGTAGGGGTGTTGGTTTCCAACAGTCAGTCTGGATACTGGTTCCTAGTGGTATAAAGCCAAAACAGAAAATGTCAGTGCTCAGGGAACACAGAGCAGTGCCGAGAAACATAACAGTCACAAGAATTCAGACTCTCGAGGAAACACCCCACTATGTTGCCGACTTCCTATGCTTGATTTAAGATTTCATAATGTAACCCCATTGATTCCAGAAAATTCTCAACTGCTAGTAGTAACACCATAGAAATAATAATCTTGGATTTTATTACCAGTATCTTTTCATGATAACCACAACAGTTTTGGAGATGGGTGGGAATATTTATTAATCCTACAAATATCTATTGCCTGTTTTTTTTTTTTCCCTAGGACTCCTGGTAATAAATAATAGGCTCATAATCATGGCCAAACTGATAGAGTTCAAAGCTTCCTTGTCTATATTATTTTTGTTTAAATTATATCAATTAAGTGACCGATGAAGGTTGTGTGGACAGCACTCACATCCCTTTTCTTTATTGAGAACATATGAAGTGCCTCTGATCTAGCAGGGGGTTGTTAGTACATGTGATCCTAACTTCTTATAGAAACACCATCTTTCACCTTTAATCATTTGTCCAACTCATAGATATCATTCAAAGACAATTTCCTCAAGGAAATCTCTCATTTCCTGAGATTAGGTTTAATCCCTACATAATAAATATTATTGCATCCTATTTTCCCTTTATAGCATGTATCAGGATGTTTAATTATATAGTCAATTAATAATTCCATACCAAGGCTTAATAAAGTAGTAACATAAGCCAGGCATGGTGGCACATGCCTTTAATCCCAGCACTCAGGAGGCAGAGGTAGGAGGATCACCAGGTTTGAGGCCACCCTGAGACTACATAGTGAATTCCAGGTCAGCCTGAGCTGGATTAAAACCTACCTTGAAAAACCAAATAAATAAATTAATTAAATAAAGAAATATCATTAATTTTTTTCCAGTAGATCTGACTAAAAGCAATGAGTAGCCACTGTGCCTGTATTAATTATTTTCATGTTGCTGTGACCAAGTACCCTGGCCAAAGCAGCTTCAGGAACAAGGCTTATTTTGGCTTAGTTTGAGGTTATAGTATTTAGTACCCAGGAAGGTATGACAGTAGAGGCAGGAGCCATCCATAATCAGGAAGCAAACATAGCTAAGAATAAGTGGGACCAAGTTAAAAACTTCAGAGCCCGGCTATGAGTGACATTTTTCCGTCAGTAAGGCTCCACCTCTTAAAGCATCTACTGTTAAGAATGAAATCAGGAAACAAAATGGGAGGAAAGATTCGGCTCCACAGCTTTATTCAAGGAAAGCCAGAGAAGGGGTCTGACTAGGCCTGTCAGAAGCTACTTTCCTTACAGACAAAGGGTACTTATGGGGCCACAGGGGCATTGGAAGTCTGGTTGTGTGGTGGTTTGAATAGATGGCCCCCAATATATTCAGTTGTTTGTTTGTAGTTTGCATCTGCAGACACCTGACTGGAGGCAATATCACTGGGTGGATCTTAAGGTGTGGTGGGTTTCAAATTACAATCTAAAGATATGCAAAGTGTGCATAGCTGGAGTTTCTTGAAGTGTGCTGTGCTGTGTGGCTTTTGGCTTTAGGCTTGTACTTCTCTGTCTCTACTTGGTGCTTGAAGCAGGCCAGTTTCTTCTGCCATTATGGAACTTCCCCTGGGTCTGTAAGCTTCAATAAATATCTCTTTTTCCATAACTGTGCTTGGTCTGTAAGTTCATCTCAGTGAACCTGAAGCTGTCTGCTACAGGTTGCATGGTGGTCCACCTTGCCTTAGTTTGCGTCACTATAGGGAAGTGATAATTGGACAAGTGATTTGGGCCTTTCCAAGGAAGTGATAATTGAAATGGGTAGTGTGGGTCATTCCAGGGAAGTGACAATTAGAATAGGTGGTCTGGGTCACTCTTGGGAAACAGAGTTACAATTGTGAAATAGCAATCAGAGTTTAAACATGGAGACATTCTGGTTCTACCACCTGCAACCTGCTCAAATAGTATCACCAGCTGGGGAGCAAGTATTCAATCACATGAGCCCATGGGGCATTTCATGTTTAAACCACAAAATTGCATGCCTGGCCCACATATGCTCATGACCATCCCACCATGTAAAATGTGTTGAGTCCATTTTCAAAAGTATTCATAGTTCTTAATAGTCCCACCACTGTTCAAAAGTCTACTTGCAGGGCAGGAGAGATGGCTTACTTGAGAAGGTACTTACCTACACATCCTAAGAACTTGGGTTTGATTCCTAAGTCCCCATATAAAGCCAGATGCACAAAGTATCACATGCACCTTAAGTTCATTGGCAGCACCTGGAGGCCATGATGTGTCTATTCTCTTGCTCTCTCTCTCCTTGCAAATAAATAAAATATTTTAAAAGTTATCTTTTATAAGATCCAAGGCAAAACTGCATAATTTCAACAAACAGTGGTACACATTAAACATTCCCATTAAAAACAGGAGACACAGAGGCATAGCACAAAATGATTAGACCAAAGGAAGTCCAAAACCCAGCAGGGAAAACACTAAATCCTGCAGCTTCACATCCAGTGTTTGCATTTGGAGCTCATGATGGATAAACATCCATGTTCCAAAGGTAGTGCCACCCCACCAGCTCCATTATCTCTAGCACACACAAGCTCTCTCTTGGGATGTCTCTAATCCAAGCCTGCAGCTTTTATCTCTGATAGACATTTTATGATCCTGGATTCTTCAACATTTTGGGATTTCCATTGCAATTACAGTCAATCTCACCACTTCATGCTGGGACCTCTCAGGGCTTCCTTGTGGGTCATCTGACCCTACTGTACATTGCCATGTCCTAAGTGGCTTTCTGAAATTGTGGATTAAGATACTATGCACTCCTCAGTCTTGCATTTTTCATGCCTACAAAACCAGTGTCATGTAGCTGCTGCTACCAGATTTTTTTTTTTTTCTTCTCGCTTATAAGGGAGCCTAGACCCCTTGGGCCAAAGTTGTAATGGTACCTGTGTGCCTTGGTTACTGCATCTGTGAAGACAATTCTTCAGGCATGTGCTCTGCAGCAGGGAACCCCTTCTGCAATGTTCTCTATTTAAATTCTCTCTTTTCAAAAGAGTTAGTATTCTCATAAGCTCTAGATTATAGTAAGTGGAATTTTATCTTCAGGACATGTTAATCATGTTAATTGGGGTAATCTCTTTAACAATTACATATGATATGACCCTGGTGGTCTCCATATCACAAACTTGAAATTTACTCTAAAACTTTTCCTCTGAAATTTAAATTCATTCCCATCAAAAGGTCTAGCAACAAATGGCAATAATAATAGTAAATGCTGGTGAGGATGTGAAGAAAGATGGATTCTCATTTACTGTTGTTATAAATGCAATCTGGTGCAGCCATAGAAATCAGTGTAGAGATTTCTCAAAAAGCTAAAAATAGAGCTACCTTAAGACCCTGTCATACTGCTTTTGGGCATATCCCTAAAGATTCTACAATGCAATTAAAGATACTTGCTGTGATGGTTTGAGTCAGATGTCCCCATAAACTCATATATTCTGGATTCTTGGTCCCCTGCTAGTGACATTTGGGAGGTGGAGCCTGGCTGAAGTAAGCATTTTTTTTTTCTGGGGGTGGGTTTAGGGATGTTATGGCCAGCCCCCCTTGCCAGAACTTGGCTCCCTCTCTTGCCACTGTTTCCTCCTGCCATGGCAAAGGTGACATCTAGCTCATGCCATGCTACTGTCTGCCCTCTTAAGGGGAAGCTTCCCCTTAAGACTATAAGCCAAAATAACTACTTTCTTCCCATAAATTGCTTCTTGTCAGTTGTTTGTCATAGCAAGAAGAAGATAACTACACTTGCTCAGCCGTATTTATTGCTGCTCTGTTCAAAACATCTAGAAAATAGAATCAAACCAGAGGCCATCAACTCACAGATGGATTATCAACATGTCGTAGGCATACATACTATAGTTTTATTCAACTGTAAATAAAAATGAAATTATGACATTTTCAGAAACATGGATAGAATTGGAAAAGGTCAAAGTGAGTGAGATAGCACAGGCTCAGAGATAAAATGCCACATGTTCTCTCCTATGCAGATCCTAGCTTCAAAGTTCTGGATGAATGGCTACAAACTGTCCTGTCTGTAAGGGCCAGGAAGGTAGAAAGGGGCCTTGTGGGAAGGTTTTGTTGGGACATAGGAGAACACATAGGACATGAAAGCAAAAGGGGCAATACTGACAGGGAAATTCTTTATCAGGGGAAGAGTTAGGGGAATGAGTGAGAGAAATGAGTGGTGGGAGGATGAATCAAAACAATGAATATGTGAGTAAGTCATATGAAAACCAAAACTATTTTACATAGATGGATGAAAGTATTGGGCTGGATAGATGACTTAGAAGTTAAAGCAATTGTCTGCAGAGCCAAAGAACCCAGGTTCGATTCCCTAACTCCCCAGGACCACATAAGCCCAATGTACAAGGAAGCACATGTGTCTGGAATTCATTTGCAGTGGTTGAAGGCCCTGGCACACCTACTTTCTCTCTTTCTCTCTCTCAATCTTTCCCTCTTTTTCTCTCTCAAATAAATAAAATAAATACAGTTAAAAATTGTGCTTCCAAAAGCCATAGGTTATTAATAGTAAATAAAGGGGCAGAGATGAGCTACCTCTCAATGAGATATGGATCAAGGAGGCTAGAGTAGACCCTAAAACAATAAAGTTATTGCCATTGATCTTTGTTGTCTACCAAAACTACACAGTAACAAGTCTCTATTGCTGAAAAAAACACATATCTCATTTGCAGGACATAGAGAAATTAAGCTGGAACTGAGCTAGAAGCATTCTTCCTGATGGCTAGATTTCTTCATGCCAGAAGGTGCTATGCAAGCTTCTGGGGAAAAAGCCATTGGCAGTCCTACCCAGCTGTGGACCCTGTGTATTCCACAACATACCTGCCAGGCAAGATGGTATAATAGTGGCATGAATGCTATGGGAGTAAACAATTGCTTTCTGATTGGATTTGAGGCCTGCTTCACAGGAGGAATACCATAAACCTGACCAAGTGCCTATGGCTAGTGGACATGGACCCTAGGAGGTAACCTACTAATGTGGTTATCCTAAACACACAGCATGTCAAACTGTGTTCTATAAATACTTAAGAGTAGTCCTACTTTAACTTTGATCTAGAAGGTTTTAACTATAACAGGTAGTGATTAAGTCGCAGATGCATAACTGACAAACTGTCTGAGAATAAGTGACCACTGTATGATCAGCATTGATCAGAACATCTAAACCACCCCCTCCAAAGCTCAGGAAACCTTGTAGAAGGAAGGTTGAAGAGAATATAGAGCAGGTGGATGGGATGGATGGCTGTCAAATGCTGTCTTCTGGATATGGCATGGCCATTATACTCATGTAATCACTCATGAATTCCAGCACAGCATGAAGCCTGTCAGTGCATTACTTTCAATGGAGGAGGATACATGATATCTCACAGTCCCCAGAATAGTAGTGACAGCTAATGATTCCTGGGAGTGGGAAGTCAGGTTAATCAGTTGTTTAGCCACAGACAAGTGCCCATTCTATGGTAAATAACCTTCCACCTATGGTCCCCCTTTATTTTGCTTTTTTGTGCCCATCTCTCAGTTATCCCCCTTACATCAAATCCCTTTCTGCTTATATCTAGTCTTCCTATTTTGAAATCATTTTTTTCTACCCTCTTCCACCACACGTTAACATGTTAATAGGCTCAATATTATGCACATCTTGTGTAGGTAATGTTATGTCATAAATGCAATGGCCATTTCATGTTCTGAAGACAGCATTCCAAAGCAGCCTTACCTACCCTTTGGCTCCTACTTTCTTTTATTCACTTATTCCTCAATGTTCCCTGAGCCTTGGAAGGCATGATAGAGATGCTTCCTTTTGTGATGAGTATTCAACAGTTATTTATGTTCAGTACTTTGATGACTTTTGTCTCTCTGGTAGTCACTGCCATTTACAAAAATAAACTTCTCTTAAATGTGAAAATACTACTAATGCATGGGCATAAACATAAGTATTTAGTGGGAAATTTCATGGTTATAGTACATCCATTTAGCCAAATACCTGCAGTAGCTTCTCCCTTGGGTGATATATAACCTTGCAAGCCATAGACTTTTGACTAGATTTTCAGCACTGTGCCTAAATTCCCTCCTGCAGACAGAGCCTCAAATCCAATCAGAAAGCAGTTGCTTGAATGATCATTTATGTAGCTCACAGGTCTATTGCTTGTTGATACCATTGATGACTAGTCTCCCCCAACAACCAGCATAGTATGTTCTAGCACTGACAGCTAGCCAGCAGAAAGGAGGCTTCTAGCTCAGCCCTAGCTTGACTTTTCAACGTCCTGTTATAGTGGGCAACCAAGCACACTGAGAGTAGGCTGTATTGTTTTGGGGGTCTTAAGGACCTCCTTAATGAATAAATTACTAGGAGTAAACCCTCTTATGCCATGGGAATTCTCCTGTAACAGCCTATGTCTTCTGGGTACAGAATTCTCTACCCTGGAGAGTACTTTTACATAAACCTACTTTTACAAAATTATATATTTTCATTATCTAACAATGAAGTAGGTTTCTATATGGCTTATTTATAATAGTAGGTTGGCTTGGTTAACTCTCACATATCTGCTCCTCTCTGCAATTGCATTTAAATTATGCCGTACCTAAATTCTCAGGACATTGGCAGAATGCAAACAGATTCTTTGCTAAAATATAACCTCAATAGCCTCAAGTATAGAGCCACTGTTCCCTTTAAAACATCATGAAACTGGTCCTTGTTTCTCACTTCTATTTTCCCAAGCTCCCACCACAATAGCTCTTTAAACTCTACTTAAAGCACTGTAAAGATTTTCTAACCCAAAGTTTCAAGATCATATCTATCCCACAAACTATTTCCAATGGACTGTAAATCACACAGGTTAATCATAGCAATAGCCCCCTTCTGGTGCCAACCTTACTTATTAATTACATTTCATGTTGATGTTCAGTTCCTGTTAGAGTCCTGTTATCTGATACTTCATGAAAACAGTCTTTACAGTTTCTGGTCTTTCTTTAACACTCCCATAGGAATGCTCCTTCAGCTCTGCTTACGACATTGTACAGTTTCTTAAGCCCGCATATCCAAACTCTTCTGCAAACCATTTCCAAATGCCTGTGCAGAGCGTGGCCACAGTTATCACAACAATAGTGCCGCTCCTTGGTACCAAATTTCTAAATTACTTACTTTTATCAGTCCTTGGACAAATTACCTGACAAAAAGCAACTTACAGATGGAAGGGTTTAATTTTGATCATGATTTGAGAGGACACATTTTACCATAGTGGAGAAGGCAAGCAGTGAGAATAGCAGGCAGCTTGCCACACTGTATTGGTAGTCAGTAAACTGAGCAACATCTGACTTTGTTTTGTAATTTTTCCTTTTTTTTTTTTTTGAGTAAGTGTCTCATTGTAGCACAGGTTGACCTGGAATTCACTATGTAGTCTCAGGGTGTCATTTGTTTTTAAAGATTATTTACTTTTTTTTTATAGGCTCCAAGCTATATGTGAATATAATGTCTGAAAACATAACACATAGTCCTACTTGCTATACCATCAATAATACATGATACTCTCTTCCAAAATACATTTTAGAATAGATGAGGTTATTCTCAGTGGAGGTATAATGAGAGAGGTTGAAAATACTAAGGCAAAGGGGGAAAGAGCTAGTATTGACTGTGTAACTGCTTTCCAACAAGTGCTTTGCTGTCTTGTTTTATGTATGTTCTCATTTAAATGACAAAATTTAATGAAGAACCAATATTCAAAGAAATGAAGAAAATAGTTTAGGCTTATGTATTGACTAAGAAGCCTATCTAGAATTTAAATTAAAATAATTCTGGGTCTATGTCATATTAATTTACTCAGTCTTTTGTAGCAAAATAACACAAGCTGGGAAGCATAAAAAATGGGTATTTACTTCCCATAGGTCACAAGGCTCAGAAGCCTAGGTCAAGGCATCTACTGATTCATTTCCTGATTAGGGCTATTTTCCTAGCCCTGCAGATGGCCTTCTCTAGTCTCTTGCAGTGTTCTTAGAAGATGGAGAAACACATACATACACATACATACACACGCGCGCGCACACACACACGCGCACACACACACACACACACACACGGGGCGGGGGGAGAAACAGAGAAAGAAAGGCCACATCAAATGTTAATCCTAGTATGTGGGACACACATTCATAACCTATTTGCTTTCTGTGATGTCCCCTGAAAATGTCAACATTTGGAGGGGTAATGGACTCAGCATTTATTTTTGAAGGGGTCACATCCAGCTCATAGTAAATGGCAGTGCTCTTTTATAATATCAATATGCCTTTTAACTAAAATAAAAAGGTGCCCATTTCAAGACATTGCCAGAAGTAGGCTCTGTAAATATCACCTGTGAGTCTATGCCTAGACTCCTTCTATTTAAATAAGTTCCTACAGACATTAATGAGCTCTTAGAAAGTCTCTTTAACAAATTTCTATGAAAAAGGCTTTGATAAAGAGAGCCCAAATGAGTCTTCTTAGTTCTCTGAAAAGTCAGAATTTGTCCTAATGAAACTCTCCCCTCACTTCCAGTTTACAGAGAACATCTGTACATTTGAGCTTTGGTATAAGTTTTATGTCTAATAATAAAAGTCAAGATTTATATTACTAACTAGAAGAAAAACAACCACTGACCACACAACAACTAGACACAGAGGGATTTTCCATTAAGTATACAATATCAGTTATAAGCTTAAGCCTTCCACATTAAGGTAGAGATAGAAAGTAATGCAGATTTTTTAAAATTCTGGATTAAGAGTCACATAAGACTGTTTTATGATAATGAATTGACCATCAACCTAAGTGAGGAATTCAAAAATTAAGTCCTTTATTTTCTTTTATTTTGTTTGTAAGACAGGTTCCTTTTCCACTTCAGATATCCTTTGTAAGGCTCAGACTTCTCATTAAAATAATATTAAAATTTCATTTTAACTATAGACAAACCTATCTTCTATTAGAATATATGAAATTATTTATTCCAGGTCTGTGAATTGACTATTTACAATTGAAATGTTCTTATTCAGAAAGCCTTACAGTGTATGGCATGTGCTGCAAAATAAAGAACCAGTTTTAAATTCCTTCCTCTACAGAGGATTTTTTAGATTCTGGTTTCATGTTAGCTGTTTGAGAATGACATGATCTTGTCCCGGAGAGGCAAGTAGTATAAGCTTTCATGTGTGAGAAAATACTGCCATTTAAAATTTCTAGAGTTAATGCATTGTTTAAAATAGTTGCTATTTTTTTTTGTACCAATTTCAATTGCCAATTTGAGCAGAAATACATTTTAAGTTATTTTTAGCCCTGGTGATTGGATTTACATTTCAATGGGTTTACATATTCTAAAACAAATAAGGTCTGTAATATTTGCAGCAAGCAGAGGGTGCAACATTCTATTTTTAACTCATTTACTAATCAAAAATGATCAAGCTCAGTCTAAGACAGCATACTCCAAGGAAACACATGCTGTCTCAATAAGAACTCACCACAACCCAATACTTGTAAACTTCCGTCTTGACAAAAATACACAGTGTTGAGAAGGCGTAGAATGCCTTCTATGGAGAATAAGGCTGTTGCTCTCAGGCTCATCTATTTCTTTGCATAATAAAGACTGCCACTCATGTAGATGTGACAGTCAATGCTTGTCAGCTAGGTTGAGACAGTTGTGGGTTGCAGTTAAAGATTGTCACTCTGCAGGATATTTTTTAGTACTTCATTTATATAATTCCATTTTATTTAAAAAAATAAGAAAATGACTTGTCAGAGCAGATTCTCCCCCAACTGCTCCAATTCAAACTGTATGCTCCAAACATGCTAGGCTTGTGTAAAAGTAGGTGTAGCTACAAGGCTTAGAAACTGGTGATTAACAAGAGTATGGTTTCGTTATGTGGCCAAGTGGGTAGACCATCCCCGTAGCATTCAAAATGAATGGCATTGACCACAGTATCATAACATACAGAGCAAATGGCCAGAGATAGGATCAGAACGGCGCCTCCCGCGTGATGGTAGAAGGGGAGCACTACCGACCTCTTCTCTGTTACAACAACTACTACTGGTTAAGTTTACTTTTAAAACAATCATTTATTCAAAAAGTTATAAATAGAAAAGTAAAAAGAAATCCCTGTGACACTTAAATCAACAGTGTGACTGCTGCTTTCACATTGTCCCAAAGCAAGGTAGGTCAAACGATTCCAGGCAAGGACTTCTTAAGTTATGATCTGTGTGGGACAGGCTGCGGATAGTGAGCCACGTCCACCCTCACTCCAGCTTTCTTGTAGAACAGATGTTTCACAAAGGAAAGAGCATCAAAAGAGGACAGCACCAGCTTCCTTCTCCCTGCCACTATGTAAGCATTTTGTCACTTCCAGAGAAGCTGGATACTATCCCTGAACCCAGCTCCAGAGCAGCGATTCAGGGATATTTTTCCAGGTGAAGACTTTTTCTCTAAGACAGCTAAACTTTTCCTTAAAGGAACCTATTTTATTTGAAATGTGATTTGATTAATTTCAAGCATAAGGGCACACTAGAACTCAATAGATTTGGATGAGAAATAGTTAAAGGAGGCATTTGGCTTCATAAATTGAACCATAGGCAGTTGCATTAGCTATAGATATTCAGAAAGTCCTGGATTTAAAATACCCTCAAATAATGGCCTCAAAATTACTCCATCATAGAGCTCTAAGCGTAATTAAATCATACAGTGGAGTAAGTTATGCTGTAGGCAGTGTTGAAAGTGCCATTGTGGTAATCTAGCAATTAATAGCCTCAAAGCAGGGGGGAGTACCAGTGCAGGCAGATGGCTTAGCAAGGAAATGAACGGAGGTACAGTAGAAACAACCCCTGCTCAAAATGCGGCTGTCCCAGGAGGGCTGTTCAGGCTCAGGCAGCGCCTTCTGAGGGCCATGCCAGAGCCTTCATGCTGTGGAGAAAATAGGTTCCATTAACATCACTGAAACAACCCAGGCAAGCTGCTAAATAAATATGCCAGCGAACAACCCCAACTACTGAAAGTGTGGGTGACTGTCAGTGTTCAGATCCTTTGTGATGTAGTACTAAAGAGGAACAGAGTTTAACCAAAAAATTACCAATGTGAAGAAAGAGCCAATTACAAAGGGTATGCAAACCAGAGAGCAAAGAAAACAGAAAAGAGCAACCAGATGTTGTATTTAACACAAACTTCAAAGCAACCATTATAAATATGTTCAAAGAAATAAAGAGAACAACCATAATTATATAATAAGTTAGGATAATAATATCTCATAAACATAAAATAACAATATGGAACAATTATTTTTAAATAACAATTCAAAGTTGAAAAATATAATAACTGTAATGAAAAAGAAATTACTTAGGTGCTCAGAGATTTTTTTTTTTTTCTTGAGAGTGGAGTGAGAGGCTGAGGATTACACCCAGGACCTTGTACATTTTGCCACAGTGCTCCATCTGCAGCCTATATTAACAGTAGGAAGGAGGTATTTTGCATAAATGAAATAATTTAGAATAGCAACTCAAATTCATAAGAACAAGTGAAGACAACTAGAAATTATATATGCACTTATATGTAATATTTATGTATACATATAATATATATATGATGTGTAAAAATAAACCCTTTTCAAATACATATTTTTGTCTTCTCTAAGCTTCTTTTAAATGATGTAAATGGATAAGAATATGAGCTATGTAAAATTCTAGAAATTAATGACTAATATAATAAATCATTGTTAAAATTGCAATATACACATAAAAGGATAGCACCAGTAGGAAGGGAAATAATGTTATTTGGGATCAGTATTTCTCTATTGTTAGTCATGTTTAGCTTAATGATGGGCATACACTCTGTATTTAGATGATTTTCTGTTTGGGTGATTATAATTGTACAATATAATTGAAATATAATTGTACAACTTGAGATGACTGTACTGATTCTAGGTTCTATAATCCTATAGGACCAGTGTATATGAATTCCATGGTTAAACAAAATGTCACTGTGCTGCACACAACTGTATTTTAGTTAGTAGAAGTCTGAAATACACTCTGGTTGAGATGCACACAGCAAATCTGAAAGCAACAACTAAGAAAAAAAATAGTGAACAAAATATTAAAAGACTTTAATGTTACATTTTAAAATGTTAATTTAACAAAAAGAAAATAGAAGAAGACATAAGATGTGAAGACATTAGTAAGGATGTATTTCTAACTATGTCAATAATAATATTAAATGTCAATGAACTGAAAAATCTAATCAAAAGGTAGATAATGCCAGACTAGATTAAACAAAAGAAATTACAAATCACCATGTGTCTGTTAATGGTCATGGAATTTATATACAAAGACAGAAATGTGTTGACAATACAAGAATGTTAAAAGGCAAACCATTCAAGTGATAAAATAAAGCTCATGTGACTGTTAGAATCATAAAAGTACAACATACAACAAGGATGATCAGTCACTGAGAGATGTATTTGCTGCTACTGATTCTATGGTACCTGTAGTAGACAGCTGAGATGAACTTCCAGACCAGGCACAGTTATGGAGGAAGGTATAT
Organism: Jaculus jaculus; assembly: GCF_020740685.1. Taxonomy (NCBI): domain Eukaryota; kingdom Metazoa; phylum Chordata; class Mammalia; order Rodentia; family Dipodidae; genus Jaculus; species Jaculus jaculus. The sequence goes on from NC_059109.1 coordinate 49,547,496, forward strand.
TTATTGAAGCTTACAGATCTGGGGGGAATTCCATAATGGCAGAAGAAGCTGGTCTGCTTTCACAGGACCAAACATAGAGAGAGAAGCATAAGCCAAAAGCCAAAAGCCATACCCAGTACAGCAAATTTCAGGAACTCCAGCTAGTTGCACTTTGCATATCTTTAGGTTGAAATCTCAAACCCATCATCACACCTTAAGATCTGCCCAGTGACATTGCCTCTAGCCAGGTAGCTGCAGATGCAAACTACAAACTAATCAAACACTGAATATATTGGGGGCCATCTATTAAAACTACTGCAGTGTCTATGCAGTCATACTTAATATTACATAAAGAAAAATCTAAAATTATTGTAGTCAGAAATAATGTCATATTAATGTATGTTAATAACAAAAACTAAAAACTAATAAGAATACATGTAATGATAATAGAGATTTCAATGTCTCATTTTTAATCATGGGTGGAAAAACTCAACAGAGGATATTAAAAATCAGAATACTTGAACACTACAACACAGAAATCTGTGGTACAGCTACTGCAATCAAGATTGTCTTATGTAAACACAAAGGTTGCCACATATATAAAATAAATAAAACTGGAAATCAATTAATAGGTTCTCACATATGCTCAACTGATTTTTGACAATGTGGTCAAGATGATTCAATAGAGAAAGGATAGCCATTTCAACACACAGTTGAGATAGTTGGATATCACCATGCAAAAGAATGAAAGTGGACTCCATCTTCTTTATATATAACTGTCACATATTAAAAGTGCTGTCAATTTCACTTACAAATAAATTTTGTAAATTTATTAATAATCTGAAACCACAATTTGATTATAAAATCTCTAACCTAGTTAATTTTAGGTTATTACTCATCTTTAAAGTTAGATTTTATATTGTTAGCTTCCCTTTTTTTTCCATTCCTGTGAATGCAAGGGAATGAACTATAATATTTTCTTCTTGCTAATGTGATACAAATGATTTTATATGGGTAGTGTGTGTTTCAATCTTCATGTTAAAATTTTTGACATGGGAGATTGAAGACACTGAGAACTGTATTGAAATGGATTAAAAAAGAGTAATTCTTAAGGGAATAAAGTCAAATTAGACAACAGGGTGCCAATTACATTGTAGAACATTTAGAACTTGGTAGAATAATTAATTCAATTTGATTATGAGATCCATCATGATTATTTCTTTAGATATATCAGGAAAAATAATTTTAATTTTATGTAAATGGGCTATAATTAAATATGTCATGGGGTAAAATTGATATGATTTATGACAATTAAATCCAGTTAACATATCCATCCTCTCTACATATATCAATATACCTCAGATGCATATCATTTTGCAGGGAGAACATTTTAACATCATTCTCAGAGCATTTTAAAGGTAGTATAATACATTATTTCAATTATTCACAGCATGGTATACATTAGATCTCAGTATAAAAATAAAGAAATATTGACTTACTCCTGTGTAACCAAGGCTTTGCATCCTGTGATCATCATCTCTTCATACTCCCCTCAATTGTAGGCTCTACAATTACAATTCTATTTGATAGTTTAAACACATATTAGTGAAATAATTTTTTTTTAAATTTAATTTATTAGTTTTCTTTTCAGTAAATACAGGCAGTTTGGTACCATTATTTAGGCTCATCTGTGATCTACCCCCTCCCATTAGACCCTCCTTATTATTGAAAATGGGTCGTGCATTGTGGAGTTAGCCCCCAGTTATTAGTGAAATAATTTTAATGAGATAAGTCAGCATACAAATAAATCTTATAAGCTCTGATTACTTAAGTAAGAGCTATACAAAGTCAGGATCATCAACAGTCCTTCACTGATGAGAGACCCTATCCCTTCCTTAGGAGCTACTGACAATTAATAGCTGTTCGGGAAGGAGAAGACATATTTTTCAGTGGTGTAGCCACTGCTAATTTACCCTTGCTCTGGTAAATAACTTCCCACCCATGCTCATAAGGGCAATGACTAAACTCATTGGATCAAAAAAAGACATGAAAGTAGGAGGGGGATTATTGGAGAAGAGAATGGGGTTCAGTGGGTATGGGAAGGGACAAGAGAGAATAATATAGGTGAAAATTATTGAAAATATTGTATATATATATATATATATATATATATATATATATACTGAAATTTGTGTATATATATATATGGAAAATATCAAAAATTAAAATAAGTTGAAACAAAATAGAACATAAAAGATCACAAGTAAAGATAATATTTGAAAGGAAGAATTATACCTAAAGATATTGAGCAGAAATTTACAAACATATGGTCATTTAAATTAAAATGCAAAGAAAAGACTTGGGTCCAAGAGTCTGTCTGTCTTAGTCCTCTGTGTCGCAAACTGAAACTTTATGGAACCAGTGCTGTGACTCAGTCAAGGTGCTTTTGGGACAGATTGCTCTCTAGGGTTGCCTTCCTTTTCTCTCTTTCTCTTCTGCTGCATTTCATCTCCATGCTCAACCCTGCTTCCATTCTCCTCTGGTGAGCCTTTTGGTTTGTCAGGACACTTCATCTTTGGACTTCCTTAAATAAATGCCAAGGGTTTAGTCAAGTGATATACCCCTTAAGCAAGGGCCTAGCATTCTCATTGCCAGTCAAGAAATAAAGGCATTTGTTCTATTCTCCTGCTTTTCTTTTACTCTGTGTGGCCTTGAATCACACATACTTCCCAGATCCAAGGAGGTCTGAAGAGTTTTGTATCCATTATTTCTCTCTATCTGATGGACTGCCAAAAGACCACACACCCAATCCACCATTCATACTCTCATCATGGGCCAAATATCTAGTTGGCTACAGAGTAAAAGAGGATCTATAATGATGGGTCTCTCATCCCTTAAAATCATGAAGAAGATGTTAGACAAAAGCAAACAACAAAAAAATATTTAAAAATCAAAACACCTGATTTTCTTTGTACCACGGCCTATACAGTTTCACACAGCTCAATGGCAAGATGGCAATCTCTCTCTTTCCCTGTTTCTCTCAACCTGGGCTTCACTCCACTACACCGCTTTCCACGCAAAGGCCCTCCTCCCACGAGCAACTTGCTTTCCTGCACGCAGCTATTGAGGCTGTGACAGTGTCTCTCAGTGGGGAGAAACAGGACAGCTGTCTGGTGCAGCATTCCTCCCTACTCTACTCAAATAACAAGTTCCCCAGCCTCTCCTGAGCAAAACTGAGCAGAAGGTGTGTCTTATGGCTTTGCCTTTTATTTGCCCTGAGACCAGACTTCCAGCAGGTCTGCTTTTCCCAAAGTGGTGAATTTCTCCCTCCTACACAGCTGAGTTGTGGCCAGACTTGGTCTGTGGGAATTCCATAAATTCTCATGCTTAAATATATTTTTTTGTTGTTGTTTTTTGTTTTTCGGGGTAGGGTCTCACTCTAGCCCAGGCTGACCTGGAATTCACTATGGAGTCTCAGGGTGGCCTCGATCTCACGGCAATCCTCTTACCTCTCCCTCCTGAGTGCTGGGATTAAAGGCATGCACCACCACACTGGCTTAACTAATTTTAAATTGTCCAAGTATATTAAATGTTAATTTTATAAAATGTTAATTTTTATAAAAAATATATCCCTAAATGATAAGATGGGATTAATCTTAATGAAGCTTCCAGTGAAAAGGATGCCTGCATCCCTTACTTTTACAGACATTACTCCTTGTTTCCTCACCTACTGCCTTCATTTTTAGTATTTTCAGCCTTAGATATGATATTCCCCATTACATGTCACATGTAAATATCATAGCAGACTCAGAATTATTTTGGGCTATTTTAATCTTAAAATAAAATTCCAATTTGTTGTCATTATTTGTATATAAGCAAATAGTTCTATGACAATCTGAAACACCATTCTTAATTATAATTCTCCCATCCAATTTATAAAACTGCAGTTTTCTGGGAAGCTCATCAGAAACCCCAACTACAGGGAAATGCATATATTAAACACTTTGTTCAACTCTAGTGGCTTCTTATTTGACTTTATCAGATTACAATTTTACCCAAAAAATGACAGGAGCCATACTATAATCTCATTTACAAATAAGAGAGGGAAATGCGAAGAAATTAAAAGATTTCTTACAAACTTCTGGAATATACTCTTGAGAGTACTCAAAATGGAATATTTGGCCGATGCCAATACACAGTTAATCACTGCTTTGTCTCTCTCTCTCTGCCTCTCTGTCTATATCCATTTACCTATTTATCTATCTATCTATTTATCTATTTATTCATCTATCTATCTATCTATCTATCTATCTATCTATCTATCTATCTATCATCTATCTATCTGTCTATCTCTCTATATGTTTCTGACACACATGCTCTTGGGTGTGCTTCCATTCTCTCTTTTTTTGAAAAAAAAAACTTTATTATTTATTTATTTATTTGAGAGAGAGAGGCAGAGAGAAGGAGAAAGAGAATGGCCATTTCAGGGCCTCCAGCCACTGCAAATGAACTCCATATGCATGTGCCCCCTTGTGCATCTGGCAGTGAGTGCTGCGGAGACCCAAGACCCATCTACTGGACAATGAAAGAACACTGAGTGGTATAGTTTATGTGTTCTGCCTGAGGCACTGCACACATGGAATGCATGCCCATCACTATATAAGGCATGGTATATATTCCTTTCTCCTGCTCTTCAAATACAGTCTTCCACTTTCCTCCTTTGAAATTTGCCAAAAAGAATTTTATATAAGGGTATATTGCATTTTATATCAATATTATAGTAGCTATTGAAATATTAGAGGCCATAATAAAGTAAACATGTTGAAGCGATAGATAGAAACCAGCTGGGCTTCTAAACACTATTTCTTTTGCCACTGTTGGCATGTAAACTGTTTTAACACAGTACACAATTTCTGAATAGCTCTGAGGAGTTATGGTTTTACATTTCAAGGTAGATGTTTGAGGGGGGAGACATCTCTCCCTGCTGTGCCACTGAGCAAGTTTTTCATTTCTTTGAAGATGACTTAAAGTCATTTTATTTAACTAAATATGACTTTACTTTTTATGCAAGTCTGAAATAAAGAGTTCTTCAAGTTCTTATAAGCCAATAACCTCCTTTTATATACCACATTAAATTGTGGCAATAAAGAATGATTCCTATTATAACATTAATGACGCTGGATAAAACATAAATATGGAACTTACATAAATTTCTGTTTGAGATCACTGTAGAATGATAGCATTAAACAAACAAAAATGTTAACAACCTTATTAACAAAACTTGATATCTATTATTTTGGGCACCAAAGCGTTCTACTGTAAAAAAAAGGGCATGTGGAACACATTTTAGAAGGATGAAAGTCCTAGAGATGTAGAATAATCTTGTGAACAGAAAGTGGGAAGAAACTAGCAGAATGAGGCCTGTTGGGGTTGCAGAGTAACAAGACACAGGGCCTTTGTGCTTTGGTCATGTGATAAAGCTAGTGCAAAAACCCTAGAACTTTCAAACTTTTAGAAGTCTTGATATGTGAGATAATATTCATTATGTAAGTTGTTTCTCTCTCTCTCTTTCTGTCTCTCTCTTTTTAGGGCAGAGTCTAGCTCTCTAGCCTAGGCTAATCTGGAATTTACCCTGTTGTCCAGACTGGCCTTGAATTCATAGCAAACCTCCTCCCTGAGCTTCTCCAGTGGGGTGCTGGAATGAAAGGCTTGAGCCACTATACCTGGACTTAAGTTGCTTTTTATGGAGCATTTTATGTTATAACCCACACCTATAGAGCATATATTATACTTGTATTATTTAGTATAATTAATTATTTATTAACCATTGACCACATTGTAAGGTTTATGCCCCAACTATTAAGTATCACTTCTGATTTCCACATTAAAAAAAAAAATAAAAACTAATGTTATAAACTTCCAACTGTAAGACTCAATATCATTCTTTGTTTCTTGGTAGAGAGCCCCTCACATAATAGTTTCTATTGCTGGATAAAGGTCAGGGCCAGATGTTTCTCTCCCTTTTGTGCTAATGACCTTGCCTGGTACTTTATAGTGTTCCTTATATGGTATGGCATGACATTTCCTCTTAAAATGCAAGCTATTAAGCTTTTCTTTTAACTGACCTGTCTACATCCTCACTGTCACCTCTATCAACCTTCTGTGCACTGTGGAGACAGTTTTATAACAAACAATGTGACTCAGTCCTATGAAGGATCTTGCCTCCAGACTGCACTTGGATTAATAGGTGGATCAAACAAACAGTGAATGCCATCTGACACATTCACCATTGCTACATTTGGGATTTACCACATAGAACCATGGTGTGCCAAGTGAAATCACAAGAAGGCTTCCAAGGTCCTGCTCCTACAATGCATCTTGCTAAATATAATTTACTCTTAGGAGAAAATTATCTACTTTCTGGTATCTATTTAGTGCCCACCTCATAGCAGAAAGGGTCAATTAGGTTGTTAACCTAAGGCAAGGGCAAAGATCCTTGAGGGAAATGACATCAGGCTTCTTTTAGAAACATACGTGAGAACAGCTTGTTGTCTGACCTGGTAGGACATAAAGAATTCAAATCATGGAATGAGGACATTGCTTCCACTTGTAGTCATTTTTGAACAAAGCATTAAGTGGAAGAAGTGTCCCCAGTTCCACAAAGAATGTGGGGGAATTTTCTTATCTCACCTGAGATTGTAAATTTTCTAGTCAGTGTGTGGAGCTTTCTTGTCCTCCATGTGATTTTGTTGGGTGGTGCTTTTCAATGTTCTTGGGCTCCTCCCTAACCAGACTTCTTATAAAAGAAAGAATTTAGACAATAAAGCTGAAGTTTTTCTTTCTAAGACATAGAGCTTAGCCGAGTTATCCTGAGCAGAGGGGCTGCTGCTCATAATAGAAGACCTCCGGGACCTCTGTGAGTGTGCCAGGGACATACTCAAAAGAAAGGATGGCATGGTAGTGGGCGTTATGTCTGATAGTCATCAATTTAATGGAAAAAGTTAATGGTAGAAAAAGATAGAAAGTACTACAAGGCCAGAAAAGCTATTTTTGACTATGACTTGAGCAAGGTGATAGTCACCAAATACCTCAGTAAGTAAGTGCAGCTCTGAGAGGATTACTCCAGGTAGAGGGCTGGCCATGAGAGACGAGCAAGTCAGTTTAGCTGGATCCTGAGATGAAGGAACAGATGAGACTAGATCCTGTATTGGGGCTGATCAATGCGAGTTACATGTAAAAAACACAAAACACACTTCTCAGTGCCTTGTCTGCAGTAAGCAGTAGAAAAGATTAACTTCCCAGTTCTATTTTATTGCAATTAAAAACTAAAATTTTAACTCACTGCATAGCTTGCTGGTTAATACTTTGTGTGCAAAGTGGCCCATTATAGCTTAGCAACTCCACTGTTTTAGATTCAACCTTCTAAAACTTTTTTCTTTTGTCACTCATATGGTAATGCTGATATTCACATTAATAAATGAGTATTAAATCTTACCAATGACATTTATTATACTCATTAGATAAAACTAAAGTCCTTCTGAAGTGTACAAAATTTTGTAATGACTTCATGTTTATGGATCAGAAAGCTATAATATGTTGATATCCTTAACCATTAGCACATTGTGCCTAAATTTGAAATACCGAAAGTTATCCAAGGCATGTTAAGTGAAAAAGAGTAGGTTGTGGAACCATATGTAGAATACTGTTATTTTAAAAACAAACAGTATGTGTTTATGCATGCATAAAAGGATGCTAAAATGGTCTTGACTAAGAATTTTAAAGCTGTGTTCTGAGAAATGAGAACAGATTTTAAAGTGGTGAATATATGCTTATCTATAGTGCAGTGTCTGACCATCAGTGTAGCGCAAAGAATGGGTGGAAACAAATGATTCTTGGGATCATTCTGTTGCTCACATCAAGCCCAGGCTTTATCAGACTCTTGCAGAAAGCTAAGAGAACAGCCATTGTCCCTGTTTTAGGGTGAATTTCTGAGTGTACTGAGGGGATCATGCATATTGTTGAGAAGGAACAAGGATAGGCCTCAGAACCTTGACAGCAAGCAAAGTGTTCTTTGAGGAATCATTCAGTAGGATTGGCTTGTGTCCTCAGAGTTTTTTTTTTTTTATGATATAAAATGTAGCATGCTATTCCTGTTAACAGTAAAGTTAAAAAAAATAGATCTGTATTTCCAGAGTTTGATGGTCAATGGATCTGGGAATTTGGAGGCCTCCAAAGGAAGCATGGGGAGGACTTTGTCCAAAGCACAGCACCTGACAAAACCACATGGAGGACAAGAAACCTCCACAGATAGAAGCATCTGAGGATTTGGACAACAGAGGGGCCACTTGGCTCATAGAGGCTGCAATCAGAAATCTCAAAAAGATAGCTTAATTAGCTTGCACCCAATCAGCACCCAGGTCTCCAATAACCACATCAATCAAGCAGAACCTTTTCTAGCCCAGACTTCTTTTCTTACACTTCTGGTGGAATAACACTGGTGGAGGTCCAAGATGAGCAGAGTGCGTTATGCAGGAACAAGGAGAAGCTGGATTGGGTTTTATAATACTGTCTTAGACTTTGAGTTTAGGAAGATAAAACTAAAACCTTGATAGACTCAATATAAAAGTGTGACTGGGCTGGAGAGATGGCTTAGCGGTTAAGTGCTTGCCTGTGAAGCCTAAGGACCCCGGTTCGAGGCTCGGTTCCCCAGGTCCCACGTTAGCCAGATGCACAAGGGGGCGCACGTGTCTGGAGTTCGTTTGCAGAGGCTGGAAGCCCTGGCGCGCCCATTCTCTCTCTCTCCCTCTATTTGTCTTTCTCTCTATGTCTGTCGCTCTCAAATAAATAAATTAAAAAAAAATTTTAAAGGTCTAATGTCACATTGATAAACACGTAGAATGCTTCTAGCTCCGAAGAATGTGTCTGTATAATAAAATATCTTTTAAAAAAAAAAAAGTGTGACTAAGGGCTGGAGAGATGGCTTAGCGGTTAAGTGCTTGCCTGTGAAGCCTAAGGACTCCGGTTCGAGGCTTGACTCCCCAGGACCCACGTTAGCCACATGCACAAGGGGATGCATGCGTCTGGAGTTTGTTTGCAGTGGCTGGAGGCCCCGGCATGCCCATTCTCTCTCCCTCTCTCTATCTGCCTCTTTCTGTCCCTCTCTGTCTCTCTCAAATAAATAAACAAAAACTAAAAAAGAAAATTAAAAAATGTGTGACTAAGATTATATTTAATTAAAAAAATATTTTATTATTATTTATTTATGTGAGAGAGAGAGAGAGAGAGAGAGAGAGAGAGAGAGAGAAAGAAAGAAAGAAAGAAAGAAAGAAAGAAAGAAAGAAAGAAAGAAAGAAAGAAAGAAGGAAAGGAAGGAAGGAAGGAAGGAAGGAAGGAAGGAAGGAAGGAAGGAAGGAAGGAAAGAAGGAAGGAAGGAAGGAAGGAAGAAAGGAAGAAAGGAAGAAAGGAAGAAAGGAAGAAAGGAAGAAAGAAAGAAAGGGCACACCAGGGCTCCCAGCCTTTGCAAACAAACTTCAGATGTATGTGACACCTTGTGTATTTGTCTCATGTGGGTCCTGGGGAACTGAACCTGGGTCCTTTATCTTTGCAGCAAGTGCTTTAACTACTATGCAATCTACACAATCTCTTCTGCCCTGTATTTAACTTTTTCCATGAGGAAGGGTCTCTGTCTAGCCCAGGTGACCTGGAGCTCAGTGTGTAGCTCCAGGATGGCCTTGAACTCATGGCAATTCTCCTACTTCTGCATCCTGAGTGCTGGGATTAAAATTTTATGACCACCACTGGCTATATTTAATTTATGAGGAAAATAGGTTCTAGCATAAGCGTTCATAACACATGCTTTGATGGGAATATAGTCTTTGCCATATATGTATGCATGCAGCAAAGCACTTAGGACAGTAAATGTTGCAGTTACCTTCTCACTGGTGGGACAGAACACTTAACCAAAAGCAGTTTATTTGAGAAAAAGGTGTATTTCAGACCTACAGTTTGAGAGAGAGTTTCATCATGGCAGGGAAGCGTGGCAGAGCACAGGGTGGCATCATATCCTGACGCAAGCTGTAAGAAAGCTGCGGGAGTGAGCAGACTTTGGCCAGTGGGAACTGGGCATAAGACTCAAAATCCCACCTCAAGCAACACACCTCCTCCAACAGGGCTCTGCCTTCCACATTGCCACCAACCACAAACACATGAGGATGGGGAAAACATTTCACATTAAAACTGTCACAACCAAAATAGTTCAAAAGTATAGGATGAATATATTATTTGAAGCCAAATTAGATTTTATGAGACTTCCTATCTCATGCATACATGAACATCTCAGGACTTAAGAATAGGGTTAAGACAACAGAGAGAAAAGACAGGAAGTGGTTTTCAGTTTACAAAAGCAGTTGAAATAGACACTTGTGGATTTATTTCCTGAGACAAAAGAAATATTCAACTATACTAGGAAGAGGAAGTCAGAAGTAATATAAAGCCAGCATCTCAAGTTCATTTGCAGTGGCTAGAGGCACTGGCACACACATTCTCTCTTTCTTTCTCTGTCTCTAATACATAAATAAAAATAAAATCTTTAAAAATATGAATGAATCCAGGCATGGCGGTGCATACCTTTAATCCCAGTACTCAGGAGACAGAGGTAGGTGGATTGAGACTACATAGTGAATTTCAGGTCAGTCTGGTCTAGAGTGAGACCCTACCTCAAAAAACAAAACAAGCAACACCAAAAAAAAGTGAATGAGAAGGATGATGCTTTAGCATTTTATTCATAGCCCTTGCCCTAAGTGTCTGGCATTACCACATCATGTTTACCTACATTATTCTGAATTTAAAAAGCTACCAAATCTATCAATCAGCAAAATTAACAGGGTGCATTATACATGCTGTTAGGGTAAGGGATTTCACAAATCAAGGTAAAGAAAGAAGTGGACATGAGCACTGCCACAAAGGATTTTTGAACAGAGTTTGTATCCACAGGGAAAATTCAAGAACAGCTTCATAATTTCAGGTTTTATCAATGAATCTCTGTTAATAACATTAAATTTCCAAAGTTTGGATGTAAATATTTCTATTTTAAACTCATAAATTTATCTCATGGCAAAATTTGAACATTTATGGTTTTATTCTCTTTTTTTTTTTTCATATACCACTAACATCTTGACTTTTGTCTTTAAAAGAGTATGTGAGCCTTTCTGTATTTATTTCTCTAAATTGCAGAAGCAATGTGTCTCCTTTTGGGAGGTGTTAAGGTTAGCCCTATAATTTCAGCCTAAATCAGCTTTCTAAGGCTACTTTTCATACCAGTTGCTTTCTTTTGGGACTTGGCAAATATCAGAGTACAGGATGAAAGATGTGCAGATGATTTATGTTTGGAAGTAATCTCAAGGAGTGGGAAATGAGTCAGAAAAGAAGTGGTAAAAACACGTCCATCCAGATGTGTTAGTAATTTCTTCGTGTCTGAAGCCAATTGGTACTCAATACTCTAATTCCTCTGAAAGGCCCAAAGGATAAATAGTCAAAAGTGTCTGAAATGATGGAGCATGCCAAGCTGTTCCACTTTCCTAGATCAGTGACTCTGCTTTCTTAGATCAATGACTTCCCAAGGAGATTTTAACTCCCAACAACATTGTATATATCTCAGGACAGTACATCTGTTCACACAGCTATTCCAGATAGAAGCATACTGCAAGTCTTGGGGTGAAAGATGAAAACTATATTGAGGTTATATCTCAGTTCACCTGGTTGCAATATTAACGAGTGGCAAATGTGCTCAAGAAAATATGAGATGAAGCATAAAATTTTTAACAGAGAGCACAATTGGAAACTCATGTTTGAAACTTGAAGCACCCCTGTATGTCATGTGCACATACGTGTTATGATACCTTTTTCTCAGTAATCACAATAGTCTTTCATTTCGGATATAATTGTGATGAAAATCATTATTCTTTCTATCCCTGTAATTACAATATAGTATCTTGTGAATATGTCTAAACTGTTTGCATATTTGTGTAATTTGATATCTTCAACACTTCAATTAAAATATAAATATCCAACCTGTAGCCCATAGGCCACATGAGGCCACATGTAGGTGATGATAGATATGAATGTAGACCAACAGCATATCATCAACATACTTAAATATTATATGTTTGGGATATCTTGTAATTCCATTGCTGGGTCTCAAGTGTGAACTTTGGACATGCCAATATGATGGCCAATGGCTGGACATATCTAAAAATTTTCCAGACATTATGGTGGTTTAAACCATCTAAAGTCATAAATGACCAAGTAAACGACCTGACATGATCCATGGTTATGTGTTTCCATAAGCTCCCCAAAAGACGTACAAGTATACTAAAGCTTGAGATATGCTGTTGTCTGTCTTCTTCTTGAACAATATCATCAGGACATTGGATGAGTAACACTGAGGGAAATATAAATCCTTTGGTGACAAAAAGTGCTTTCTAAAGTTTTTGTTCTTGCCATGTTAGGTTCTGGCTGGAGTTCCCTTTACCCATTTTGCATACATATGTGTCTTCCCAATAAACCATTTAAGCCAAATGCCTTAATGTCTCTGTCACCAACTGGAATACAATAAAAAGTAAATGTACTAAAGGTTATCTTCAGTTTACGGGCAAAATAAGGCAAAGGAAGGTGCTATATATACACCCTCAATGTATTTTACCTTGGTGTAACCTCTTCCCCTTGACTATAGGCATAAACCTGTGACTTGCTTCTATCTAGTATAATGAGAAAAAGGGGATAGGATGCTACTCTCCCTGGAGTTGGCTATGTTATATTGACAAAAGTGATAATAAGTTGCAAATTTTGTGGGGTAAGACTATTTTAGTAGACTCATGCTTCCTTGCTGACTTTGAGGAAGAAATACTCTGTGGAAAGCCTATATATAGTGAGTGCAGAGTGTGAGGAAACTATTAGTCTTTAAACTTTGAGGGACTAAATCCTATTTCTTAGGATCACAATTCTGCTAAAATCCATGTGTGTTTTGAAAATAACCTTGTGTATTTTGTGTTCAGCATATAAGATCCTGAGCAGAAAATCCACCTAAACTATGCCCAGACTCTTAATACAGTAAGATAATAAATATATGTTATTAAAGCCATTATTTATGATGATGTTCTATAAAAATAGAAACTTTCACTCCCTAGTCTGGGTTTCCTGTACTGGTCTGTGTGCTGTGAGGTCTGGAGTGATAAGGCCAGACCCCTGTTTCCTGGCTCCTCCCACCACTATGGCCTGGGTTCCCTGCCCCAGTCTGTGTGCAGTCAGGCCAGGTGGTATGGAATGAACAGGCCAGACCCCTGTTTCCTGGCTCCTCACACCTCCCCCAGTCCCTGCATTTCACCGACAGTGTGCAGGCACACATGGAGGTCTAGAGTGAGTAGACTTCCTTGGTCTGTGTTCCCTGCACAAGTCTGTGTGCAGGCTAGCATTACTATGTAGAGTGTGCAGGTTAGATTCTGTTTCTGGGCTCCTCCCACCTCCCTGATCTGAGTTTCCTGTGCTGGTCTCTGTGAAGAAAGGCTCTGTTATGTGGACTAAGTAGGCCAGACCCCATCTTCCTGGTTTCTCCCACTTCTCTGGTCCAAGTACCCTGAGCCATCTGTGTGCTGGAAGGTATTGCCCTGAGTAAGTAAGCCAGATCCCTCTTCCCTGGCTCCTTCCAGTCCCCTGGTCCCAGTAGGTCCCACTGTACCTTCCTAGGGGAAGCCTGGTCTCTGTATGAGCTGTGGAATAAGGCCTTTTGCACTGGAATCCTAACTGGCCACTAGGTACCAATATTCCTGTTCACCTGAGTTACAGGGTGCACTGGCCAAAGGGGAGGGTGGGGTTGCTTCCTTCTCAATAAAATAAATAGTCATTTACTTAAGTACAAGAAAAGGTTAATGGGAGTGAAAAGGCCTAAGTGAGGTCAGGGGAAGAGACTGAATAAGGAAAGGTGGAGGGAGGGCTAATCAAAATCTAGGAGGAACACAACAGAGCCATAGATTGTTACTAGAAAATTTTCCGTGCCAGGGATGGGATACTTTCCAGTGAGTTGTTGGCCAGGGAGGTCCTGATGCCCCCAAAACATTATAGGCCATTGCTGAGGCCCTTGGTTTCCCACCAGAAATACATGGTAAGACCCTGTTGCTGAAGACTTCACACACTTGGGCTGCAAGGACACTGAGAAATCCTGTTGGAACTGAGCTGAAATCCTCCTCCATGTAGACCAGCTGACAGAAAGCTGGAAAAAAGCCATGCTGCTTGGAGTTCAGTGGGTGAGAGAGAAATCACAAGTGAAGATACCCAACAGTGAACATTGCAAGCCTTCTATTTGGCCAGCAAGGCCAAATGAGCCGATGGGTTCAATGGTGGCATGTCTGTTATGGGGGAAACCAACTGCCCTTTAATTTGACTGGAGGCTTACTCCATGGGAGGGAATATATACCTGATACTGAAAACCTACAACAAGGGTAGTCATGAGCCCTTGGAGTGTAGCGTCTGCTGCTGTCTGGCTACAAGTATTTATTATGCTCACCAAACTGCCTAGTAAGCACTTCTCCTAATATTCACACCTGTGTATTAATGCTACTTTCACTTTTGGTTAGAGAACTTTCTCTTTTCAGATGGCAGTGACCTTGGGATGACTCAGAAGGCACCCTGGTGCTAAGAAGAAGTGAAAGAGGAATGCTCAGCGCTGAAATATCTTTATCACACCTTCCATGGCTCAGGGTCCATTGTGGAAGAGTTGTAGGAAAGAATATAAGAGCCAAAGGAAGGTTACGACTCCTTACAATGTGCTCCTCCAGACACAAAATGGCCTGGATATCCATGACCTCACAGTGCCTGACACCATCTGCACAAGATCATCATAATAGGAAGAAATGATCATGACATCAAAATAAAATAGAGGCTGATTAAGAGGAGAAGGGGATATGATGGAGAGTGGAGTTTCAAAGGGGAAATTGGGGGAAGGGAGAGAATTACCATGGAAGTTGTCAATAACAAATTATATATATATATACAATAATCTATATATATATTATAGAGTCTTCCTAAAATGGGTAGACAACAACACAAACAACATAACAAAAGTCACAAAACATAGATGTCCACCAAGGATGCCTCATCCTACAATGGAAGCCTCCAAACAAATCATAGAAAAGTCAACAGAAATTCATACCCAAAATGAAAACACAGCAACCATTGAGGCCCTGATCAAAAAAAATGACTGATCTGGAAGCAAACCATCAAAAAATCTAACAATTGTATCAATGAAATTGAACAGAATCATTTCTGAGAGCATTCAGCTTTTCACAATAGGCTTAACTTGATTTAAGTAAATGTTAGAACACTCCATAAAGATATGAACAAATTGATGGTTATTAAAGAAATGGAAGATCTCAACAACCAGTTCATTAGGCTTAAAGATGAGTTAATCAAATGCAAGAAGGAACTCCTGGAAGCATCCAGAAAATCATAACTTGAATTGAAATCATACCTCAAGAAAGTGATGGAAACAATGCAAAATAACAGCAGAAAACAAAAATCAAACAGCAATTATAAAAACCTCCCTAGAACCCTTTACCAACAGAGTTACTCATGTGGAGGACAGAACCTCTGACCTGGAAGACAACATAGAAGAAATTGATCAGGAGAACAAAAACCTTGCTAAGTTCAATTAAACAAGTGAATAGAATATGAGGGAACTGTGGGGTAGTGTAAATGACAAGCATCCATATTGTGGGTATACCAGAAGGAGAGGAAATCTAGGATACAGGCATAGAGAACATATTCAACAAAATTGTTGAAGAAAAATTTCCAAATCTCTCAAAAGAGAGGCCCATCAAGATACACAAAGCCCACAGAACACCAAACAAACAAGGCCAAAGAAAAAACTCTCTAAGACACATCATAGTTAAACCTCCTAACAATGAAAACAATGAGAGAGTTTTAAAAGCAGCAAGAGAGAAACAATTCACAACATATAAGGCAATCCCATCAGAATTACATCATATTTCTCAATGGAAACCCTGAAAGCCAGAAGGGCATGGAATGGAACATTTCAAAACCTATAAAACTATGGCTTCCAATGCAAGCTACTCTATCCAGCAAAAGTATGCTTCATAATAGATTGTGAAAGAAAAATCTGTCCATGATAAATGTCAACTCCATGATTATATGAACACAAAGCCAAGCCTCTTGACAATACTTGAGGGAATATTCTACACAGAACAGTCAAACAACCAATCTCAACAACCAACAAGAAGATCACAATCACAAAAATATACTAGGCTCAATATAGTATAAAACACAAGAAAGAACTACCCCCATAAAACACCTTATATTGGCAGGGATAATTTAAACCTCACAGTAATAGCTTTAAATATTAATGGTCTTAACTCACCCATAAAATGACACAGGTTATAGGATGGACCTAAAACTGGAGACTTCTATCTGATGTCTTCAAAATACTCACCTCAAGACTAAAGATAGATACATCCTCAGGGTGAAAGGCTGGAAATAAAAAAATAAGTGGGTGTTTCTATATTAATATCTGATGCAATACATTCAAAATAAAGAAATCAAAAGGGACAAAGAAGGCCACTTCTTACACATCAAGGGAATGATGAAACATGAGCACGTCAGAATCCTAAATATATATGTGCCAAACACAGGTGCACCACAGTTTATAAAACAAAATCTACTCAACAATAAAACATAAATATATACCACACAATCATAGTCAGAGACTTCAATACTCCACTATCATCAACAGACAGATCATCCAAGCAGCAGAAAATCAACAGGGAAATAATGGAGCTCAGCAACATCATAGATCAACTAGAACTAACAGATATCTAGAGAGAACTTTCCACCCCAACTCAACATAATACACTTGCTTCTCAGAAGCCCACAGAACCTTCTCCAAAAAATGGCCATATATTAGGCTATAAAGCATGCATTCATAAAATCAGGAAAATTGAAATAACTCCCTGTATCATGCTTTAAAGTTAGAAATTAACAAGACACACCTCAAGGACCCTACCAGCTCCTGGAGGCTAAACAGCACATTAAAAAAAATGTTTATTTTTATTTACTTATTTGAGAGAGGTAGATATACAGAGAGAGAGAGAGAGAGAGAGAGAGAGAAAGAGGGAGAGAGAGAAAGTGACAGAGAGAGAGAGAGAGAGAGAGAGAGAGAGAGAGAGAGAGGGAGAGGGAGAGAGAGAGAATGGTCACACCAGGACCTCCAGCCACTGCAAATGAACTCCAGATACATGTGTCACCTTCTGCATCTGCTTACATGGGTAATGGGGAATGAAGCCTCGAACTGGTGTCCTTAGGCTTCACAAGCAACAACTTAAACACTAAGCCATCTGTACAGCACCAACCAACAACACATTTTTAATAATGATTGGTCATGGAAGAAATCAAAAAGAAATTGTAAAATTCATAGAATTGAATGATAATGAAAACACAACCTACCAAAACTTATGAGACACAATAAAGGCAATCATAAGGGGAAAATTCATAGCCCTAAATACTTTCATTACAAAGAAAGAATGATCCCAAGTTATAAGCTGACTGTCCATTGAAATGCAAAACTGAAATAACAAGAAGAATCCAATCAAAAGAACTCCACATGGAAGAAAATAAGATTAGAGCAGAAATTCATTAATTGAAACTAAGAAAGCAATTTAAAAATTGATGAAAATTAGCAAGATTGAAAAAAACCTGACCAAATTGATCAAACAAAAAAAAGAGAACTCTCAAATTAACAAAATCTGAAATGGAAATGGAGAGATCACAACAGACAACAATGAAATTGGAAGAATCATCAGGGCATACTTCCAAAACCTCTATTCCACAAAATTAAATAATCTGGAAGAAATGAATGAATTCCTAGACATGTACCACCTACCCAAACTAAACTTAAAACAGACTAATCTCCTAAATAAATCTATCACATCCATAGAGATTGAAAAGGTAATCAAAATCCTTCCCCAGAAGAAAAGTTCAAGACTGGATGGCTTCTTGGATGAATTCTAACAAACCTTCATTGAAGAATTTAAGCCAATCTTTGTCAAACTGTTCCACATAATCAGACACTAGGGAATCTTCCCTGACTCCTTTTATGAAGCTAGCCTCACATTAATACCATAACCAGACAGAGATGCAACAAGGAAAGAAACTCATAGGCCTATATCCCTAATGAAATTAAGTGCAAAGATCCTGAACAAAATACTTACAAACCAAATTCAACAGCACATCAAAAGCATTATCCACCTTGAGCAAGTGGGCTTCATCCCAGGAATGCAAAGATCGTTTCACATATGAAAATCAGTCAATGTACTATGCCACATAAATACACTGAACTATAAGAACCACATGATTATCTCAATTGATGCAGAAAAGGCCTTTTACAAAATACAGCATGATTTCATGACCAACACTGGATAAAATACAGAGAAGAAACAGAAACAGGAGAAATTTAAGGTTAGGTCTCATCTCACCCTTTTCAGGGCCCTTTGATTCAGGTGCTCACCTAAGGTTCTTTTGAGGGTTCCTTTTAGTCTGACTTCCATGATATCAGACTTATGGTACCAGTTCAATTTGGGCTCAGTTTTGTGTGGCCCCCACTCTTCCCCTTTGCCTAAGCTCTACCCTCCCTATTGTACAAGCCCCAAGATGATATTCAGGTATGATAATGCAATGGTTGTCTTTCTGTGATTGTGTGAGTTCACATCAAATTATCTGTTCCAAATTCGACCATTTTTCAAATAAATTTTATTGTGCCATTTTTCTTAGTGCTGAGTAAAATTCCATTGTGTAAATATACCACATCTTGGTTATACATTCATCCAATGATGGGCACCTGGGTTGATTCAGGTTTTTAGCTATAATGAATTCAGCAGCTATAAACATGGTGGAACAAATCTGAGATATGAACTGAGATATGGAGATTTTAGGGTAAATTCCCAGTAAGGGAATAACAGTGTCAATTGGTAACTCTATATTCATCCTTTTCAGGAGTCTCCATATTAATTTCCATAGTGGTTTTACCAGCTTACATTCCCACCAATAGTGAATGAGTTTTTCTTTTCCCTTGGTATTGGTTTGTAATTCCCTCCCCAAACAAACAAGACAGACTTCTGTCAAGGCACTTTATTATCCACCAGAGGTTAATAGTAAGACCCTACTGCTGAAGATACAGTATACTGTCCTCAAGGACTATGGAGAGACCTGGTTGGAATCTGGGAAAGAGTCAGTCCCCAGACAATTAGCCCATCTAGTGCTGGATGATGCTACATTAGCTACCAGGGAAAGTGGCCAACATCTGTCAAAGCAACTCAAAGTCTATGCAATTAAAAAGCAAATAACCTGACATGATGCTTACACAAGTCCAATAGTGATACTCAGCCATGGCGGTAACCAACTGTTCTTGGATTGGCTAACAGATCCATTCAGTGGGAAGCAAATCCTATTGGGAACTTGGAAACAGTTAGGATCGTATCCAGATAATGATGCTGCTTTTCATTGTCAAGCTCCCAGTAACCTTGGGCTATAAGAGGGTCTACACCCTTTAAATTCTCTCTAAATTAATAATGGTTATTCCATTTAACCAATGCTGACTTCACTCCCAGTTGGAGAATCTGCTTCTCTTTTGCAGATGGGAGTTGGACCTGAGGAGATAAATGACCCAGTGCACTTCACCCCAGCCCCAGCTTATATCACAGAGGAACTGGGGAAATGAGCAAAAGTTCTGCTCTCTTAGTGAACCTGATATCAGAACAAGGGTGAAGGAGATAGACACTGAGGACACTCAACACCTACCAAACCAGAGATCCAGAGGCTCCTAAGTGCCCATCACTGAAGCAGATTTGAAATTCTCCCAACATGGATCAGGGAATTTTGTGGAACAGGGGGAGGAAGATTGTTAGAGCTACAGGTTGGGACATTTTGCACAGAGACATTGCCTCTCACCACCCCCACATAATGCATGATCCATAATCCCCACGGGATTGGTCTGCATCCCCAACAATGATGGCCTCTTCATAAAAGGGGCAGGGAGGAGGGAAAGGATGGTATCAACATGTGTTGTTTATATACTAAATATGTCCATATCTAATAAATAAATAGAAGCTTGATCCACCATTTTTATACATAA
The DNA here is from genome assembly GCF_020740685.1 of Jaculus jaculus. Taxonomy (NCBI): domain Eukaryota; kingdom Metazoa; phylum Chordata; class Mammalia; order Rodentia; family Dipodidae; genus Jaculus; species Jaculus jaculus. Next base: position 49,567,666 of record NC_059109.1, read on the forward strand.
GAATACAGAGTATCTACTCCTTTGAAATCTATAGGTTTCAACATTAAAGTCTGTTTGACATGGTTATACAGTTCACTACTGGGTCACATGTAGTTGTACAGGATTGAGAACTCAAAACTTAATACCTTAAAGGATGTAAATTCATACTACAAAAAGTTGGCTAGCTGCAAACCTGCTTTCGAAGAGGTCCCACACATGCCTACCTCATGGGTAGGCTTTGCAAACTACCATGTGATAGAAAATAAGTTGAAAGATTGAACCACATGTGACTTATAAACCACCAGCTTCCAAAGAAGCTCTTTCGAAAAACAGCTCTTTTTATTTTATGTTTTTTTGAGAAAGGGAATTGCTGAGTTGCTCAGGCTGGCCTTGAACTCACTCTATAGCTTAGCCAAGCCTTGAACATGAAATTCTCCTGTCTTAGCCTTCCAAGTAGCTGGGGTTAAAGGCCTATTATACCTGGCCCACCTTGCCAAAGCTGCCTTATCTTGTTACTTTGAATTTCTCTTCAAATAATTGTACCTTCCTATTCCAAAACTCATCATTATTCTTTCCTCATATCACTTCTCTGACTTTCACTTTGTATGGTTACAGTTAGAAGCATATCTTTCACATATATAAGGGATAGAATAAAATGATAGAATATCCACTAATATAGTTGTTAAAGTTAACAAAAAAAATGATTCTGGAGAATTTGCAGAGAAGTAGAGGTCTACTTATAAACACTTCCAATAATGTCCCTTCTGTAATTTTACTTGCTATATGTAGTTACCTTTTCATTGCTGTACAAATCTTCTAGCCAATATCATCTTATGGGAAGAAAGTGTTTATTTCATACTTCTAGTTTGTAGGGGAATCTTCAGCATGACAGAACACGAAGCTGTCATATATCTGGGCAGAAGTAGCCTGAGCTAGCATTAGTAAGCTGAGCTAATAAACCTCAAGCTCTGGCCCCAGCAACAATTCTCCTCCAGCAAGTCTCTCAAACTGCTACCAATTTAAGACCAAGTATTCAAATCACTCCAACATATTGTAGGACATTTCATTGAAATTACCTTATTACTCAAGTACAACCCTGTTGCTCTTTTACTTAATTATTGACATTGGTAAAGACACTATTACAGATGTTGAGACTAATCGGGCACTGAAAGAGCATTCTTTCTCTCTTGGAGTATTTATTTTTTCTAGTGGTATTCTCACATTGCCAAACAGTTTGTACATTTACATAGAATGGGTGAGTAGACTATAGTTTGGTTAGAAAAGTAATCATTTTAAATTCTTTACATGTGTGTATGTACACATGTATTCATATTTGTTCAATTGTGTGTGTGTGTGTGTGTGTGTGTGTGCATGTGTTTGTGTGTGTGCAGGCCATGGGACAATCCTAGAGATCCTTCCTTTAGGTATTACTCTCCATTTTAGAAAAGATCTCTCATTGCCCTTACTTCTCCAAGTAGATTAGACCTGCTTGTCAATGAGCCCCAGGAATCCTCCTTTCTTGGCTTCTCCAGCTCTGATAGTACAAGCATGTGCCACTGTACCTGCCTTGATAAAACTGTTGGTGCTGGAAATTGAACTCAGGTTCTACTCCTTGCACAACAAGCCCTTGACTAGTCTATTACTCAGTCCATGTTAAACTCCTTTTAAATATCATATAGAGTGACACTTGCCTCACAATTTAAAAAGACTAAAGAATTATTCTAAACCTGAAATTATAAAATGTTTTGTATAATATACTTTTTCTCATTCTCTTTTCATACTTGACATTAGAGTTATGGTACTTGACTTGTACAAATATTGATGATCCTATAAATATATAACACCTTCTACTATGCATAAGATTATGCTATTAAATAGCAAAAGTATATTTTAAAAATTCTATCCTTAGGGTATAAAGTCCTGGTTTCAAGGTGATGGATAATCTACAGCTTCAAAATATTGCTCGAATCAACATGCTTTTGGGAGCTTCAAAAATGTAGAGTAAAGCCTTTTTAGGGGAATATATAAAAGGAAATTTGTTTTGTATTTTGCTCAGAAGAAAAACCATTTTGTGTTATCAGAAACAAATTAAATACATGTTTCAGTACAGCGGACATTCCTGACTTGGAGAATGTACAATAATTAACTAAGCCATTTAAAATGAATACATGAAAAATATAGTCCATGCTCCAATTTATGAAGCTCTGATTTTTATATAAATCTGAGGTAGGCTCAAATCTCCCTAAATCTGAGGTAGGGTCCAGATATCTATAGTTGTTCACTGTTTCAGAGTTATTTTGATGCTAATTTTCTACCTATTTCCCAGTGGATAAGACCAAATGTGTCTTATCTTCAACTGTAACAGTATTGACTGATTACAACTCATAGCTGAGTCATACAAGAATGGCCAAAAGAAGGGAGAAGTTGTGCCTGTATTATGTCACCTACTTTGGTCAGCCTATGCCAAAACAGTAGAAATATAGGGGTACAACGTCTTTTGTCTTTTGGTTAACACAAGGCAATGATGTGGGTCTTTCGTGCTTTGGACTTCTTAGGGATCCACAAAAGAGTTGCAATTGTTCCACAGCCCATTCTTCCTAGTCTAATTCTCCCTCACCTAACCCCACCATCCCAAAACACCTCAGGTTTTGATGTTCAGAGTCTCCAAAGAAGATCTAGGATGGATGAGCTCTCTGGGAAATATAACAAAAGGAGAGAGATCTGCATCCATTGCTCAGCCCTTGGATTCTCCTTGTGGAACCTCCTGCCTTTAAGGACTATGCATTCTTTATGACCCTCTTATGGACTTATGTCTCTGGGAGACAGCCACTTGAGGGCTGCCTGAGAATGTGTGAACTGTTGCTCCATATTTGACAACATGCTTATTGTCATCTTGATATAATAATGACATTTGATCTCTATCCATTTGATTACTTCACATACCTTATAAGTCTGAAATCAGGTATAGAATTGAGAAGATCAAATTTGCTCCAGTTTACAGCTAGGCTTATGTTTTAGTTTCCCAGAGAGGCAGGCAAGACTTCTGGGAAAAACAATGAACAAAGGGCTGTTAATCAACAGTGACCCTATCATGTGGCTGGGGAAGATAGCTGCCCAGGGGCCTGAGTCAATTCCTGCAATACCTCTGACCAAAAAAAAGGACTTGCCCAATATAACAGGATCCAGGGCTGAGTCAGTTCCTGAAAAGTCTCTAAAACATGTCTAAACATATCTAAGGATGATAAAATCTGGGCCAATCAAAGGTGTACAAATGTAACTGCTGCTTTCTCACAAATCACATTAGAAGATGACCTAACCCTCCTAAAATTCCCTTAGCTGCGCTTAAAAGGGGCCTGCTCCCATCAGGGTCACCATTTTGTATGAATGCCTGATCCCTTCATGTTGGCTGATTCTGCAGAATAAATGTTCTTTGCTTTTACGTACTATTTGAATCTGGGGTCTTTCTTCAGCGATTCGCAGACCCTTATAGAATAACATTTCTTTTATTGGTTGGGATACTCAAAACTTTAGTGTACATGACTTCACAGAGGTACCATGATAAGTAAATGAAATCATTATTTTAAATTGTTTACTACAGTACCTAGTATTTAAAACATGAACTTTACTTAAAACAGCATGTATCTTAAGGTCCATGCTATTTATTTAAGTTTAAGTTCAAGTCATGCTAAATAAATGTTGTTGGGAGTATTTATACTGGTATCAAAAATGTAGACCAAAGAAGGGATAACTTTTGTTTTTGGTTAAAGGCTATCAAATCAACACAAATCTACAATTTCAAAATTCAGTTGACTTTCTCTATGCTTTCTGTACATTGATTAGAAGCACTTGGTTCATAAGCTTTTCTCTATACTAGAAGGTGATCCAGATGTTAGAGCTTTCTGAGTTTTTGAATGTCATTAATTCTTTCCTTCCACAGATCAATAACTTTTTGCTAAACTTTAGGTTAAATAAAACCAATAAATACTGATTGGTTTAATCCTCACCTAAAAGGACATTTTTGTGCTATAGCAGTCTCCTGACAGAACCGCTGGAATTCCTTTATCTAGAAGCCCTAATAAAGCAGAGCGCATTTTGAAACAACTTCAAAATAGAGTAATGGGTGGTGTTGATTTTCAGTGAGCACCCTTCTGTCCCATTGCATAGAATTAAATATCAGAGATTGAGTCAAGACTGAAGTGTGAGGAGGACTGTTTCAAAAATTTGCTCATGTAGAAATATGTGGCCTCATAAGACCATGATAAAGACTGGTTTTATGAAGCATGTTAGCCTTTAATTAAAGCAAACATAGTCTATCCATATGAATTTTATTAGTATCTCTATCTCTTAAATATTATTATGTGTAGCAGATAGTGCCAGGTTCTCTGAGATGAGCTTCCAGACCAGACATAGTTATGGAGGAAGGGATATTTATTGAAGCTTACAGATCTAGGGGAAGTACTATGATGGCAGAAGAAGCTGGCCTGCCTTTACAGGTACAAGCAGGGAGAGAGAGAACCCACAAGCCCCAAGGTCATAGAGCACAGCACACTTCAGGAACTCCAGCTAGGCACACTTTGCATATCTTTAGATTGAGATCTCAAACTCACCCACATTTTAAGATCTGCTCAGTGACATTGCCTCCAGCCAGGTGGCTGGAGATGCAAACTACAAACTAATAAGACACTGAATATATTGGGAAGCATCTACTCAAACTACCACATTCAGCCCTGGCCACCAATAGATTCATAACCGTAACACAATGTAAATTGTACTCAGTTCAATTTTAAAGGTCCCTATATTCTTGACCAAGTTAAGATAGTGAGTCCTATAAAATCAAACAAGTTAAATATTTTTGACATAAGGCCCAGAGCAGACATTTTCAACTGGTATAATGCATAGCAAGGAGAGAGTAGAACAACGCAAATTCAACCACAATCAAACAAACATTAAATTTCTGCAGTTTAAGTTCAATATAACCAGAGACTGACAGTCTACATATTTTCCAATTCTGTCCATCCAGTGGGACAGAGTAGCCAGGGAACACTTCCAGCCCAGGTTAACAGTGCACTCCATGGTAGCCCTTGCACAGTCCTGATGTATCCAAACTATCTTCAGGTCCATGCAAACCATAGTCCATCTTCCAAAGGCTCTTTCAGCCTATGAGGATCATCATGCCCTGCCTCATGCCCACATCAGTGGCTCCTGGAATCTTATATACTTTGTCACCACTCCATGCATTTTTCATGCTTCCAGAACTAATACCAGGTGTGCAGGACACAGTCATATTCTTAATTAATCGACAAAATGAATCATAAACTTGAAAAATATGTTCCTTCTCTAGTCACCTCTTTCCAAAAGAGTTGGCATTTCTATGATAGTCTTTCCTCAGGCATCCTTTCTATTGTTGTTATATAAAGCAGTTGGGCCATCTTCCTTAAGATTGCTAATGTGTTTGACAATAGCAGGTTCAGTAACCTAAGACCAGTCTCAGTGCCTTTAACTTTAACTTACTTGAGGTTTTACAACTTAAAAATCCTAAATCTTGCAGTCCAATATCTTTAGCCAAGCATATCAGTACGTTGCAAATTTAACCTTGATCTAACTTTCTGGGCCTGGACATCAGGGCACAGCCAATTCTTATGCCAGTAGCCCAGTTACAAGAAAGTCCTCTGCAGTCTTTCCTTCCCCTTAAAAAGTTTATAAGCCAAGCCTCAAAGTTCAATACTGTCTGCACTTAGCGTTCTCAAACTGTCATCAGAATAGTCTTTAAAACTTGGCTTACCACTCCACAAGGCATCTTCAGTTGCAAGCACCAAGTCCATGCACATTCCTACAAAACAAAAGTTCCAAAAGACCACCATCCACATGGTTGGGTTCATCTCAGCCTACTCCTTGGTACCAAGTTCTGTAGCAGACAGCTTCAGGTTCACTGAGATGAACTTCCAGACCAGGCACAGTTATGGAGGAAAGGATATTTCTTGAAGCTTACAGATCTAGGGGAAGTTCCATAATGGCATAAGAAGCTGGCCTGTTTTCACAGGTCCAAGCAGAGAGAGAGAGAAAAGCCACAACCCCCAAAGCCAAAAGCCACACAGTACAGAACATTTCAGTAACTCCAGCTAGGTACACTTTGCATATCTTTAGATTGAAATCTCAAACCCAGCACCACACCTTAACATCCTCCCAGTGATACTGCCTCCAGCCAGGTGGCTGCAGATGCAAATTACAAACTAATAAAACACTGTATATACTGTGGACAATCTATTCAAACTACCACATCATATGAATCAAATAAAGTAATATAAACAATATATATATATATATATATAAACATGGTTCAATGCCTAGCAAAACAAATTTCCTTCAACAAAAGTAGAAGTAGGAATAAAAGTTACATGAGTGATCTACATGCAAAATTACCCGCAGTGGTGGATCCCATTCAGCAGTTACCACTTTTCTTAAGGGAATTCTCACTGTGTATAAGCAGCAAGTAGGTCTAGATCTCGGGCAAGTTTGCCTTTCTTCAACAAGTTGAGAAAAAAAAAATGGCATAATTGGTCAAAAAGAATAAGACCTTATTCTTTTCTATCTATAATTGTTTCAAGTTTTTACATGAGATAAAATTAGGATAGATCTTGGTGACATTTCTTTCAGAGCTTTTGGAAAAGTTTTTTCATGCCTCATACTGAAAGGAAAATCTTGCATGGGGAACCTTTCATTGTGATTTCCACTTTTCCTGCCTGGCTTGACTCTTGGATATGTGATGCTCAGCATCACAGAGACCACTGTGTGGCACTAGGTCACAGGCTTGAGGATGAAAAGGCAGACTGCTGAAGATGTCAGCATAGACAAAAGAAAAACAGAAATATTAGAGTTTCCCCAGGATTTGTGAGGTAACTATTTTATATACCATTGCTGAATACTGTGGTTTGAGATTATGGTTGATATTCAACAAGTGAAGAATAACACTTTTTAAAATATTAACATTGCATTTGTCTGTTGGTGATGGTTTTATAGACAGCAAAATTATTTAATTTAAGGTCAACATTGAAATATGCTGCAATGGCCATTGAAGAATGGTCCACCCTTGTGTTGTTACCTGAAAAACTGCCAACATTTTCTACCAGTTCAGTCTTTGACAAGCTGCTCAGCCCAGCTGATTCTTTGCAAGACTGTCTGGAATTTCCAAGTATCTGAGTGGGTAGGTCATATCTGCCTAGGCTGCAAAGGATCTTATCCAGGAAGGTTCTATGAATGCTTGAGGTGCTAGGACTCAATACACTATATCTTTTCCTTTCTTCTGACCTTCTGGCCAACGTCTACTCCTTCTGTCTTTATGTAAGAAGATGCTCTTGAACCATCATGTAGAAAATGGGGTAGAGTCCATGGATTGCTGAGTGCTTAGTGTTTACTGATTTCTACTTCTCTACAGGGGCAGAAGCATACAGTCATTACACATACTATTACAAGTCCAACTATGGATGGAAGCTTTTCCTTTCATCCATATTCTTTCTCCTAGGTCAGGTTCCTGAGGTCACAGAGAATATGGCTTCAAGATGCTTGGAACTACTATCAGATCATAGTATTCACGTATTTACACAAATCTCTACTTATGGAAACATGAAATCATAGGATGACTATCACCTCTTTGAGGAAGTGGCTGGAAGAGGTGATATGATTCATTATAATAACTTATGTCTCAGACAAGGACAGCCCTTACCTGGTGACTGCTGCACCAGGCAGCATCAGAAAAATAATTTTCAAAAATAAACCAAAGACCTAAAAATTATTATTATTACTATTGTTTCTGGTGCTGGGGATTGCAGCCTAGCTTTGAGTTGCTATACAAGTGCTTTGCTGCTAAGGTGGATTCCCATCCCCAAAGTTATTGAAAGATGTAGCAACCATGGCATATTGGTCTGAAAAGGAAATATGTATTTAAGATTGTGAGTTTAAATTTTCTTTTACCATCATGGTTGGTATTTACTTGAATATCATTGTCATTTGCCATCATGATATCCTGGACACATGAATAAGGAGGAAGAACTACTCCTTGCCAGTAGCAAGTTTAAATAGTTATCCCTGCAATTTTCAACTTAGGCAACAAGTAGATCAAAGTCAAATTCCCTACACATTAATTAACATCCTTTTGTGTCTTTGATAAATTCTCTTGAAATCATTGTCCTTATAAGACTCACGTTGTTTTTACTGAGCCTAATCCCATAATCCAAAATAAATGGGAAGACAGAAACACATTTTCTGTCAAATGTAAAACCAAGATAAACTGGGACATTTCACCTGTGGAAGAAGGAGCCAGGGAAAAATGTTCCATGCCACAATTGCCTTCAAATGAAAGACTTACCTTTTGTGAATGCACTCCCCTCTTTTTTTTTTAATGTTTATTATTATTTATTTATTTGACAGAGAAAAAGGGAGAAAAAGAGACAAAGAGAGAATGGGTGCACTAGGGCATCCAGCCACTGCAAACAAACTCCAGATGCTTGTGGCCCCTTGTGCATCTGGCTAACTTGGGTCCTGGGAAACCAAACCTGGGTCCTTTGGCTTTACAGGCAAAAGCCTTAACTGCTAAGGCATCCCTCCAGCCCTCTTTTCTCTTGTTTTAAATAAAGCTCACTTGGCATGTGGCTTGTGAAGATGAGTGCAGCTCACATGCTGTGTGTTGGGAAACTCGTGTGGTCAGGCAGGTATGCTCTAACACTCCCACCCACTCTTCTCCTGCTCTTCATTTCCTTCCCTCCCTTGCTCATTTCCTTGCTTTTATTTATTGACAAATCATAGTTTTAATTGAAAAATAGTGTATATTTACAAAATGTTGTTTTCATTTGTGCTTGTCTTGTAAAAAGATTTTATCAAGCTAACTCAAAAATCTATCACTACACTGACCAACTTTTTTTTTTTTTTTTTTTGTAGTGAGACAGTGTGGTGGTTTAATTCAGGTGTCCCCAATAAACTTAGATGTTCTGAATGCTAGGTCCCAGCTGATGGAAATTTGGGAATTAATACACTCCCTCCAGGGAGTTGTCCACCTTATATTACCAGGGGTTGACATCCACCCTGTGCTCATGCCATTGTTTTCCTTGTCATCATGAAACATCCCCTCAAGTCTGCAAGACAAAATAAACCTTTTTACCCCCAAAAGCTGCTCTTGGTCAGGTGATTTCTGCCAGCAATGTAAACCTAAATGCAACAGACAGCTTAAAACATACTCTTTTAGCAATTTTGGAAATGGAGATGCAGATCTGAGACTTCACATCTTTGCATGGTTTCTTTTCCTCTCCTCCTTTCTCCAGACTCCAGTGATGAACTTTCCACCTTCTGTTTTTACGAGAGAAACATTTTAACCTTCCTATATTTGATATCCTGCAGTATTTGTCTGTATATAGTTTATTTCACTTTAGCACAGTGTCCTCCATGTTAGTACAGTCATTTTCTTTTCTCTTTTTATTTATTTCTTTTCTTTCTTTCTTTCTTTTTTTTTTTGAGATAGGGTCTCACTCTAGTCCAAGCTGACCTGGAATTCACTATGTAATCTCAGAATGGCCTCAAAATCACAGTGAGCCTCCTACCTCTATCTCCTGAGTGCTGGGATTAAAAGTATGTGCTACCACACTCAGCATTTCAGAATGTCCTTTTTGAAAGGGTGAATGAATAATATTCTACATTTCCTTTGTGTATTCATCCATCAGAGCACCTTTATGGTAATACCAAGTCTTGACATTGCTGATGAGTTGGAAAAATTCAGCTATCTCTTAGAGATACTTTTCTAAACTCATTTATTTGCAATCAAAGACAGAGAGAGAGAGAGAAAGTGATGGGTGTGTCAGGGCTGCTTGCCACTGCAGATGAACTGCAGATGCATCCGCCACTTTGTTCATCTGTCTTCACATGAATACTGGGAGGTGGAACCCTAGAAAGCAGATTTGAAATCAAGTGCCTTTAATCACTGAGCCATCTCCTAAGCCTTCTTTGAGATCTTGATTTCAATTCACTTTGATGTATTTTCAGTTTAGACTTCTGTATCACACATTAGTTTTGCTTTTAATACTTTTGAAGAACTCTCAGATTGTTTTCCATGTCAGCTGTAATAATGTGCATTCACACCAGTACCGTACAAGGCTTCCTTTGCTCCATTGTTTCATCAACATATGTTGTATTCCATCTGTGCAAATACTAGTTCTCCTGATAAGCATCAAGCAATATCTTATTGTGGTTTTACTTGGCATTTCTCTGATTAGTTATTTTTAACATTAGTTCATATATATGAGGACATTTGTATTTTGAAATGTTGTTATTCCTTTGCCTGTTCTTATCTCAGATGGCCTATGACCTGGAGTTATCAAAATCTCTTTTATATTTTAAACAATTCCTTATCTTATGCATATTACCACTAATTCTACTTTGTTGACTGTCTCTTCACTCTGAGGATTGTTTCATTACTGATCATTATTTTAATCTAATGTGATCCCATTCATCATTTTTGCTCTTACTGTTATACTCAAGAAATCACTGTCCATACCAATTCCATGGAGATTTCCCCTTATACTGCTAGTTTAGACATTCAGGTCTAACATTTAAGTCTTTAATATATTTTGTTTTTATCTTTGCATGATATAAAATAAAAGACTGATCTTCTTAAATATGTGGCTGTTCAGTTTCTCTAGCACTATTTACGAAGAGTCTATCTTTTCTCTACATTTCTTTACCACATATCTTCACATTTGTTGAAGATCAGCAATGGTGAATATGTGGATTTTCTTCTTAGCTCTATGCACCTATTTTCATAGTAGTATTATGTTGTTTTGATTACTATTTGTTTGCAGTATGGTTTGAATTTGCGTAGTTTGAAGTGTCAGCTTTGTTCTTTCTGCTCAAGATTGCTTTTCATTGTTAAGAATCCTTTGTTGTCCCATAGAGGCTTAAGATTTTTCCTATTTAGGTGAAAAAAATGTCAACAGAATTTATATAAGATTGTAATAAATACGTAGATCACTTCAGGTATTATAACCAATGTTTATTCTTCTAATTCATGTACCTTGAATAGCTTTCTTTTATTTGTGTTTTCCTTAATGTTTTATAATTCTCTATGTACTCAAATTTTCTTTATTCACTCCCCAATGTTAAATTTATTCCTACAACATTGTGTTTTTTTTTTTTTTTTTAATGAGTGGGAATGTTTCCTTGATCTTGTGTTAACTTGTTTAATATTTGTATATGAAAATGTTTTCATTGATTTTGGTATGCTGGGTTTTTTCCACAACTTCACTAAATTACTTTTACCAGTTTTAACTGGTTGCAGTAGTGCCATTAGGATTTTCTTCATATACAATAAAGTCATCTACAGTTTTATTTATTCTACTGCTGATATGTTTTCTTTTTTTCATCTGATTTCTCTGAGTAGGATATACAGTAAGATACTGGATAGAATTGGTGAGAAATGGTTTATTTTGCTCCTGACATTAGAGGAAAAGTTTTACAATTTTCACCACTGGTTATGACAATAATTGTGGGCCTGTCACAGGCCTTTATTTAGCTGAAACACATTATCTTTCTAAATTAGTTTTATCTTTTACTTTTTATTGAGAAATTTAAAAAATGAGCACACAGTTATTTGATCGTGTTCCTGTCCCTTTATCCATTTTTGTCCTCTCTCCCCTGCCTTCCATCCCTTCAGGACTCTTCTCTTTCCACGTAGTCCTTCTGTTTTGTTCTCTTTTCTTTTGTCCTCCTCCATCCTGCATGTCAAAAGGTTAATGGGTTCAAAACCATGCTATTCTTATGGGGGTGTCCATAACCACTGTTTTAGAAAGAATGCACTAGTCAGTTCATTTCAAGAGGATAGTGACCCAAAGGATGCCTACACACCCTGTGGCTCTTACATTCATTCCACATTCCCTTCCATAATGTTCCCTGAACCTTGGTGGGTATAGTAAAAATCTCCTTTAGTGTTGAGCTCTCAGCATCTTCTCTTTTCTACTTGGATGGGTTTTGAGTCTCCTCTGTGTCTACCACCATCTCAACAGAGACAGTTCTCTGGAGAGCAGTGAGAACAGTACTCAAATTTTCCTCCAGTTACTTGTAAAATGTTCCCAGAGCCCTGGTTCTTATGGTGAAGCTAAGTGCTAAGCCTTGGATTTTCTCTCCTCGTCATTTTGATTCATTTTGGGTCTCCCAAGCATTTTCTACCCTCTTTTATATATATAAAAAGTTCTCTAACCAAAAGTAAGATCAGTATTAATAAAAGGGCTTATATATGCACACTTAGAAGATTTTTCCATGGGCACAATGTCTCTGTTTAGCCAAAGGACAGTGGAAGCATTCCCCTAGGGACAATGGTCTTCCAAGCCATAGTTTTTTGACTTGATTCTCCATGCCATTTGTGAATTCCCTCCTACTATGCAGACCTCATATCTATTCAGAGAGCAGTAAATTAACCTCATAGCTTATATGCTACTATTATACCTATGGGTGCATCTTGCCAGGTAGGTTACTTTGTAGTTTGTAGGATCACTGCTTGTTTACACTGTTGATGACTTTTATTCCCCAGCAGCTTACATATTACTTTGAGTACTGACAGCGAGCTAGCAAGGAGCTATCTGGCTTAGATCCCAGTTTGAGCTTGATTTTAATGTCCTAAAGCAATGGCCTGTGGTGTCCTCAGCAAAATAGGGTCTTACTGTCTAGAGTTGGTTCATAACCAAGGCAATGGCCTGCTTTGTTTTGGGGGCCTCATGAGCCTCCTTGATAAACTTGCTCTTGGGGGGGGTTGACCCTTTGTCAGCACTGATATTCACCTGAAATAACTCTTTTTTTTTTTTTTTGGTTTTTCGAGGTAGGGTCTCACTCTGGCTCAGGCTGACCTGGAATTCACTATGTAGTCTCAGGGTGGCCTCGAACTCTCGGTGATCCTCCTATCCCTGCCTCCCGAGTGCTGGGATTAAAGGCGTGCGCCACCACGCCCGGCTGAAATAACTCTTGACTTTAGAGTAAAGCTTCCTCTACACCAGCAGTACACATCTGCCCAAGAGATATATATTACTTCTATACTTAATTTATTGAGAATTATTTTAATAAAATGTTGATTTTTTAATGCTTTTGTCTATGTCTATTGAAATGATGATGCACTTGTCCTCCATTCTACTTTTGTGTTATGTCCCTTTTTATTAACATGTGACAACATATCCTTATATCTGAGGAATATACCTCATTTAAATCAAGATGCATGACCCTTTTATTTTGCTCTTAAATTTAGTTTGATAATCTTTGTTGAAAATTTCCACATTAATAATATTCATTAATATTGACCTTCAGTTTATCTTTTCTTAGGGTGTCCTTGTGTGGCTTTAGCATCAGGGTAATTCTGGCCTGGCAAAATGAGTTTAGATGTGTTTTTTCATCCCTAATTCTTTTTGAAAATAAATTGCATTATAGTATCCATCAAAAACTTTGGAGAATTTTTTTTTTTATTTCTCTTGGAGGTTTCTGATCATTGATTCATCCCCTCAAGTGTTACTTGTTGCAGAAACAAATATTTAGTATTTCTTAATGATTCAGTTTGGGAAGGTCTGGTCCTATGTTTCTGGAAATGTATTCATTTGTTTGTGTATAGCTAAACCTTAATAGTATACTCATATAATCCTTTCTCTACTCCCTCATTTAATTTTACTGTATACTCAGGTGCTAGTATTATTAAATCCTTGGGAGATTTATGATGTTCTTCTTTTCTAGCTTTATGGCTGATACTTTTACCCATAAAGTCTTTTGATTAAAGAATTTATTTATTTATGTACTTATTTATTTGAGACAGACAGAGAGAGAGAGAGAGAGAGAGATTGAGAGAGAGAATGGGCAAACTAGGGCCTCCAGCCACTGCAAATGAAACCTGGACACATTTACCACCATGTGCATCTGGTTTGTGAGGAATCTGAACCTAGGTCATTAGGCTTTTCAGGCAAGTGCCTTAACCACTAAGCCATCTTTCTAGCCCATAAAGAATTTATTTATATTTAAACTAATTATTGATGTACAAGCACTTCTTGCTACTATTTCCTTAATTACTTTTTAACTATTCTGTGGTTCTTTTGCTATATTCTTCCTTTCTGTTTTCCTTTCATTGTTCTTTAAAATTACTTTTACTGAACAATTTTAAATGCATGCCTTTAAGATCTTGTATTGTTTATTTTGATTAATCAAGTCTGTTGCTGAAGTATTGTATGGAAGTTTTTAGTTTAATCATTATTTTCTTAGAGACAGAATAGTTGCTTGATTTTTTTTATAACTGATATCACTCTGCTGAATTTCCATTTTTGCTTGTGAATTATCTTCCTTATACTTTTAGTTGTCTATCTCTGTTCTCTTGGAACACTCTGTAATAATTCTGTAATACTATCATTTTAATCATTTTAAGTTAATTTTTAAAAACTTACTTTTTAAAACTTCTGTTGACAACTTCCATAAATATATGCAGCACATCATTATCATAATCTACTCTCAACACTATTTCTTCTTCCCATATCAAAGCATTTTTTTAAAAAAAGTTTGCCTACCATCTTTGATTTTGCTACTTTAGATATGTTATACTTGCTTTATTATTTCTGACCTTGTAGCCATGTAGTGGTCCCCACATATTTCAAGAAGAATTTTTCACTGACTGCATTCCTCATCGACTGATTTCAGTAGATGAAGAGTTTGATTTGTCAGGCCATCTGGCTATCTTCATCAGCTGGCTTATGTGGCATTCTGACAGGGTCCTCAGTGTACAGAATCCTCAGTGTACAGTGTCCTCACATGTTCAGACCACTTAGTGTATAAAATTATCAATGCACATGGTACTTGCTGTACATAGCACTCAGGGTACAGAGTGTTCAGTGTATGTGGTATTCAGTGCAGAGAGTCCTCAGCGCACAGCATGATAAGTGTACATGGTACTCAATGTACCACATCATCAGAGTACAGAGTACTCAGTGTACAGCATCACCTGTGTGCAGAGAACTAAGTGTTCAATGTCATCATTGTACAGAGCACTCAGTGTACATAGAACTCAATGTACAGCATCATCAGTACGCATAGTACTCAGGGTAGAAAGTCATCAGTGTACATAGTACTCAGTGTTCAGCATCATAAGTGTGCATAGTATACTCAGTATACAGAGTGCTCAGTACAGTGTCATTAGTGTACAGGGTACTCAGTTTATAGAGCACAGACAATTTGAGTCTCACCTGTTTCCCTCATTTTTTTTAAAAAATGATTTTATTGATTTATTTGTAAGCATAGAAAGACAGAGAGAAAGAGAGAGTGAGAATGGGTGTGCCAAGGTCTCTAGCCCCTGCAAGTGAACTCCATATACACATTCCTCTTTGTGCTGCTGGCTTTTTGTGGGTCCTGGCTAACTGAACCCAGGTTGTTAGGTTTTGCAGGCAAGTACCTTAATGGCTGAGCCATTTTTATAGGCCTGTGTCTCCTCATTTTTCATGTAAACTTTGGTAGGAATGTACAACTTCCTGTTATAGTACATATGCTTCTTTTTTTATTTTTATCTAATTGGTCTGTTTGGTGTCTTTTGTACTAGTTGGAATCTAAGTGACAAGGTCCCACATCTTTGCCTTATTTCTGATTTTAGGTGACACTATTTCAGATTTTCACCACTGAATATGATGCATTCTAGCTCATAATTGTATAACCAGAAAAAATAAAAACCTATGAGACAAAAATAAAGATATTATGAAATAAAGTCACAAGGAGATGAACAAATATCTTGAAATAAAAACAAGGATGGTCCATTTGTATAAGTTTGATTACTGAGTAGTGAGAAGAGATAATAAAAAGTTGATGCTGTTGGAATGTAACTGTTTTTTCATTGGTTTTTCTAGGTAGGGTCTCGGTCTCACTCTGGTCCAGGCTGACCTGGAATTCACTATGGAGTCTCAGGGTGGCCTCGAACTCGTGGCAATCCTCCTACCTCTGCCTCCAGAGTGCTGGGATTAAAGGCGTGTGCCACCACACACAGCTTTAACGTAACATTTTTGTGAAAAATAAGTTACATATTCCAAGAAATCCGAGGTTGGAAAGGCTGTCTTGAAAATGTAATTCATTAATGAGTTTTACTATGAGCTCTTTGTTCCATCATTTTAAGTGATGCTGTCAGTTACAACCTCATTGATGATGTTGTTGACCTTTAGTAAACCTCAGGATACTCACTAATGCATTGCAGAAACTCACTGGTAATGTATCCATATGACAGATTAACACACTATCATATGCCACTGGAGTGTAGCTTTTATAGAGTATTACACCAAAGGACCATCGAGGGACCAATAGGTCTTAAAGATGATTTCATTTATTTTCAGTCTGAAAAGTACAATGATGTCATGGACCATTTTTAACCCATTACTATAGAACAATGTGAAGTTAGACATAAAGGGAGGAGTTTTAATACCTACACACTGAGAAGAGACTGATTTTGTCTCTGGATTTGATCTGTTTGCAAAAGAAAAGCAGTAATTTTGAAATTATCTACCTCTAATATAGTTTCAATAATTTTATAAACTTATTTTTTCAATTGGCAAATTTATATCATATATCATTTATACCATATATCATGTATATATATATATGGTATATACATGGCATATATATATATATATGTGTGTGTGTGTGTGTGTGTGTGTGTGTGTGTGTGTGTACACACACATACTATATATATGATTCCAGACATATAATCTTATTTAACAGATATGGTACACATTGTTGGCTTTTATTCCTCTTTGTTAAAGGGTAGGGTAGCAGAGAAATGAGGCTGACAAAATATTTCACAGGTGAAGGATGGGGATGATCAATTTCATTTTGTGTTTTGTTTCTTACAATTTTGATACTTAACACATTGTTTTGAGAAATGTCTGAGAATAGACAAACCTATGGGAATATACACCATCATGAGTGAATATAGTATGGTCCAAGCTCAGGCAGAGCAGATAAGATTGGAAGTATATTTTTGTTGTAGCCCTTGCAAGTAGAAATTCTGACTGGTATCAATTTTATTATGAGAAAGGTGGACAAGGTCATGAACCTTAGTAAGGGGTTATACTATGCCATGCTTAAGATTTAAGCTCTTAAAAGTACAGTGTGGCCCTCTTGAGGGATGGGATGTGTATGCACTGGAAGAGAGATTAGTGACAATTGGGTGATTCTATTGAATAGAAAATATTGAAGTAATTTTTAAATTTCCCTCTGAACTGATTTTTGGGATGTAGAAGCTCGAGTACAACCTTGGGTATTATTCCTCAGGTACTGTCGGTATTTTGCATGTGTGTGTGTATGAGATGGGCTCTGTCATTGGTCTAGAACTTGTCAAGTAGCTTCACCTAACTAGCCATTGATCCCCAATGATCTACCTGCCTCTCTCACTTCAGAGCTAAGACTACAAGTGCCACTATGCCAGGCATTTTTACATGAGATCTATAATTAGAGTAGGACTCAGAGCTCAGTTTCATAACTAAGCTATCTCGTTAGTTCTCAAGTATTGATTATTAAAATGATACTAATTTATTAAATTTATATTTGGCATACTTATTTTCCTTAATCCCTAGCTAGCTACTTTATTGTATAGATAATTCTAGAAAGTTTTGACTATTGTTTTCATTAACGTTACTTGGTTTCCAGACTTTTTATTTTTTTTAATTTTTTTTGGTTTATTTTTATTTATTTATTGAGAGCGACAGACAGAGAAAGAGACAGAGAGGGAGAGAGAGAGAGAATGGGCGCGCCAGGGCCTCCAGCCACTGCAGACGAATTCCAGACGCGTGCGCCCCCTTGTGCGTCTGGCTAATGTGGGTCCTGGAGAATCGAGCCTCGAACCGGGGTCCTTAGGCTTCACAGGCAAGTGCTTAATCGCTAAACCATCTCTCCAGCCCCAGACTTTTTATTATTTTATCAAATATTTTAAGTTTAATGTATTCTATATTTTAAAATACTTCAAATATATGAGCACTCAAGACCTTTGAAAATACTCCAAATTCTAGAACAAGTATGAACTACATATTATAAATCTAAAATTGTTTACAATGATTAAATGCTTTGTGCTTTTCAAACAGAGCTTGCCAGTCTGAAGTCATGCATCGATGAACCCAAGGCCAGTTTGCTCGCTCTGAGAAAGTGTCACAGCCTTGAATATCATTGGAGCTGCTGTAAATATGAAACATGAGGTTGTGAACTTGAGTGAATACCTTGTCTTTCCCTTTTGTAATTTTTGGTATTAAAAAGAGTGATTGCTTTAAGTACAGAGATTTTTCTTTTTATTTTCTTATATTTTTTAGAGGGATTTTTCTTATTTTCAGTTTTTCCTTTTTTTTTTTTTGTTGGTTTTTCAAGGTGGGGTCTCACTCTAGCTCAGACTGACCTGGAATTCACTATGTAGTCTCAGGATGGCCTTGACCTCAAAGCGATCCTCCTACCTTTGCCTCCCAAGTGCTGGGATTAAAGGCATGCTCTACCACACCTGGCCAGTTTTTCCTTTTTTAATTAAAAAATCTATATTAAAAGGTTACATAATCACCTCTTACTACCTTCCTTTATCCCTCATCTTCTACCCCCCTACATGGAATCCCTTCTTCTTTCCAACAATTTTTACTTATATTTGATGGCTGTTATTCCTCTTTCATCAACCATGTTGATGGGAATAATATTGAACAGGCCATGTATAAACAACAACATTTCTGTGAGGTCATGAATGTGTTGGCTTCTGTGTGTCTGGAAGACAGCATTCCAAAGCAACCTCTCCATCCTTTGACTCATATTTCTTCCGTCACCTCTTTTTCATTGTTCCCTGAATCTTGAAGGGTGTGATAACGATGCCTCATTTAGAGCTGAACACTCCACTGTCACTTCTTAGCACTTTGGTGAGCTTTGAGTTACTCCAGTGGTCACCACCATCTGGAGAGAAGTTTATCTAGCCAAAAGTGAAAGCAGCATTAATATATGGGTATAAACACAAATATACCAACATAGCAAGACAATAGTAGGAGCTTCTACCCCGGGGCTTATGACCTTCTAATCATAGATTTTAACTAGGTTTTCAGTATTAGGCATGAAGTCCCTCCTGTAAAGCAGGAGGGAATGTTTTTCAAATGCTATATACTAAAAGAACCATAAAGAAGACACTATCTTATATGGAATAATAAGATACAAACTAAAAGAATGATTATCACATGATTTCAAGCAGTCATGTGTAATGCTAATTTTCCATGAAATATAGTTTATAAAAAAAGCTTCGTGCAAAAGTTGGGCTATAATTTTAGGTACTGGTTGAGGGAATCTTGGCTCCTAAGATTCCTGGGAATTCATATGACATGGAAATGTCTCAAAGAACATAAACCAGAATATTCCGAAAACTGCACACCATCATCTCTGCTCAATGGCAAAAACATGTTCTGCATTCAGAAAGAAAACTTGTTTCCAACAAGTAACTACATCCTATCTACTCTTCTCCCTTCTAGAAGAATCTTCCTCCTACTGCTTACTTGTATCAAGTAATAAGCTTTCTTCACCTATTATGGGCATTTCATATACACTAAATCATACAGACATATCATTATGCCTTGTTTCCTAAACTTAGCATAGTACTTTGAGGCTCAGCAATGTAACATGCATGATGCATGAGTACTTTATTCTTTTTTTTTTTTGTTTGTTTTTTTGAGTTGTGACTATATACTATTTTGTTAATGGTATAGCACATTTTATCAGCACATTAACTGATAAACATTTAAATTGTTCTCACTTTGGAACTATTTTGAAATAGTGCTGCTATGAATATTTAAACACAAGTTTTGGTTTTTTTTTTTTGCTTAAATAATACCTGTTTTTATTTTATTAGTTTTGTTAAATTGAATAACTTCCCTAATGTTTTCTAGTAAATTCTGGCATTAATTTATAAATGTGAATCTCTCATTTTAGGAGAGAAGTATATTATCTAAGGATAAAGGAGGAAAGAACTTAGCCTACATTTTCCAAGACAATATGAAAACTGCCAAAAGTAACAAAAAAGAAAAAAAAATGCAGTCGGATACTCCTCAGATCCTTAGACAAGGTCTAAGATTTCTGAGGGGTACCAAAGCCTTGGAGAAGAAAGAGATATAATTCGGTATAAATGATCCTTTAATTTACAAATTAGTACTGTATCTTCACTTTTCAGCTCACCTGAAGTAACTTCTGCCTTGTGAACATCCCTGCCTGATCTTTCAGTCAGCGTTAGCATGAATATTAGCTAAAAGAGCAAACAGCACTGAGCTAAGCTGGTGCCTTTTGTAAACAATTTCCTCTAATGGTTTGAAATTTTTGTCACTTGTTTTGACAAGATTTCAGCCTTCAAACACTTAAGCATGAGGGGCCCAGAATATTTATTACTGATACTAATCAACATCATGACAACAATGATTCTAGATGTTTCTAGTTGTCACCACATAGTGGATACCTAGGGAAACTTGTAAAATATTTATCAGATCAAGTTATTTCTTAGCTTTGCAGTCCACTTAGAATAAAATCCAAACACTTTTTTTCTACCTTAATAAACAGTGTGAACTAGCCCGTTGCTGCAGATTCTGGTTTTAATGTCAGCCCAGCAGAACTGAAGTTCTCTGCATTTGTCACTGGCTTCCCTCCACTACCTGGAATGGTGTTTGGTGAGTGGTCAGGGCTTAGCTCAGGTGTGTGGATGAACTTTTGACTCGTCTTTCCTCTAACAGTGAAAAACTTTTTTGTCTCTTTTGGTACCTCCATCACACTTGGCACTTGCAGTGCTATAGTTTTCTCCCTCAGCTTTTTGAATGTGGAGGAAACCTGCTCACAACTCACAGAGAAGCACACTGCAGAGCTGTCCTCTCTGATTCATAGCACCCTGTCCCATCACTGTGTTTGCTCACTTCCTTCAGTCACAGTGTGCAGTAACTTACTGGCATGTTTTATTTATTTCTTGAGTTCCCCCAAGTTGATAGAATGACACAACCTCTTGAGTATTCATATACTATACTAAGTCCCTAGTACTCTGTGTGCTGTGTACCTAATTAGAAAGTTGATCAAATGGCCGGGTGTCATGATGCACACCTTTAATCCCAGCACTCAGGAGGCAGAGGTAGGAGAATCACTGTAAATTCCAGATCCCACCTTGAATAGCATTCATTAATATTTATGAAGTTTGTGTATTGGATACAACAATCTAGTCTCAGTGCTTTGATGTGTATGTTTGTCACTCAAGGGAATTGAACATAGGGCATTGAGAATGCCACTGAACAATATCTGCAGCCTCTGAATCATTTTTTCCCCAAAGTGAATAAAAGATATTTATTTTGAAGACAAATATGAGTGCCTGTGGTCCAGGAAGATAGGTTTAGGTTACCCTGAAGATAGGTTTAGGTTACCCCAAATTCCTTGTTGCAACATGTTAAAAATACCATGAATTTCAAGGATCATAAACTAGAGTGCTGTTCAAATACATGGTGGAAACATCAGCGAGGCAGCTGACAAGTAAGCAGGGAAAGCTGTCTTGGGCTCTGTATGCTGTCTAATGACATTCTTAATTTCAGAATGGCAGGCGCTAAGGATCTGTTCGTATATTCCAAAAGACTTTATATGATAGTCATGGGATATTAGTTCATGCATAGGAGTGGGTAATAATTGAGCATTAATAGGGTTGAGGACATACAGCATTCTGGACTTTCTACAAACCTTAAAATTCTGATCATTTTGACCTTGTAGGGTGTTTGATGGACACACATGTTGCTGCTTTCTGGGACTTTGTTTTTCAGCCCTTGAATTTTTGGCATAGGGTCTCACTGTGCAATGGAGGATAGCCTTGAACTACGTAACCCCAAATGGCTTCCATCTAGTGATCCTTCTGGCCACATGTCCTAAGTGTGGAATTATAGGCTTGCATTACTATGCCTGACCAATACTCTGATTTCATCCTAAGTCCTTTTTTTTCCCAACAAGTGTCTTCTTCATTTTATTTTATCTTCCTTATTAACATAAATAAGTCTACTAACTTTGTCCAATCCAGAGATCCTCAATTATACCTCTATTTTTTTTGCACCAGCATATTTTATTTTAAATTTGCCATTGTTTTCTTTTCTTTTTTACTTCCATATTTGTAGACAATAACCATGGTAATGCCCTCCCTCCATTCACTTTCCCCTTTGCAACTCCACTCTCCATCATACCTCTTCCCCCTCTCTGTCTCTCTTTTGTATCATCTTTCCTCCTATTATGATGGTATTATGTAGGTAGTGTCAGCTACTGTGAGGTCATGGATATACAGGCCATTTTGTGTCTACAGAAGCATGTTGTATGTAGTCCTACCCTTCCTTTGGCTCTTACATTCTTTCCTCCACCTCTTCCACAATGGACCCTAAGCCTTGGAAGGTGTGATTGAGATATTTCAGTGCTGAGCACTCACTCCTCTGTTACTTGTTCTCAGCACTATGGTGCCTTCTGAGTCATCCCAAGCGTACCACCATCTGAAAAGAGAAGGTTCTCTAACCAAAAGTGAGAGTAGCATTAATATATGGGTATGAACATTAAGAGAAGTTTTGTGAGCATAGTATGTACATTTAGCCAGAAACCAGCAGATGTTACACCCCTCTCTTTTGTTCCATTGATTTACATGTCTGTTTTCAGTATCAGGCATGCATTCCTTCCCATGGAGCAGGCCTCCATTCCAAATAGAGAGCAGTTGGTTTCCCCCATTATAGAAATGCCCCTATTGTATCCATTGACTCACTTGGTCTAGCTGACCAAATTTAAGGCTTTCAGTGTCCAGTATTGAGTATCTCCACTGGTGATTTCTCTTTCCCATGGAACTGCATGTAGCATAGCTTTTCCCAGCTTTCTGTCAGCTGGTCTACATGAAGGAGATTTTCAGCTCAGCCCCAGCAGGATTTCTCAGAGACCATGCAGTCTAAGTATGTGTAGTCTTCAGCAATAGGGTCTTACCACCTATTCCCGGTGGGAAACCAAGATCCTTAGCAATGGCCTATAATGTTTCAAGGGCATCAGGGACTTCCCTGGCCAACAACTCACTGGAAGGTATATCATCCCTGGTACTGAAAATTTATTACTGACAAGCTATGGCTTCTGGGTGTGCCATTATTTAAAAATGTAGGTTTCCATGTGAGTTATTCATACCTCTTAGATTTTTATCAGCCCTTCCCCCACCTTTCCTTTACTCAATCTCTTCCCCTGACTTCACTTAGGCCTTTTCTCCCCATTAGTCTGTTGTTACACACACACACACACACACAATACCATCCTATTAAGTCCCGCTCCCTCCTTTTCTATTCCCTGTATATCCCCTTTCTAGCTTACTGGCCTCTGCTACTGAGTTTCATTCGATTCTCATAGAAATCCAATCATTTGTAGCTAGGATCCACATATGAGAGAGAACATGTGATGTTTGACTTTCTGGGCCTGGGTTACCTCACTAAATATAATCCTTTCCCTGTCCATCCATTTTCCTGCAAATTTCATTTTTAGTTACTGCTGAGTAGAATTCTATTATATAAATGTGCCATATCTTCCTTATCCACTCATTAGTTGAGGGACATCAAGGCAGGTTACATTTCCTAGCTATTGTGAATAGAGCAATAAATATGATTGAGCAAGTATCTTTAAGAGAGTGAGATGAGCCCTTAGTATATATTTGTAGAAGTGACATAGCTGGATCATATGATAAATCTATTTTTATCTGTCTCAGGAATCTCCACACTGATTTTCATAGTGGCTGTACCAGATTGTATTCCCACCAACAGTGTAGAATGGTTCCTCTTTTTCTGCATTCTCCCCAGCATTTATTGTCATTTGTTTTCATGATTTGTAGCCATTCTGAGAGGTGTGAGATGGAATCTCAAAGTAGTTTAAATCTGCATTTCCCTGAAGGATAGGGATGTAGAACATTTTTCAGATGCTTATATGCCATCCGGATTTATTCTTTTGAGTACTCTCTGTTTAGTTCCATAGCCAAATTTCTAATTTAATTTTATTTTTGTTTATTTTACAGAGAGGAAGAGGGAGAAAGACAGAGGGAATGGGCACACCAGGGCCTCCAGCCATGCAAACAAACTCCAGACACATGTGCCACCTTGTGCATCAGGCTTACTTGGGTCTTCCTTGGGCTTTGCAGTCAAATACCTTAACTGCTAAGCAATCCCTCCAGCTCCATAGCCCATTTTTTAATTGGTTTGTTTGATTTCCTTAGTGTTTTGAGTTCTTTGTATATCCTGGGTATTAATTCTCTGTCAGATGCATAGCTGACAAAGTTTTTCTCCCACTCTATGTTTTTTTTTTGTAATTTCATGCAGTCCCAGTGTTTGATCCATTCTTTTACTTTCACTTTCTGAGCAACTGGGATTATATTCAGAAGCTCTTTGCCAATTCCAATATGTTGTAAGGTTTTCCCTATTATTTCCTCTAGAAATTTCAGAGTTTCATGTCTTATATTAAGGTCTTTGATCCATTTGTACTTAATTATTATACATGAAGAAAGATAAGGATCTATTTTCATCCTTCCACAGATACATATTCAATTTTCCCAATTTGCTGAAAGAAGGGCTGTCTTTTCGCCAGTGGCTAATTTTGGCATGTTTTGTCAAAGATAAGGTGGCTGTAGCTACCTGTACTTACATCTGTGTCCTCTGTTTTGTTCCATTGATTTACATGTCTGTTTTTGTGCCAGTACCATGCTATTTTTGTTACTATGGCTCTGTAATTTAGGTTAAAATCAGGTATGATGACCACCAGCCTTATTTTTGTTGCTCAAAATTGTTTTAGATACTCAGGGGTTTTTTGTACTTCCAAATGAATTTTAGCATTGTTTCTTCTATTTGTGTGAAGAATGGCATTGGATTTTTTTTTTTTTTCTTTTGGTTTCTCGAGGTAGGGTCTCACTGTAGCTCAGGCTGACCTGGAATTCACTATGTAGTCTCAGGGTGGCCTTGAACTCATGGTGATCCTCCTACCTCTGCCTCCCAAGTGCTGGGATTAAAGGCATTTGCCACCATGCCTGGCTCACCATTGGAATTTTGATAGGTATTGCATAAAATATGTAGATTGCTTTTAGTAACATTGCTATTTTCAATGAGACTAGAGTCACAGTCTTTGTCACAAAAGATATCTTGGGTCAACAAAGTAGGTGGAGCATCCTGCTTTCTATGCTAGCCTGAGATTTCAGTTTGGTTTTGTAAGAACTGCCTACACCTTAAGTCCTGAGAAGCTGTTATGCTTGGACGTAAATTGATAGGCACTGACAGATGTCCCATGGAGTCTTCAGATTGAAGCCTAAATGACTATTATCCAGATCATGAGTAGCTTATCCTTAGACTAACTAATGAACCAAAATTTTGTAATCCTGGACAATAGAAAATAAACAACAACAACAAAAACTCCTGATCTTAACATCAGTAACTTTTATTAAAATGCACAAAGGGGGCTGAAGATATTGCTCACAGATTAAGGTACTTTCGTGCCTGCAAAGTGTAATGAGCCAGATTTGATTCCCCAGTACCAATGTAAAGCTAGATCCACAAAGTGGCACATAAATTTGGAGTTTGTTTGCAGCAGCTGGAGGACATGGAGTGCCCATTTTCACTCACTCTCTCTGTCTCTTTCTCTCTCTGGTTGAAAATAAATAACTAAAACTATTTTTTAAAAATTAAAATAATAAAATGCATGAAGGATGCTGCACACCAGACATGGGGATAATAAAATTTGGGCTAAATGGAAGCTGTCTGAGCCACTCAACATTTTTATTATTATTAGGAAGTTTAACACATGAGTTACAGTAATTTGATTATATTTCAGTCCCCATTGTCTTCTTTTTCTTTTTTATCCTCTCCCCTATTTCCCATACTCTATTGTTTCTCCTCTTTCAAAGCAGTCTTTCCTCTGTTTTTTTTTTTTTATCTTATTCTTTTATTCCTCCTCTATCTTTTAAGGGAAAATGTTGATGGGCTCATAACCATGCTGGTCTTTTGTGGCTACCAGTAACCATTGCAGAGACATGAATGCACCAGTTAATGTTGGAAGAATAGTGCCTCCCCCTCAAAATCTCCAATACCCTGTGGATCTTACATCTCTACTTCCTCTTACCCAGTATTTTCTGAGCCTTGAAGAGCATGCTAGAACTCTCCCATAGTGTTCAGCTCTGTGCATCCTCTTATTCTCGCCTTTGATGTTTGAGTCTCCTCAGTGTCTACCATCATCTCCATAAAGAAGGTTCTCTAGCTAGCAATGATCATAACATTTATATCCATTCTGCCACTTCTTATGCAATGTTCCTGGTGAATGTAATAGAAATGACCCAACCAGTGCTAAGCAGTGGTATTTCTCTTCTTGTCATTTTTATGTGTCTTGGATCTCTCCATTATTCATATCCATCTGTAAAGAAAGTTCTATAACCAAAAGTGAGGTCAACAATAATCACAGACATACATATACATATACCTATACATCATATACATATACATATACACATGCACATAGAAGGCTGTTGGATGGGAAAAATGTTTTGGTGTGGCCAAAGAACAGCAGATGCTTCCCTCTGGGGTCTATGACCTTCTAAAGCATAAGATTTTGTCTCTGTTTTCAGTAGAAGTATGAATTCCCTCCCAGTGAACAGTGCCTTATATTCAGAGAGAAGTTGATTACCCCTAAAACTTATGAGTTCCCATTGCCCCCATCTTACTTGGATGGATGATTTTGTAGTTTGCAAGACCCACTGCTTGTTCAGACTGTAGATGACTCTTCCTACTCCAACAACACTATGAAAATTAGGGGACCAGGACCTGGATTCCATCTTATTTCCTAATTGATTTCTCAAAGTGTTGTGACTGAAGCCTATAGAAATTTTAGCAATAGGGTCTTACCATATAGTTTTCATGGGCAACCAAGTGTTTTGGCAATGGTCCACAATATTTTGCTGATCTCATGAACCTTGCTAATAACTGCTGACTGTGTGTGTGTGTGTCTGCATGTGTATGGATAACTCATTGCTGGCACTGGAAGTTGCCTGCAGTAACCTGTGGTTTTAGGGTAAAGTTTTCTCCACCCCAGCAGGGTCCTCCTACCCCAAAATCAATCTTTCTCTCTCTCTTTAAGAAAGTTGTATGTTTTAATTAGATAATGAATGAATGAGTTTCTATAGTACATATCCATATCATCTTTTGTTTTGTATATCCCTCCACTCTCTTTTCCCCCTTATCCCCATCTCATCTTAAACCTTTCTACCAATTCTATTCTGTCCCTCCACTTGCCTGTGTATTATTCCCTCCCCTTATACGTCCTTGCTTCTCCTCTCACCAAGTCTTATCCTAGCTTCTTTATCAGTTCTTCTGATGCTTACTACAAAGTAAACACAAGTCTAACTATTGCAACTGAGAATCCATATAGGAGAACAGGTGGCATTTGCTTTTCTGAGCCTGAGTTATTTCACTTTGCATAATTCTTTCCAGATCTGTTGATTTTTCTGAGAATATCATAATTTTTGTTACAGCTAAATAGAACTCTATTGTGTACATGTACCACATCTTAATTATATACTATCAATTGATGGGCATATGAGCTGATTCCATTTCTGAGCTATTATGAATAGAGCAACAAACATGGTTGGACATTTATCTCTACAGTAAAGTATAGACATATATATTTGGGGTATACTCTCAGTAGCAGCATAGCTGGGTGAAGTGATATATCTAGTTTTAGATTTTTGAGAAAACTCCATACTGATTTCTATATTGGCTATACAAGTTTGCACTTCTACCGAAAGTAGATGAGGGTTCCTCTTTCCACACACTCCCACCAGCCAGCATTCGTTGTCATTTGATGTTTTATTTATTTATTTATTTACTTTTATGTGTGTGCATTGGAGAGAGAGGGCTGAGCATGAGAGAGAGAGAGGGAGAGAGAGTGAGAGAGAGAGAGAAGAGGGAGAGAATGAGAAGAGAGGAGCTATAGGGGCTCCTGATACTACAAATGAACTCCAGACACATGCACAAGTTTGTGCATCTAGCTTATGTGCTTACTGGAAAACCAAATCATGGGCCACCAGGCTTTGTAATCAAGCACTTTTAATCACTAATAATCATTCAAGCCCTCATTTGTACTTTTGATGGTTGCCATTGTGATTGGACTGAGATGGAATCTCAAAATAATTTTAATTTTCATTTCTCTGATGGTTGAAGATGATGAACAATTTTTAAGGTGTTTATTTGTCATTTGTATTCATTATTTTGAGAACTCTTTTTTTGCAGTTTAGGTTCAGTGCATGTAGACTTTACTCAGCTGTGACATGATCCCTTTATGGCTGGTCGCTCCAATGTTTTAATCATAAAAGGATGTTGTATTATATCAAATATCATTTCTACATCTATCAAGGTGATCAAATGACTATTGTCCTAAGTCTATTTATATAATCTATCATATTTATATATTTCCATAAATTGATCCAACCCTGGAAAGAAACCTGCTAGATTAAAGTGGATGATTTTTTTGGTGTGTTCTTGAATATCATTTGTAAGAATTTTAATTAGAAGTTATGCACATAAGTTCATCATGGATATTGTTCTATAATTTTAATTTTGTTATGTCTCTGTCTGGTTTTAATTTTAGTGTAATGCTGGCTTCACAGAAGGAGTTAGGGAGAATTTTCTTCTTTTCAGTTTTATGAACTCACTTGAGAAGCAATAGTTTCTGTACTATAGAGTTCTGGAAGAACTTAGTAGATCTATCTGGATCAGTATGCTTTCTAGTTGAAAGATTTTTAATTACTGCTTCAAGCTTTCTACTTGTTATAGCTCTGTTTATATTATTTATCTCTTCTGGATTTAACTTTTTGGTATATCATATGTGTCAAGAAATTCATTAATTTCATGAAGATTTTTCAATAGTTTTTTTTTTTTTTTCGAGGTAGGGTCTCACTCTGGTCCAGGCTGACCTGGAATTAACTCTGTCATCTCAGGGTGGCCTTGAACTCATGGCAATCCTCCTACTTCTGCCTCCCAAGTGCTGGGATTAAAGGTGTGTACCACCACGCCCAGCTGAATATAGGTTTTTGAAACACATCCTTATGATTCTTTCAATTTCATTGGCATGTATTGTCTCCTTTTTCATTTTTAATCTTGTTGATGAGAGTGTTCCCCCTTTCTTTAGGTTAATTTGGCTAGGATTTTAATCAATCTTGTTTATCATTTTGAAGAACCAGCTCTTAATCAATTTTTAAATTTATTTATTTGAGAAAGCAAGAGAGGGAAAGAGGGAGAGAGGGAGAGAGGGAGAGAGGGAGAGAGAGAAAGAGAGAGAGAGAGAGAGAGAGAGAGAGAGAGAGAGAGAGAGGGAGGGAGGGAATGAGCATGCCAGGGCCTCCAGCCACTGCAAACAAACTCCAGATGCATCTGCCACCTTGTGCATCTGGCTTATGCAGGTCCTGCGGAATTGTACTGAGGTTGTTTGGCTTTGCAGGCAGATGTCTTAACTGCTTAGCCATCTCTCCAGCCCCCACTTAATCAAGTTTTAAATGTTATTTTCTTTGTTTGTAATTACTGCCCTGACCTCGATTATTTTGTTAGATATTGTACTTTTATATTCCTCTTCTTTTTATAAAGACTTAAGACGGATTATAAAATTATTTGAATTCTAATTTCTAATATATATATTTAAAACTATAAACTTTCCTCTTTGAACTGCCTTCATTGTGTCCCATAGGTTTTGACATGTTGTATTTTCACCATTATTCAGTTCTAGAAATTTTGAATTTCCTTCTTGATTTCTTTGATAGCCCATTCATTGTTTAATAGTGTATTGTTCAACCTCTAGAGATTTGTGCATTTTCTGTTGTTTCTCTTACTTTTAATTTCAAGTTTTATTGTACTGTGGTCAGATATAATATAAGAAATTATTTCAAATTTCCTAAGTTTGTGGGGTCTTGATTTATGTCCTAATAGATGACATATTTTGGAGGTTTCATGAGGTGCTGAAAAGAATGGGTATTTAGTAGAGTTTGCATGACAATATTCTACAAGTGTCTGTTAGGTCCATTTGGTTTATGGTATTGTTTGCTCTACTTTTCCTCTATTAGTTTTCTGTCTAGATTAACTGTCTACTGATGAAATCAGGGTATTGAAAGGCACTACCTGTTATTATGTTGTTATTTATATCTGACTTTATGTCTACTAGATTTTGATTCATAAAATTTGGTGCACCTGTGTTTGGTGTAGATATGTTAATGTTTGTAATATCCTCTTATTGAATTGTTCCCTTCAATATTTGAAATACTCCATTCCAAGTCAATTTGGCTTTTAAGGTTTTCATTGAGAAAGTCTGTGCTATTCTGATAAGTTTACCTTTATCAGTGATGAGCTGTTTCTCTTTTACCACTTATATTACTCTTTTTATGTTTTTGTGTGTAGTATTTTACTATGATGTTGGTAAGTAGACTTTATTTTCTGATCTTGCCTATTTGGCATTCTGTGAGCCTAGATTTAGAATGACTCTTTCATAAGATTTGGTATATTTTTTTCTGTAATTTTATTAAAAATATTTTATATGCCATTGACCTTCTCCTTTTTACATGCTAATTATTCAAACATTTCATCTGTTTATGGTATTCCACTCTTCTCTAATGTTTTGATCAAACTAAAAAAAAAATGTCATTGAATTTTGCCTTCTGAGTTCCTGTCTTCTGCAGATCTACTCTGTTGACATGGCTTGATTTTAAAAGAGCTCTCTAATTATTTCAGTTTTGATTTATCTAGATTTTTTCAGCATCTTTATCTATTCATTGAGTTCTATTTTCATCCCTTTGTTTGACTTTCTCACTACATTTAGTAGATCACTTGTATTCTTTTGGAATTCATTCCTGTGTTTGTTCATATCCTCTTTGAATTCATTTAGGTCTCTATTAAGTTCTTTAGTTGATGTCGTAGCTTGAATGTGATAGTGTAAATGTATGGTCCCACAGACTCATATGGTTTATTATAATTTATTCTCCAGCCAGATGGCTGGAGGTGTCACTGGGGGTAGTTCCAGGAGTCCCACCATAAGGTTTTCAAATTACAACCCAAGAGTATGGGGTGAAAAGTTTGATCTCTGGCTATGTATGCTGACTATTGGTGATGTCTCTCTGCTCGGATCTGTGAGGGTTAGCCAGCTTCTTCTGCTATTGATGGTGTTGGCATGGGCACTGTAAGCCTAAAATAAATTCATTCCTTCCATAAACTGACTGGTTGGTTGTTTGTCCCAGCAACATGGAACTGACTACAACAATTGATGCTCTTAAATTTCATTTCATTCAACTATTTGTCATGTTCTCTTCAAAGTTGTTGTAAATGTTCATCATAATTGTGTTTTGGAATTCTTTGCTATTTCATTTAAGTAGTTCTTGATGAAGGCTTTAACTGCAGGACTAGGCATTCTTGGTGGAAATGTCTCTCCTATGAATTCCACCAAACAAGGTATTCCCTTGGGACAGAAAATTGATCTATGTGTCCTAACCTCACTTTTATGGGAAATTCATTTTGTCTTCTGGAACCAATGTTTTATCTGTGGTTCTGTTTCCCTATCTGTAATGAGGATTGAATATTTGAATAAAAGTCCTTCTTTTGGGTGGCAGGATGTTAAAATGAACAAAAAAGACTTAAATTCTTTGCAAAGAAAATGCTTGCACAAATATAGGATGCCAGTGCCAGTGTTCATGTGGTGATTGTAACATAAAATATATACATTGTGAGTACCCCTTAATAAATTGCTCTGGCACATCAGCAAACATGGCCCTGATGTAGTCTGGACACAGCCAGCCTCTCTTGTATTAGAAAAGTCACAGAAATGTCAAATTACATGAAGATTGCACTGCAAAAAGAAAACCCACTAGTTTTGAATCTAGGAGTCTAGATACATCCCTCTGAATTCAATATATTCGTGCCTAAGTTTCTGCACTGCTATCTTGTGATGCATAATAATGCTGCCCTATTCCCATTTTACAAAAGCACAGCCTGAGGAACAAAGAGGTTAAATTATTTCACCAAAGCAAATCACTAGACATTGGAATATTTTATTTCCTGACTTTAACTCCAAATTAGGAATTTGCTCAGCCTTTCATGAAGCCACGCTACAAGCCATAAAGATGTACATGTCCTGAGATCCCTTGCCTGCCATCCACAGCTCTTCAGAAAGTGATCCTGCCATTTGCCAGTTATTGTACCATTTTAATGATATGTGGATAATTGTACTAGACCAAGGCTGGCTTTAGATTAAGTCCTGAAAGATCCTGCCAGTTCCAAGTATCCCTAACCACCATGGTCCACACTCTTTATTTATTCCAATTCATGCTTTAGTTACTTTCCCCAGTAGTTTTATAATGAAGATTATCTAACTTATATGGTTTTCAGTGGCTATAAAGATGAATTCTTAATATAATAGTGCAGGTAATAGCTACCTAGTTGAACTATTACACACACACACACCAAAGATTCTGGTAACAAAATTTTGACTTTGGAGATCATATCATTTATATTTTTATATCTCTTATGAGTTCACTGTCCTAAAATTGGATATCAAGCCAACTGCATATATTAAGTAATAATTAATTTGCTTTCCCATTTTTAATTAAGCAGGGACTTATACAGCTGTCAGGTTGAGCTCCAAATCAGCATGCAATACAAGCCCTGCTAACACCTTGAGATGACTGCAGCCTGCAAAAGCAAGGAAATGTGCCACCTTGCCAATGTAAACAAAGGCTTTGATCGGGTGTTTATATTTATATCCTTATGATTAAGAAAGTAGTCTAACCCACACTAGGAGCTATTAGCAATATAATTTCTGGGTTGCAGGTTAAATTTGTGAGTGAAAACTTTATGATTTTTCAAAGATTTGTGGAGTGACCTTTAAAAAATTTTAAAGACAAGATATCTTAGAATCATTTTGGTAGCATTAAAGCCAGCTCCCATTTATATTAATGTCCAAGATACATTCTTGACACATTATGCACTATTTTCTGGTGCCAACTAACTTCTAGGAATTAAAAGTTTGAGAGAAATGCATCTTGGAGGGTACACTTAAAAAAATTGCTTATTTGAAATATGATTTCAAACTTCTGTTGCAGAATAAGTGTAATATAGTCACATGATGAAACAAAGTAATAAGGAAAATAACTTGTACATAGAAAATTTTGCTCATTATATATTAGGAAAAAAATGTTCTTTTTCTGTTTTGTTGAGATAGGGTTCCACTGTAGCCCAGGCCACCTGGAATTCACTATGTATTCTCAGGCTAGCCTCAAACTTACAGCAATCCTCCTCCTACTTCAGGCTCCCAAGTGCTGGGATTAAAGGCCTGTGCCAACATGTTGGGCAATTAATTTTTTTGATTTATTTATTTGCAGGGAGAGAAAGAGAGTGGGAATGACAGTGTCTCTACCCATTGCAAATAAACTTCAGACACATATGACACTTTGTGCATCTGGCTTCACATAGGTACTGGGGAATTGAATGCAGGGTGTTTGGCTTTGCATGCAAGTGTGTTAGCTGCTGAGCCATCTCTCCAGCCCTTGACTTGTTACTGTGCTTCTGAAAATGTTTAGTTTCAACAAGAAATAGGATTTCTTTTAGCATTGCTACAGAAAGGGATTTTTTTTTTTTTTTTTTGGTGCTAGCTAGTTAGTTAATTGTGAAAAAGCATTTTCTACTTCAAGTTTGATGTGTGGGAAATAAAGCAATATTTAATCTCACACTAGCTGACTCTTCTAAATTCCTTATGTGTCTTCCTTTTCTCTTCATAAACCCTCAGCCTAGTTTTGTGCCACACTTTTAAGACCATTATCCAGACATATCACTTCATATCACACTGTGAGTCAAAAATACCTTCTCAGTAAGTATAAATGGGATCTTCAGCCAGGGATAGAAGACACTATTACAGTTTAAACCAGCTTGCTATCCATGGATTCTTGGTCATGTTTTCAAGGATCAATTTAAATGCTTCTTCTTGTAAGAAGCTATTCCTACTATCATTCCCTGGGTAAAGTAGTGAGCCCTTACAGCATTTTGAATTTCTCTTATATGCTGCCTTCAATTATATAAAGATATTCATTTTCTCACCTCGCCTACATGACAGACTTCGTTAAGTGATTTCAGTGGCGGCCTCTTTTTAAATCTATATCTACAAGGTCTTAGATTAGTACTTTAAAAAGGAGTAAATCCTAAATTATGTGCCGTGAATGAGTGAGTGAATGAATTCAGTTTCCAGTTCATAAAATGGAGGAACTGCACTACATATTTTTGTCAGTGTATTATGGGCCTGTGGCTTGGGCCATAAGACATTTGGAAGAAGTTCTCTGCTTCCACTGGAAACGGTGATGGGGCTAATGAGGGCATTTACATCTTTTTATTTTGTTTAATAAAAAAAACTTGCCAAAAACAGTGGGAAGGAGAGAGAAAAGTTTCCATGACAACCTCCAACGCTGTGCCTCCAAAGATACAGTTTATACATTTGAAAAAATGTTTCTTCGCTTACTCTTTCCATAGAGCCTGAGACTTTTTAACTGCTAAAAAGTTTTCTGGAGGAGTTTTTAATGATACCTGTCAATTTTAGGGAAGGAAAAAGGGATGAAAGACTTAACAAAACTGGGAAAATGCATTTAGCTGTCGTTTATCAGGTTAAATATACACAGGGACTGGTAGGGCTCATTTCTAGCCCAGAAATTCAGGAGCTAGGCTGATATAACATCTTTTCCATCCTTTTATACCATTTACTGATGAACTGAGAAAATAAGCCTTTGTAAAATCATGTTGAATTCACCGTCCAAAGCAATTAGTGTTCAGTGCAGAATAAAAACAACTTAATTGATAAATGTTCAACCATAAAGATGAGTATATGAGGTTTAAAAGCTGAATTAGACTCAATTAAGGACATCAACTTCTATGTTGTTTACTAGACATTTAGAATTGAAGTTGCTAGCTAATTTCCAGAAGCTGGGGTTTGACCATGTGTGAAGTAGTGCAGGGACTCCTTGCAGGGTGTATTGTGATATTTAAAAGATCAGCACACACATGGAATACAAGATCTCCAAAGATGATGACAGAGATTGTTGGGATGAATATGGTGATGGGCATGTCCATGACAACAGCAGTGATAGTGATGATGATGGCATGATGATGATGATGGTCATGACAGTGATGCTTGAAATGATAGTGACGGTCACAAAGAAGGTAGTTGTGGTAGTTTGAATAGATGGCCCCCAACATATTCAGTGTTTTATTTGTAGTTTGGATCTGCAGCCACCTGGCGGGAGCAGGTGGATCTTTGGGTCCAGCCCTAAGGTGTGGTGGTGGATTTGAGATTCCAACCTAAAGATATGCAAAGTGCCAGAGTTCTTCCCAGAGTTCCTGAAGTGTGCCAGCTTCTTCTGCCATTATGGAACTTCCCCTGGATCTGTAAGCTTCAATAAATACCCCTTCCTCCATAATTGTGCCTAGTCTAGAAGTTCATCTCAGCCAACTTGAAGCTGTTTACTACAGTAGTGATAGTTATACTGATGGCATGAGATGCTGATGGTGATGAAGATGATGATGAAGGTTGAGATGATGATGGTCATGGTCACAATGAAGGTAGTGATAGTGATGTTTGTTGATGGCATGAGATGGTAATGATGATTGTAGTGATGCTTGAAATGGTGATGTTGATGGTCATGGTGGTGGTAGTGATTCTGATAATGATAGCATGATGATGATGGAGGTGTGATTTATGTCTTACTATGACGCTTATGTAGGGTTCATTGAAACATCTTATATATTTTGATTTAATTTCCAAGCTGACACATTGAGGAAGAATGAGAAACTGTTCATGGTGGTAGGGGGAAAAAAGTTCTCTTAGGAGGCTGGACATGGTGGTACACACCTTTAATCGCAGGACTTGAGAGGCAAAGGTAAGAGGATCACTATACGTTCACAAACACCCTAAGACAACATAGTGAATTTAAGGTCAGCCAGGGTGAGAGAGACACCCTACCTAGAAAAAAACAAAAACAAAAAATCAAACAAAAACCTTCTCTTAGAGTTTTGTGCCAAAATGTTTGTGATAGAATTTGGAATGGTATGTAATACATGCTACAGGTTAAGTAGCAACAAAATTTAAGGTAGGTCTTTGATTGTCTGCTACTCCTCACGTCTTGCTCATCTACTGTTACTGCCCCTTTAGAAATTTAGCCCCCTGTATTCCATCTTGTGGGCCCAGCATACACCATATTTGATTGCACCTTCCATTTTGCTCACCATATCCCTTCCCCATTAATTGAGGGACATTGCTCTGTCTTTCTGGCTTTTGCATCTTAATATATTACCCTAAATTAATTCTTTATCTTGTGGTATTTGTATTTACCTATGTTATGGAACATATATATTTTCCTTTAACATTTATATCACATATGCCTGACCCTAGTCAGCTGTATAAGAGCAAATCCAAGGAATCATAGTATGTACCTTCAGGGACGTTTTGCTTTGTTAATTTATTTTAATTACATTAGTAGAATTGCTACTTTAAAAATTAAAATAATTAACTTATTTATTTACTTGAGGGGGGAATGAAAAGAGAGAGAGAGGAAGAAAATGGGCACAACAGGGCCTCCAGCCACTGCAAATGAACTTCAGATGCATGCATCACCTTGTGCATCTGGGTTACGTGGGTACTGGGAAATCATACCTGAGTCTTAAGGCTTCACAGGCAAGTACCTTAGGTGATAAGCCATGTCTCCAGCCTACTATTTTCTTTATGTCTTTTTACTCATCCCAAAAGTGAGTAAACACTCATAAATATAAAATACATTGATATAATATCACAATTTTATTATAATTTAAAAATTATATTATAAATGAATACAGAGATGATAGCCATTGTAGCAAAAAAGGGGGATTTTAAAATTAGTTA
The DNA here is from genome assembly GCF_020740685.1 of Jaculus jaculus. Taxonomy (NCBI): domain Eukaryota; kingdom Metazoa; phylum Chordata; class Mammalia; order Rodentia; family Dipodidae; genus Jaculus; species Jaculus jaculus. The sequence goes on from NC_059109.1 coordinate 49,604,608, forward strand.
GCTAGATCCCAAATATGGCCAAGCATCTGTTTGTTTTTAATGAACAGATTCTGATATATATCCACAAACATATCCACAATCAAAGGGATACACTAAATGTATATTGCTACATATAGGTTTGTATACAAAATTGGAAAATGGAGGGGCATGGGTCAGAAGCTGGAGAGAGAGAGAGAGAGAGAGAGAGAGAGAGAGAGAGAGAGAGAGAGAGAGAGAAAGAGAGAGAGAAATGACATATATTTGGACATACATTAATTCTGCTACAGAACAAATTATATTAACTGTTTTTATAACTAAGTAGAATTCTGTGTAGAACATAGAGCGGTGACTGAGTTATAAGCTGCTATTTATGTGCACAGTAAGTGATTGTATCATACTTCTGTCTTTAGGGGCACATTAAATGATTATGTGCTTTTTTAGAGAAAGAAGTGTCTCAAAGGACATGCTTAATATTTGGAGCATCAGATGTGTCCATGGGGAAAATAACTCTTTCTGAAACAACTGGGTCCTTGATGGCTTTTACACTTGTGTGATGTTCACTTCTTCTTTGTTCATTTTTGTATCCATTACATTCACAGGACATATAATGCACTGTGCCAAAACTTGTATGTGTATTGGGGAGTATGAGATCCATTCTGTGCCAGAATATTAGTGTAGATGATTTAATCTCTAAAGGATGATAATAACCACCATGGGCCCCATTTGCACAAAATGTATTCCCAGCTCTTTCCCTACCACAAAAGCAACTCTCAATCAATGAAATATTCTATTTTTATCCCAGGCAGTTGGATATATCACTTTATAAGTCTCTTAATGAACAAAAGAATTGGGTGATTAGCATTCGCCAAAACTATTCTAAAGTTAGAAATAAAAATGACCTCGTTGTTGTCTCTCATTTTTCTGTCTTCCTTCTACTACTACATACAATCTTATCAAGCTTCAAGTCCCTTTCTTTCTTCCCACCCCAAGCTGGTGCTGAGTCCTGTCATGTGTTATTCACAGAATTTTCTCATCCCATTGTTAAAGAATATTAACTCTAGTCATCCCAGAAGGGCTCCTAGAATAAAACTGCAGGCATGTAAGAGACAGAGCAACATGCTCCTCTCTGGAGGGCTTACACTGAGGTCTCTGGCATTTGCTGCTCACAAAAGCATGGACTTAGCATAATTTTTGCTTTCACTCAATTAGGTGTACAGTAGAAAACACTTTCCTTACAGCAGTCAACCAACTGTCTGTTGCACAGCTGCTAAACTAAACATATATCCCAAAGCATTGCTGTTATTAACTTGCCAAAAGTTGTCAAGATAGCACTACCAAAGTCAAGGAACTTTATAATATGGAGTTATTCAACATTTAACTACAACTATTTTATTTTCATGTATGTGTGTGCCCATATATATTTGCATATCTGCATGTGTATGGCTACATCTATGTGTGTACATGTATGCACAGGTCAGAAGTTAATGTGAGGTGTTTGGTGATTTTCTATCTAATTTTTTTGAGATAGGATCTCACATTGAAGCTAGACCTCACCAGTTTATCTAGACTGAATGCTAGCCAGAAATCCCTGGGGATCCTTTCATTTTTTCCTCAATAGCTTCGGAATTACAGGTGCATGACACAATCCCTGGCTTATAAGTGAGTGCTGTGTATTTGAACTTATGACTTCACACTTGTACAACAAGCACTTTATCCATCGAGCCTCCTCTCCTTCCCTTTATTTCATGTTCAAGCTATCTTTTATGTATTGTTTTAGTAATGGCCACCATGTTTGAACCCCATAATTTGATCTGTAGAACTGATAAATATTAAACAAGTAAAGGTCATAAATATTGAGGGTGTTGTCCACATTTACCTAATGAGGAAATAATGAAACTTAAGTTCTTTCCCCTGTCTTTGTGCTTTAGATTGGTCAGTTTTCCATAATTTGCCCATTTGTGTGTTTAAGAATGCAATACCTTTAGAGTGCTGTTATTGCATGGAAGACTTTTTGCAGCTTCATCTCTTATTTCTGGGAAAAACCCTTGACCAAAAGCATCTCATGGGAGGATGGAATTTATTTTTCCCAACAGTCTGAAGGAGAAGCTTTATAATGGCAGAGTAAAGATAGTACAACAGATACTGCACTTCACAACCTAGCCAGCAGCAGGTATAAAACAGGAGAAAATAGCAGGAGAGTGAGAAGAACTAACATTAGCAGGCTAGGGGCTAATTAACTGCATTGTTCACCCCCAGCAACACACCTCCTCCAGAAAGGCTCCACCTCTCATGTTTCCATAAGCTGGGGACCAAGCATTCAAAGAGCATGAGTTTGGGGGTATCCAATTTAAACCATCACAGAGATTTTTCCTGCATTGTTTTCCAGAATTGGTTGGAGGGAAGCATGTATAATGAAATGAAACTGTTTAGTGTACACAAATTTGATCATAGGAGAAAACAAAACAGACTTTAACACTGTTGTCTACTACATTAATTAACAAAGCATGGCTAATGGGCCAAATCCTGCCTTCAGAGTATTTTTAAGATCAGTTAAGCGAAGAATATTTTTTATATTTTTAAAGATTATTTTTAAAATGAGGAATCAAAGCATTCAGTTTGAAGTTTCATAGGTTTAGTGGATGAATTTGTTAAGGACACATTTGAGGGGTGGGATTTCTTTCTATTTATTTTTACTAGATATGGACATACTTACTATGTAAACAACACATGTTAGTACCATCGTTTCCCTCACACTGCCCCTTTTTCAAATAGTTCCCCCTAGTTGGGAATTCAGGTCAATCCCATGGGTATCATGTGTCATGCATTGTGGGGGCAGCACTCAGTTACGGGGAGAGGCAATGCTTCTGTGCATAATGCCCCAACTTGTGACTCTAATGATCTTTCTGCCCCCTCTTTGACAAAATTTCCTGAGCCATGTTGGGAGCATCTGCATCTCTAGTTTGGTAGGTGTTGAGGGTCCTCAGTATCTATATTCTTCACCCTTGTGCTTATGTTGGGTTCACTAAGAAAGCAGTACTCTTGCTCATTTCCCTAATTCCTCTGGTTTCAACTTTGGCCTGGGTGAAGCGTGCTGGGTCATTTATCTCCTCAGATCCCACTCCCAGCTGGAAAAGAGAAGCAGAGTCTCCAATGGAGAGTGAAGTCAGCACCAGTTAAAATGGATTGCCATTATTAATTTAGAGAGAATTTTAAGGCTTTAGACCTTATAGCCAAAGATTAGTGGGAACTTGACATTGGAAAGCAAAATCATTATCTGTATATGATTGTATGATTGTTACTTGTTCCCCAGTTCCAGATTTGATTTCCTTTGCACTGAGTGGATCTGTTAGCCAACTCAAGAGCAATTGGTTACCCACCATGGCTGTGTGCCACTATTGTACTTGTGTGAGCATCATGTCAGGTTGTTTGCTTCTGAGTAGCTTAGGCTTTGGGTTACTCAGACAGGTATTGGCCACTTTCCCCTAGTAGCTCATATAGTGTCTTCTAGCACTAGATGGGATAACTGCCTGGGGACTGGCTCTCTTCTGGATTCCAACCAGGTCTCTCCATTGTCCATGCCAATAGTGTATGGTGTCTTCAGCAGTAGGGTCTTACCATTTGCCTATGGTGGGTAGCCAAGTGCTCTGACAGAAATCTGTCTTGTTTGTTTTGAGAAACCTTGTAGGTCTCTCCAATCAACAGCTCATTTTGGATGTTAATCATATCCTGGTACAGGGCATTATAGGCCAGAGCCAAAAGAAGAAAGAATAAGACAGAAAAAAAAAAGAAAGAGAAACAGGAGAAATTTAAGGTTAGTCTTTATCTTACCCTTTCTAGGGCCTGTCTATTCATGTGCTCTCCTTAAACTCATATTGAGGGTTCAAACTTTTAGTCTATCTTTCAGGATATAGGATTCCATGACTAGTTAAATTTGGTTCCAGTTTTGTGTGCCCCCATTCCCTTACATCAAGTCCTAGCCTCCCTATTGTCAAAGCCTCAAAATGCCAGTCAGGTATGCCAGCAACACGGGCTGCCCTAGGTTAGAAACCACAGATGAGTGAGACCATGCAACAATTGTCTTTCTGTGATTGTGTGAGTAGCTTAGTATGATCTGTTCCAAGTTAAAGCATTTTCATACAAATTTCATTATGTCATTTATTCTTACTGCCAAGCAGGATTCCATCATATAAATATACCACATCTTGGTTACCTATTCATCCAGTGATGGGCACCTGGGTTGATTCCAGTTCTTAGCTATTATGAATTGAGCAGCTATAAACATGGTTGAGGAAATATCTCTGAACTGGTATGTGGATCTTTTAGGGTAAATGCTCAGTAAGGGAATAACAGGGTATGTTGGTAATTCTATTTTCATCTTTTTCAGGTGTCTCCATATTTATTTCCATAGTGGCTGTACTAGTTTACAGTCCCAACAGTGAATGAGTGTTTCTATTTCTCCACATCCTTGCCAACATTTGTTTTCATTTGATTATGTTAATGTTTGCTATCCTTACTGGGGTAAGTGGAATCTCATAGTTGATTTAATTTGCATTTTCCTAATGGTTAGGAATGTTGGACATTTTCTTAAGAGTGTGTTAGCCATTTGTAATTCTTACTCTGAGAACTCCCTATTCAGTTCTCTGCTCCACTTTTGAAGTAGTGTGATTGATTTTTTTTTTTGTTAAGGTTCTTTTTTTGTTGTTGTTCTTTGTAGCTTACAGATCTTAGGCTTCTGTCATTGTTAGAGCTTGCAAAGATTTTCTTCCATTCAGGGGGTAATATATTGGCTCTGCTTATGGTATGTTTGTCTATGCAAGGGCTTTTAGCTTCATGAGATCCCTTTGGTTGAGTGCTTGTTTAATTTCCTGGGCTACTAGGGTTTTTTTCTGGATGTTTTTGCCCAGGCCTATATTTAAGAACATTCTTCCAGTTTTTTTTTTTTTTTTCCAGAAGTTGAAGAATTTTGTATCTTATATTGAGGTCTTTAATCCATTTGGACTTGATTTTTTGTATGGCAAAAAGAGTAGGTCTAATTTCATTTTTTCAACATATGGTCATCCAATTTGTCCAACACCATTTGTTGAAGATGCTGTCTTTTCTTTTCTCCATGCTACATTCTTGGCAACTTTGTCAAAGATCAAGTAATTATCATTACTTGACCTAAGATCTGGATCTTCAGTTCTCTTCCATTGGTCTGTGTTTCTGTTTTTATTCCAGTACCATACTGTTTTGTCACTATTGCTTTAAAATATAGCTTTAGATTGGGTATGGTATTTTTTTTTTTTCCTGAGGATATGTGGATATCTGAGGCCTTATGCCATTCCATATAAATTTTAAGATAACTTTTTCAATCTCTGTGAAGAATGATTCTGGTATTTTTATTGATGTTGCATTAAATATGTATATTTCTTTTGGTAGAATTACCATTTTCACAAAATTAATTCTCCCAATCAGTTTCTTCTGTCTTGTCTTACAGTTCAAAGGTTCTGTCTTCCACATGAATAACTCTACTGGTGAGGGGTTGTAGAGATATTTTCTATTTGATTTTTGTTTTCTGATGTGTAATTTTGTAACATGTCCGTCTGTTTTTTGAGGTACAATTTCAGTTCATGTTCTGATTTTCTTGATGCTTCTTGGAATTCACTCTTCCATTTGCTCAAGTCTTCACTCAGCTTAATTAACTGGTTATTGATATCTTCCATTTCTTGATTCACCTTCAATTTGTTCATGTCTCTTTTGAGGGTCCCAACATTTTCTTCAATCAAATTAAGCCTACTATCAAAAGCTAATATCTTCAAGAGATGATTCTGTTCAATTTCATTGATACAATTTTTGGTTATTTGATGGGTTTCTTACAGTTTAGCAATTCTTTTGATCAGTGTCTCATTGGTTGTTGCGTTTTCATTTTGAGAATGAATTTCTGTTGATTTCTCTATGATTTCACTGGAGGCTTCCATTGTAGGACTAGGCATCCTTGGTGGAGATCTCTCAGTGTTCTGACTTTAGTTGGCTTTTTTTGCATTGTTGACTACCCATTTTAGGGAGACTCGTTATTTAATTGAGGAGAACGCATGTTTTTCTCTATGCACGTACCCTCTAACTTAGGTGAATAGGGATGTTGGTACCTAGTGGCCAGTCAGGATACCAGACCAAAAGGCCTAATTCCACAGCCCACACAGAGACCAGCCCTCCCCAAGTAACGCAAATGGACTGGGGAACTAGTCAGAGCCAGGGAACAGGGATCTGGCCTACTCAGTCCTTGTTGTGCCTGCCCACACACATCCCGCACAGGGTACCTGGATCAGGGAGCTGGAAGTAGCCATAAACAGTGATCTGGCCTACTCATTCATGCCACTGTACATGCTCAAACACAGTGTGGAGCATGAAACCTGGACCATGGTACTGGGAGGAGCAGGGAAACAGGGGTCTGGCATACTCACTCCATGCCACAGCACCTGCCTGCACAAAGTCTGGTGCAGGGAACCTGGATTATCATGGGTTACATTTTAGTACAGTTTTTTTATACTTTACCATTACTAAGAAAAGTAATGATCATATATTTATATTCCTTCCCAGCTCAAATGTGTCCTATTATTTTGTTAACCTGAGATGAATGTTGAGGGAGAATAAAACAAGGCAAATTTCATAAGTGTATAAATACATAATTTACTGCCTATTGAAGATCTTACTCTTTTAAATCACATCAGATTACATGCCCATCAATGTAAAGTTCGGTCTCAAAAACTGTGATTAAAAAGTGATGTAAACTACTAGGCAATCTGTCAAGAAAGTAACATTTAGAATGGACTCAGGGCAATGCACCTGCAAAAGAAGATATGTACATACAGTGTCAGGACACTGAGAATAGAAAGGTCTAAGAGGGCTTGAGGGAAGAAGAGGAAATAAAGGATGGAGGGGGAGATGGATTAACCAAAACTAAAGATTTTATGAATAAAGCATATAGAAACCTATTTATTTGTTAGCTAATTACAAATTCAATTTTATTTTATTATTAATTTATTCACTTATTTTAGTTGGTTTTTTTTTTTTTTGAGGTAGGGTCTCACTGTAGCCCAGGCTGACCTGGAATTCACTCTGTAGGCTCAGGGTGGCCTTGAACTCACAGTGATCCTCCTACCTCTGTCTCCTGCTTGCTGGAACTAAAAAGGTGCACCATCACACCTGGGTACAATTTCAATTTTAAAAACAAGCAAATTTGTGCAGAGGTAAAGGTGTATAGGTATACAGGTGGATACTGCTGTGCCCTGAAGCCATATATTGTTACTGGAAAATGCCCACGCTGAAGGTGGAAAGCTTCCCAATGAGTTGTTGGTCACGAATGCCCTTGAGGCCCTCAGGGTAATGTAGGCTGTTGTCAGTGCTCTTGGTTGCCTGCCAGAACCAGATGTTAAGACCATATTGCTGAAGATTCCATATACTTTGTTTGCAGTGCCCTGAGGAATCAAGATAGAACTGAGCTGGAAGCATCCTCCATTCCAGTTAGATATTTTATTTCTGGAAAGGGATATACAGTCTGTTGTGGGAGAAAAGCTATAGAGAAGTCTACCTAGCAGTATACCCTATGAACTCCACAACTGATCATCCAGGGAAGATGTTCCCAGATGTGCAACTTGGCATGTCTGTTATGGGAGTAACCAATTGCTCTCTGATTAGGTTTGAGGCTCTGTCTACCAAAGGGAATTCATGGCATATGCTGGTATAGGTAGAGGTCAAATGCATATTAGCCTAGAAAGTCTATGACCTATGGAGTGGTTACTAGTTCTGTTGTGCTAAATGGCTATGTTGTTCCCATCAAATTATCAGCTAGATACTGTTGTGTGTTCTGAGATTAGTCCTGCCCTGACTTTTCAGATAAGTTCCCCTTTGCAGATGGCAATGACTAATGACCAAAAGACTCATAACTCACTAAAGTGTTGAGAAGTGACAGTTAAGTACCCAGCAATAAATAAGACATCTATATAAGACCTGCCAAGGTTCAGGGAATAGTGTGGAAGAGGTGACAAAAAAAATATGTGAGAGCCAAAGGATGGGGTGGAAAGCTGTGGAAAGCTATCTCCCAGACAGGAAGTGGCAATTGAGTTCATGATCCCACAGTGGCTGTTGTATCTGCACAGTACTATAATACTAGACCCATCAACGTGTTGTCATGGATGATAGTGGGAAACCAAAGGTAAAGACATCAAAATATAAGAGGAACTAGAGGGATCCAATGAAATGGGTATAAGGGAGAAGGGTCAAACCTAATGAGATGGGATTGTGATTAAAATACATTATGTACATAAGGGAAAATCATCAATAAATAGTTTAAAAATAAAGCAATGTAACATTGGCTCTTGTTATGGATTGGTTTTACCTTGGATTTTAGAAGTTTTCCAATATTTGTGAAGCAGGACAAAATATGACTAATGTGGCTGCCATTTGCCATTAATTCTGCTAAAATTAGACTAGGGAATGGCTCATGCTTAGTCTGTCACTATGTTGGACTTACATGCTGCAGTCTCACCCATATGAAGTGGGAATTTTTCTGGCTTTTTATATTCAATATATTGTGATTTTAATTTATTTATCTTATTAAGATCATATTTTGTATTGATATATCATGTGTTGGTACCATCTTTTCCCTCCTCCCTGGCCCCATTCTGCAGGGGTCCCTCTTAAGTGGGGCTGCTGTTATTACCCACGAGGTGGTGTGCCTCAGTGCATGACATCCCAACCTGTGACTCTTAAAATCTTTCTTTCCCTCTTCCATGCACAATTTCCTGAGCCTTGGTGGGTGTGTTTTTAGTCTACTACAGTGACGAGCTCTTAGGAGCCTCTGGATTTCTGCTTTGGTAAGTGTCTGTCTCTTTCACTCTGGTGCTACTTTTTAGGCTCAAAATGGAAGCAGAACTCTTGCTGTCTCTCTAGTTGCTCTGTGGTTTTGCCTGGGCCTTGAATAAAATGCAAGCTGTGGTTTATCGCCTTGGGTCTTGCTACCTTGAAAAAAAAAAAAAAAGAAAAATAGATACTCCAAGGGAGAGTGAAGTCAAGATAGGTAAAATTGGGTAAGCATTATTAATTTAGGATGAGTTATGTGGATATAGCCCCTCTTTTAGCCAAAGACTAGTAAGAACTTGATGTTGGAGAGCATAATCTTTGTTTTCATAGGATTCAGACCTTGTTCCTTTTTCCAGGTATGGGTTCTATTCCACTGAGCAGATATCTTAGCCAATCAGAAAGCCATTGGTTACCCACCAAGGCTGTGTGCCACCATTGCACTTGTGTGTACTTCTTGTCAGGATGGCCGAGTCTTATAACCCTGCTTGCACACATGGATGTTGGCTATTTTCCCCTCCAGCACTAGATGAGCTGTCTGGAGACTGGCTGTCTTTCAGATTCTGGTCAGGTTTCTCTGTGTTCTGTGCCAGCCATGTATGGTATCTTCAGCAATAGGGTCTTACCTTTTATCGCAGTTGGGTAATCAAGTGCTTTGACAGAAGCCTGTCTTATTTAGGGGACCTTGTAGGTCTCACTGAACAACAGCTCAATATGGATAGCACATATTTATTGTACTGCAAGGTAAAGGTGAGAGCCCAAGCTTTTTAAGATTAGGCTTCATTCCACCCTCTCCAAGGCCCTTCATTTTGGGTGTTTTCCCCATACTCCTATTGAGGGATATAATAATCTACTTTCAAGGAGAAAGGTTTCTATGTTACCAGTTCATTTTCTGTTTTGTTTTGTGTGTATTCCTCCTCCCACCTTCCCATTACCCTCCCCCAAAACATTTCCATCTCTATTGACTGGATATCAAGTTTCCTAACCAGTATGCCATCATCTCAAGCTGATCTAGGTTAAGAATGGCACCTTTGTGAGATAGTGTGATGTTGGTCTTTCCATGATTATGTGTGTTCTCTGAGTATGATCTAGTCTAAGTCCATCCTTTTTCCCACAAATATCATGTATCGATTTTTCTTACTGCTGAGTAGAACTCCAATGTGTGTATGTACCACAACTTCATTATCCATTTGTCCAATGATGGGCACCTGGGTTGATTCCAGTTCTTAGCTATTATGAATTGAGCAGCTATAAACATGGTTGGGAAAATATCTCAGTAGTGAAGCATGGGACATTTAAGGTCAATGCCCAATAAGGGAATGACTGGGTCTTTTGGTAGATCTATCTTCATCTTTTTCAGGAATCTTCACATTGATTTCCATAGTGGTTGTACAAGTTTTCATTTCCACCAACAGTGAATGAGGGTTCCTGTTTCCCCACATCCTCACCAACATTTATTGTTGTTTGGTTTTTTAATGATTTCCATCATTATTGGAGAAAAGTAGGATGTCAGTTGTTTTAATTTGCATTTCCCTGATGGTTAGAAATGTTGAATATTTTTGTAAGTGTATGTAAGCCATTTTCTTCTGTGAGAACTTCCTATTCAGTTCCCTAAGCCATTTTTAAGTGGGTTGTTTGATTGACTAAACAATAAGTTTAATTTTTTGAGTTCTTTGTAGATGCTAAATATTAGGCCTCTGTCAGTGGTATAACTGGTGAAAATTCTCTACCATTCTATGGATAATCTATTGGCTCTGCATATGGTATGTTTGTCTGTGTAAAATCTTTTCAGTTTCATGAGAGCCCATTGATGGAGAGATTGTTTTAACTTCCTGGGCTACTGGGCTATTGTTCAGGGAGTCCTTCCCCATTCCTCTACCATGGAGCATTCTTCCTGCTTTTTTCTTTCAGTAGTTAAAGAGTTTAAGGTCTTATATTGAGGTATATAATCCATTTGGACTTGAATTTTGTGTATGGTGAGATGAGTGAGTCTAGTTTCATTTCTCTACATGTGGTTATCAATTTGTCCAGAACCATTGGTTGAAGATGCTGCCTTTTCTCCAGTCTATATTATTGGCAACTTTTTCAAAGATAAAGTATCTGTTGTTATTTGATCTAAAGAACAGGTATTCAATTGTGCTACACTGGTCTGTATGTTTGTTTTTCATGCCAGTACCATGTTGTTTTGTTACTATGGCTTTGTACTGTAGCTTTAGATTGGGTATGGTGATACCTCCAGAGGCGTTTCTTTTGCTGAGATATGTTTCGATATCTGAGGCCTGCTGGCATTTCATATGAATTTGAGATGAGTCTTTTTCTATCTCTGAGAAGAATGATGCTAGAACTTTTATTGGCATTACATTAAATATCAATATTGCTTCTGATAGAATTGTCATTTTTACAATATGATTTTCCACCTATCCAGAATCAAAGAAGTCTTTCCATTTTCTCATGTCTTCAATTTCCTTTTTTAGTTTTTTTTTTTTTTTTTTTTTTAGGCAAGCCCAACAGACTGGCCTTGTTTATGAGAAAGAGAGAGAGAGAGAGAAAGAGAAAGAGAGAGAGAGAGAGAGAGAGAGAATTGGCATGCTAGGGTCTCCAGCCACTGAAATAGAACTCCAGACATGTGTGATACCTTGTGCACATGTGCAAACTTATGCATACATCATCTTATGCGTCTAGCTAGCATGGGATCTGGAGTGTCAAACATGGGTTCTTAGGCTTCAAAGGCAAGCACCTTAACTCCTAAGTCTTTTCTCCATCCCTCTTGATTGTCATTCTGTTTTCATTACATAGGTCTTTCACAATATTGGTTAGTGTTATTCCAAGGTACTTGATTTTTTTCCTGTGCTTGTTGAAAATGGGACAGCCTCACTGATATCATTTTGTACATATTTCTCCTTTGCATATAGAAAGGCTACTGAATTTTGTTTATTTTGCATCATGCCACTTTGCTGAAGGATTTAATCACTTTTAGAAGTTTTGATGTGGAAACATTTGGGTCTTTTATGTATAGGATCATGTCATTTGAAAATATGGCTAATTTGACTTTAGCCTTTCCAATTTGTACCCCTTTTATATATGCTCCATACACAGGTTCACCACAGTCTATATATATTTCTTAGTGCTTGGCAACAAAACAGAAATAAACACTAACACCCTCATAGTTGGGGCCTTCAATACTTCACTATCATCAATAGATAGATCATCCAAGCAGTAAATCAACATGGAACTAATGGAGCTAAACAACAACATAGATCAACTAGACCTAATGGACATCTACAGAGCATTCCACTTCAATTCTACAGAATACACACTCCTCTTACCAACCCATGGAACCTTCTCCAAAATAGATCATTATTACTCCATAAAGCATGCATGCCTCTATAAAATCAGTAAAACTGGTGTAACATCCTGTATCATATCATATCATATCATATCATATCATATCATATCACATCAAATATCTTAAAGTTATATATTAACAAGAGGCACATCAGAAATTCCATCAGCTCCTTTAGAGTAAACAATACACTTTTAAACAATGAATGGTTGTGGAAGAAATCAAAAAAGAAATTGTAAAATTTCTCAAATTGCATGATAATGAAAATTTACCAAAACTTATGGGACACAATAAAAGTAGTCCCAAGGGGAAAATTCTTTTTGCTAAATGCCTCATAACAAAAGACAGATATCTCAAATTAATATCATAACCATTCACATAAAGGCATCCATCAAACAAGAAGAATCCAACCAAAAGAGCTCCAGATGGAAGGAAATAATCAAAATCAGAAAAAAATTAATTGATTGGAAACTATGAAAACCATTAAGAAAATTGATGAAGCAGAGGTTCTTTGCAAAAATAAACATAATTGATAAACCCTAGGCCAATTTGATCAAAGGAAAAACAGAAAATTCTCAAGTCACCAAAATAAGAAATGAAAAGGTAGAGATCACAACAGACATCAATGAAATTGGAAGACTTAATAGGCATATTTCCAAAACCTCTACTCCACAAAATTAGATAATCTGGAAGAAATGAATAAATTCCTATCCACCTACCACCTACCCAAACTAACTCAGAGCCAATTAATCTAAATGAATATATTATATCCATTGAGATTTGAAAGGTAATCAAAAACCTCCCCCAAAAGAAAAGCCCAGGACCAGTTGGCTTCTCAGCTGAATTCTATTACACTTTCACTGAAAAAAAAAAAAATTTCCCCAAACTGTTTCACATAAATTGAGAACAGGGAATGCTCCACAACTTCTGTTATCATCACCCTAATACCAAAAAGTGACAGAAACGCACACAAAAAAGAAAACTATAGACATATCCTTAATAAACTTAGATGCAAAGATTCTGAACATAATTCTTGCCCAACGAATTTAGCAACACATCAAAAGGCTTATCCACCTCGATCTAGCAGGATTCATTCCAGGAATGTTTCAACATTGGCAGATCAGTCAACATAATATACCCCATAAATAAACTTAATCATAAGCACCACATGACCATCTCAATATATCTCAATATATTCATAGAAGGCCTTCAACAAAATACAACAGCACTTAGTGATCAAAACCCTTGATAGAATAGGTACATATGGTCTATATATGAATACAATAAAGGCTATATAAAAAGCACCTAAAGCCCAAATAGGACTTAGCTGTGAAAGACTCAAGGAGTTCCCATTGAGACTGGGAAAAAAACTTGAGTGTCCACTCTCACCACTGTCCTCCAACATAATGTTGTTTTGATGAAGCAGCAGAGGAGAAGATGGATATAAATCTTTCAAATCCAGTGAGAGAGAACAGTGCAGAAACAGTTTGGGAAACTATAACTCTTTATGAAATACCTGTTGTTATATAATCAAATATTGCTTCATAACAAAAATGAAAAGGACATTAAATTCTATAAGGAACACAGTTAAATTTTTTTCAGAAGTGTGACTTCAGCATGTTGTACAGAAATCAGTTAGATTTTCTTTTAAAGATGAGGGGGTGGGAAAGATTCCAGGCTGAGACAATATCCAGATACAGAGTTGCAAGTATACAAAAGTGCAGGAAACCCTGAGGAGTTAAAAGGATTTGAAATATGACTAGAGAACTGGCATGAAGTTGAGCTGTGCTAAACATGAATCCATACAGCAGAGGTTCTGGTATTGAGGAAATTCTGAACTAGTTTTAGCAAATAAAACTACACAGTCAGCTATCAAACTAGAATTTCAGCAAAACAACAGGTAATTTCTTAGTGTAAGTGTTTCACAATCATGGCACTATGGTACATGTGTACTGAAAATTATTTATTTTCAGTTTTAACTTCATATTTAGTTGCATGTCTTGAATTCTATCTTACAGTGCTCTGGGGAAGAAAGGAGCTAGTACTATAGAAGATAAATATCAGATATAAGGAAAGGGGAGCACAAAGAAAGGACATGGGGACTTATAGTTTGGTGGGTAGACTGTTCTCACTGGGTCACAACCTCTACATATTTCTCAAAATAACTAATAGTGAAAAGGCAGGGACCTACAACTCTCTAATAATTTAGGGGATGCTGTGGCTATCTGATGCCACTGAGGTAGAAGTTATTATAAAGTTAGTGGGAACAAGAGAGGTAGTGAGATGAATATGATCAAAGTATATGCCTGTAGAAAATAACATGATGAAGTGCATTATGTAATATAATTAATATGTTCATTAGAAGATGAAGAAAAGTTCCAAATATAGAGAGACGAGTTTTGCATTACCTTTAAATGCCAGCAGAGGACATTCACTGAAAAAGGTGCACTGTCTAATTAAATAGCCACAGTGGTTTGGCTCACTGACATCAGCCACTATCTGTCATCCATAATTTTCACAGCATCCCAGGGCTCACACAGTAGATAAAGAAGAAAGGAGCCTATTGGCCAAGTCAGAAACTATGTGTAGGTCTGATGGCAGCTATTTCTATTCATCAAGGTATGAATTTAGAACCTAGAGATGGGTTTGTGTATGAATACCATCAGTGAATCATGAAGCTGATTTTTGTTTCTGTTTTGGACAGTTCCACATTGCCAGAATGAACATCCAAACCAGGCACAGTTTAGAGGAGGAAAGGATTTGTTTCAAGCTCACAGACCCAGGGGGAAGTTTCATTAAGGGCAGAAAATGCTGCTTCCATTCATCCAAGCAGAGATGAACCATCACCAGCCAGCAAAACAAAAAATCAGCAAACACAAACCAGTAACAAACAGCAGGGAACCAGGCAGAGCTCAGACTATTCTGCTCCCATTTGGCCTTGAAAACAGATTCACCATCAAATTCAGATTCACATCCTATGGCTAGATAGCAGGATCCACCCCCAAGTGACACTTCTTCCAGCCAGGAGGATGGAAATACAAGTCACAAGCTTTAGTAAAATGATTCAATGGGAGCCATACATTCAAACTACCAGTTTCCTATCCTCATGCACTCACACTCTTTAGGCATAGAGCATTGGTCAACAAACCATGGCTGATGGGCCAAATTTGTCCTCCTGTTTTATTACAATCTCATGAAGAATAGTTTTTATTATTTTAAATAATTTTTTACAAAAAAGAGGAACCTAGTGCTGGAGAGATTGGTTAGTGGTTAAGGCAATTGCCTGAAAAGCTAAGTTCCTTGGTTTGAGTCCTCAGGACCTACATAATAAGCCAGAAGCACAAGGGGATGCATGCATCTGGTGTTCATTTGCAGTGGCTGGAGGCCCTGGAAAGCCCATTATCTCTCTCTTTTTTCTCTCTCTTTTCTTCTGCCTCATTCTATCTCTCAAATAAATAAAAATAAGAACAAAAAAGAATAATCTGCATCTATCTGAAATAGAGAAGCAGATTCTCCAACAGAGAGTAAGTTAGCACCAGGACAAATGAGGTAACCCTTACTTTTTTTTTATAGAGAGTTTAATAGGTGTAGGCCCTCTTGTATCCCATGATTGATGGTAGCTTGATATTGGAGAGTGGGCTTATGTTTGGATATGGTTCTGAATTGTTTCCCAGCTCCAGCTATGGGTCCCGTACCACTTAGGGGATCAGTTAATGCACGACCCATATACATCAACAAGGAGAGGCCATTGGGGAGGGGGTAGGTCACGGATGAGCCTAATAATGGTATCAAACTGCCTGTATTTGCTGAATAGAAAACTAATAATAAAGAAAGAAAGAAAGAAAGACAAAGAATCTGTCATATAGGCTTTGACTTTAAATGACTAAACTGTTTATTAACCTTTCTTTTGTTTTTAAATTATGGACATAGTATATATATACCATGTGTTGGTACTATCCTTTCCCTCATCCCTGCCCCTATTCTGCTGGGGCCCCACCTCAGTTGGTTGCTGGTATTCCCCATGGGTTGTGAGTTATGCATTGTGAGAGTCAGATATTGGGAGTGAGCGATAACAATGGGTATGTTTCCCAACATGTAACTATTACAGTATTTCTGCCCACTCTTCCACAAAATTCCCTGAGTTTGTGGTGGGTATGTTTTAAGTCTGCTTTAGAGATGAGCTCTTAGGAGCCTCTGGATCTCTGCTTTGGTATGTATTGAGTATCCTAGTGTCTGTTTCCTTCAGCAAGGCATTGATTGTCAGGCTCACCATGGAAGCAGCTCATCTCTCCAATTCCACTGTTGTTTCAGCTGGGCCTTGGTATGACCTTTTTATTAGAAATCTAAATTAGTTATTCTTGATCTAGAAATCTCAAGACCCAGAGAGAAAGGATACTTGTAGGGGGTATATTAAGAATGTCATTACACATAAATATACAAAAGCCATCTGGTTAGAGACTTTTTGGTTGTAGGTAAGTAGGTAAGAGTGGGGCTGTGGGATGAAATATTTGATTTTGGTCTTCATAAGGAGATAGTTGCTGCTTGCTTTTGACTTTTCCTGGAAGATATGACCAAACGTCTACTTACCCCAGGTGGGATAGCAGTAACTGTCCAGAGAATGTATTCTACTTGTGACCTATTGGTGTTACTTACAGGAGCTAGTATGGGTGACTCAGGGCAGCTGCATCATCCAAAGTATATGCAGCAAGGGTGACAACTCACAAAAGCTTTGTTCCTTGAGTTCCATGCCCGATCTGCAGACACCATGGCTAGTAGGAGGGCTAGGAGGAAATGTTTTATTTCAGAGGAAATGGGATATGCAACATTGCTATTTAGTTTTAATAAATGGCTTATTTTTTAAGTGGTCTCCTATTACTCTCTTAAAAATTGAATTCAAATGCAACAGATAGAAATCATGTGCCAATAGAAGTATCTGAACCAGAGACTTAGATTCCTTATAGATGATGGGTGTTACTCTCTCAGGCAAGCCACTCACTTAGTGGAAGTGCAAGATGAGGGAGTGCAACCTACAAAAGATGGGGGAGAGAAATGACAAGCATTGGTTACAGCCACAAGAGCATCATAGCAGTAGTAATAACCCTACTGTTGTAGATTCTTTCAAACCACCACTCTCTGCCTCCATGGACTCATGACAAGCTCACAATGCAAATTGCACTCAGACCACCTTCAAAGGTCCCCATAGTCTTTTCCAACTTTAAAATTATTCAAAAGTCCAAAGTCTCATCTGAGACTCAAGACTGTCTCTTTACATTGAACCCCATAAGATCAAAATGTAATTATATACTTCTAACATGTAATGGCACAGAGTAAACATTTCCACAGAAAAAAAGAGGCATAAAAGGAGAGACTTGACTAATACAAAATCAATAACCACTAGGCAAACATCAAACATCTTCAGTGCAAATGCAACATCTATAGCTAGTGATGAAATCTTTGAGTTTCAATTCTACCCCTCCTACTGGACTGAGGAGGAGTACAGGGAAATTTCCATCCCAAGTCAACAGTGCTCGTAGAAGTCCGGTACATCCAAAAATTCTTTGGGTCTTTACTGCAAACCATGATTTATATTAAGAGCTACATATAATAGTATTTCCTGTCCCCTGCATAGGGATTTTTACCCCCACTTCACATGTGGCATCTCAACAGTAGCTTCCAGATTCTGTTTATCTTCATACAATGGTCTTTCTGGGTCACCATACAGGGATTTTATCCCTATTTCACTTTTCTCAGGGGCCATTTACCAAAAACAAAACTATGTTGCACTCTGCCATCAATTGCCCTGTATTTTTCCTGCTTCCAAATGAGCACCAGTTGTGAGACAAAGACAAATTCACAAATCCAGGTGGAATAAAACTTGACCTGGAAGAGCAGAATACTTCTTCACCAGTCTTCCTTCCCACCACTTCTTCCCCATGGCTTAGGCTCAGGGCATCATTTCTATTGTCTCATTGCTCAACAGTTGGCTCAACCTTAAGGGTGGTATTCTGCTTAACATTTGCAGCTTAAGTAACCTTAAACAATTCTCTGTATCAGTAACTTCACACTTGCCTAAATATTTCTGTGATAAACCATATATCTTTCTTATCTTTCTGCTCTATAATTTCCCAAAGCCTACCAGTCCATTACTTTGAAACTTAACCTTGCTCAAACTCACATGGAATACAGAAGAATTCACCCAAACTTTTTGAAAGTATACCAGTTCTATAAAAGCTCTTTCTTTTTCCTTTGAAACTTCATAAGACAAGCTTTCACAGCCTACAATTGTCTCTGAACTTAGCATTTTCAAACTCTTACCAGAATATCCTATTAACTTCTGTTTGTAGCACTGCAAAGTTTCTCCATTGCAGGGCATCACATCCTTCAACATACCTCCTACTATAAATTTCCAAAACCCACATATTCAGATTTAACTCAGCAGCTACCCCACTCCTGGTTCCAACTTTCTGTTGCAGCTACTTTCTCTCTTTTGGGACAAATAACTAAACATAAGCAGCTTAAGGGAAGAAAGGTTCATTTTAAGCTAATAGACTCTAAGGAAAGCTCCATCATGGCAGAAGAAGGTGTCTCACTTCTATAGATCCATAACAGAGAGACACCACCAATGATAAGCAAAAATCAAAAGCCAGAGTTCCAACTGGTTCTGAACGCACGTTAGTGCTGGATTAAAGATCTGTACCCCACCTCTACCCAGTGACACCTCCTCTAGCAGGATGATGGAGAC
The DNA here is from genome assembly GCF_020740685.1 of Jaculus jaculus. NCBI lineage: Eukaryota > Metazoa > Chordata > Mammalia > Rodentia > Dipodidae > Jaculus > Jaculus jaculus. The sequence goes on from NC_059109.1 coordinate 49,623,507, forward strand.
ATAAGTGTCAGCCCAATCTTAATAAAATTTTATCCCAAAGAGAGGCACACTTTCACATTTAAACTGTCATATCTTATAGACTGCCCTGTCATTGTGACTAGTCAGAATGCTAAACTAACAATGTGTAGATTGACTGAAGCTTATATGAAAAGTACATGGGCATGAACAGTGTAATAAATGGCATGTGGTAGATGTTGTAAATGCTTCCTAGCTTTTATTTACCAGGACAACAATCCATGGATGCTGATGGCCTACAGTGGTCCACTACCACTGAGAAGGATGTGAGTTCTGTAGGAGCTGCCTTAGCCACACAGTTAGCTCACTTTTTCTGTGGAGTCTACTGAGACAACAGGCAGAAAGAAATCTCATTTCAAAGTGGGAATGAATTCTGAAAAACTGCTTATTTCTAGAAGTTCCTTGTAGTATCAGGCTTAACCTGGCTTCCAACTGAGTTAATATTCATATCTAATCAACTGTATCCTATTGAGGGCATAGTGCTAACTAAATTAATCTGTCACAAATGCTACTGAGGTTCTCTGATTCCCCAAGGTCAGCAACTAGAAACTATTATGCTAAGCTTCAACTCTAGGTATCAGCAAACTTGGTAGCATATTACATGTAGTACTGGTTTTGGAGGTATGAAAATGCAAGCTTTAGAGGGTCATGGAATATTTCACCATCTTCATAGAGACCTACTGTGGTTAAATGATGTGATATAGGGTCAGATTCTCTGCACATAGGCTCTGAGAGACATGCAGCTATGAGGGTGAAACCAAAGTTGTAAAAGAGACTCCAGTTGGAGATACCAGGGTCAGGGTCATAGAAAGTTCACTAAAAAAAAAAAAAAAAAAAAAAAAAAGGTATCAGAATAGTTCCAGTATGGGAGAGAAGCTTTAGGTACCCCAGTGAGAGATGACATTACCAAAGCCTTTTCACCATGAGTCCAAGTGACTGGACATGGGGCTGCAGGATGTGTTGTTTGTCTTGCTGAGCTTTGGTCTTTCTTGGTTTCACTTTTGCTTTCTGTGTCCCTGATTCTTGCTTTTGGAATGGGAATGTTTATTCCATGGTATTAAATGTTTAAAGTATGTAGAGGTGTGTATTTTAATTTTACTAGACTCACAGTTAAGTGAATACTTTTAATCTCACATGAGATTTAGACTTGAGACTTTTGAATAGTGCTGGTACTATAAAAATATAAACAAAAAACTATGAAGACATTTTAAAGTGAACTAAATGCATTTAGCTTCATGAGATGTTATGAAACCCGTGGGCATCAGGAGCAGAATCTAAAGGCTTGAATGCTAAATTCTCAATAGGAGTTCATGAATTTGAATACTGTTCCCAAATGGTGGTGCTATTTGAGAAAGCTGTGGACCTTTTAGGAGGCAGAACCTTGTTGGAAGAGGCATATCACTGGTGATAGGTCAGGGGTTATATACTAGCTTCAAATGCTATTCTCCCTCTCTCGGCTTCTTGTGCTGAAGTGTGACAATGGCTTCCATACCATCCCCAACTGGATGAAACTTCTCCTCCAAACTATAAGCTGAATTAGACTCCTTTTCCATGCTGATTCCTTTTTGGTCAAGTGTTTTTTTTTTTTTTTTTTCCTTTTTTCCAGCAACAAGAAGGTAGCTGATACAGCAATGAATCTATACAGTGGAAGGAGACATACATATTTGGTGGGAAATCAATTTCATCTACCACAAACTCCATATCCTGCCATTTATTATTAATGTCTACCATTCTCTTTTTTTTAGGAAATTTCATTTTGGCTTACAGACTCTAGGGGAAGCTTCATGATGGCAGGGAAAAACAATGGCATGAGCAGAGAGGGTGGACATCACCTTCTGCCCAACATCAGTTGGACAATGTCAGCAGGAGAGTATGCCAAACACTGGCAAGGTGAAGCTGGCTATAAAACCCCTACCCTCCCCCACCCCCGCCCCTACAATATGCTGGCTCCAGGAGGCACCAATTCCCAAATTTCCACCAGCTGGAGACCTAGAATTCAGAACATATAAGTTTATAGGGGGCACCTGAACCAAACCAAACTGCAACATTCCACCTCTGGTCCCATAAACTGAATACCATCCATGATGTAAAATGCAGTATATTCAGTCCAGCTTTAAAACAGTTTTTATCGTAGTTTTTTTTTTTAATTTTTTATCAATTCCAGTGCTCATCAAACTTCATCATTACTTACATGGCGGAACACAGTTCCCTGTTCCTTAGGAGAATACCCAATATTCCATTCAGTTTCTGTACTTAAATCACCCTTGATGTGGAATCTTCCATTTGGTATTGTATCAAACAGCTTCAGTTTAGCTGAGATGAACTTCCAGACCAGGCACATTTATGGAGGAAGGGATATTTATTGAAGCCTACAGATCCAGGGGAAGTTCCATAAATGGCAGAAGCTGGCCTGCCTTCACAGGTCCAAGCAGAGAGAGAAATACAAGCCAAAAGCCAAAATGTCACACAGCACAGCACACTTCAGCACTCCAGCTAGGTACACTTTGCATATCTATAGATTAAAATCTGAAACCCACCATCACACCTTAAGATCCACACAGTGATACTGCCTCCAGCCAGGTAGCTAAAGATGCAAATTACAAGCAAATAAACAACTGAATATACTGGGGGCCATCTATTCTATTCAAACCACCACAGGTATAGAGGAGACACTCTGCAGGTCTAGAGAGATTTGTGCCACCACTTTCACTTTGATGGTGGTGAAATTCTCTTTTATAGTCATCACACCCTTAATCTCTGCTAGCAGTTCTTATTTTCAAAAGACATAATGTCCTAAATCATTGTCTTACTAAGTAAAGAGTCCCAGGATTAGATCACCTCTCCCAATAGATGTGGTTCAAGTCTTTATATAACATTTCCAAATCTTTGTTTAAAGTTGGTTTAGAAATATTTCTTATTTTCCATTCATTATCTCTCTTATATTTATTTAGAGAAGTATATGTTTTTGTATACAAAGAAGACAAAGAGAAGTCATTATTTTATTTCAGTTTTGCAACACATCATCTGTAGTCACTTGAGGTAATGGCTATAGATTGTATACTCAAGTCCTTAAACAGCCTGGTGTGTTAGCACCAGATCTATCATGGAAGGAATGACTGAAAAAGCCATTTTCATTCTGAGAGTATACAAGTGTGGTGGTTTGAATGAACCATCCATAGCCTCAAATGGTTGTGATTAAGCATCATATTCAAATCCTAGGTAGTGGAGCCTTTGTAAGGTGGAAATTTGCTGGAGAGGATGTGTCATTTTGATCATGCATTGAGAATTTACAATCCAACCCCACTTACCAGTGATAGCTAGCTTACTGTTGTTTCTCCTTCCTGCTAGGGTGACACATAATGATGCCTAGCTGCCTTCTTGTGCCATGCTTTTATAGTCATGATGAAATTCCTCCTCAAAACCATAATCTGAGGGCTGAAGAGATGGCTTAGCTGTTATGGTACTTGGCTGTGAAGCCTAAGGACCCAAGTTCAATTCCTCAGTTCTCACATAAGTTGGATGCACGTGGTGGTGCATGCATCTGCAGTTGTTTGCAGTAGCTAGAGGCCCTGGCATGTCCATTCTCTCTCTCTTCCTCTCATTCTCACCCAGTCTCTGTCACTAATAAATAAATAAAATATTAAAAAATTAAAAAACAGTAATCTGAAATCAACCCTTCCTTCCATACTTACCAAGTTCCAAAAACAAGAAGGCAACTGTTAGACAAAGTAATAATTTTCATTTAAACTTGTATTTTGCAACACAAATATTAATAGAGAAATTCTGTAGCTGACATCAGGTTGTTATCATCTTTATCAATAAAATCTAGGTACATAATCTTACAGTTGAGATGCATTGGGAGACATATATACCATTTAGTTTCTGCTCTTATTTTAGCCACTACAATAGATTTCTACCTGTCACAGTCAGCTTTACATTGCTGGAATGAACTTCCAAACAGGCACAGTTTGTGGGAGGAAAAAGATTTATTGAATCTTACAGATCCAGGGAAATGACAAAAGTGAGAAAAATCTCTACCACCACTACCAACAGCAAGAGCAAAACGTGGCAGCCAAGCAGCAGGGAACACAGGCAGAATTCATACTGTTCTCTGAACAACTTAGGCAGGAATTCCAGATCTTTCCCCAAACATACCTTAGAGCTGGAACCTAGAATCCTCTCATAGTGGTACCCCCTCCAGCCAGGTGGCTGAGAATCCAAGTTACAGGCTTTAATAAAACTCATGAATCTATCGGGGGTGGGGGGTGGCTCCATTCACACTACCACATTGCATCCCTTGGCCTCAATGAATCTATACATATCTCACATTATGTGTATTAAGTCCAACTTCAAAAGTCTCCATAGTTTTTACCAACATAAGATAGTTACAAAGTCCCAAGTCTCATCTAAGATTAAAATTGTCTCATTTGTGAGTCCAGTAAAATCAAAAGAAGGTATATACTTTAGCATATAATGACACAGGGTAAACGTTTCCATTGCTTATAGGCATAACAAAGGGAGACTGGATCCGTTCAAACTCAACAACCATCAGGTAAACATCAAACATGTGCAGTTCTAGACCAATATCCATAACCAGTGATGTGTTTCTGGATTTTCCAATTCTACACCTCCAGTTGAGCTGAGTATCCAGAAAAAAACTTCCATTCTGAGCCACCATTGTAGCCCTTACACATTCTTTATATTCCAAAACATTTTTATGTCTCCATACAAAACATGGTCTACTTTCCAATGGCTTTACTAACCTCTTCATCAGGGTCATAATACCCTGCCTTATGCCACATCTTAACAGTGGTTCCTGAAATGTGAGCACTTCATGACCTACTCCACACATTTTGCATGCCTCCAAAATAAATGCCAAATGTTAAGGACATATTGATATTCTTAATTCAGGGACAAAATAAAGTATGACCTTGGAGAGCAGGTTCCTTCCTTTCTAAATAGTTTGCATTCTTACAAATTACTCTTTCTGGAGTGTAATCACCTCAAACATTCTCTCCACTGTTTCAAGGTAAAACAACTGAAACATTGTCCTTAAGATTGTAAAATAGCAGCTTCAGTAACCTAAAACTAGTCTCTGTGCCTGTAAATTATAAACTTGTTTGAATTTCTGCTTAAATCTTATATCTCTCAGTTCTATATCATTAGCCAAGCACATCAGTCCATTACAAATTTAACCTTGATCAAACTCTCTGGGCACAGGAAGAATAACAAAGCCAACCTTTATGCCAGTAGCCCAGTTCCAACAAGTTTCTTTGTAGTCTTTCTTCCCCCTTTGAAAATTCCTAAGGAAAACCTCCAAATAAAATTCTCTCTACACTCAGAATTTGCAAAGTGTCTCTACAATAGTCTACTGAAGTTGGCTAATCATTCTGGAAGACATCTTGAGTTGCAAGTAATAAGTATATCCCATTCTCCAAAAAAGTTTCAAAAATCAAAACTTTTTCGCAATCAGATTCACTGCACAACAACACCTCACTCCTGATACCAATTTCTGCCACAGACAGTTTCACTTTGAAGGGATAAATTTCCAAACCAGGCACTGTTTGTGGGAAAAATGGATTTATTGAAGCTTATAGATACAGGGTAAATTTCACAATGTCAAAAGAAAGAAATTCCACCACCTCCACTACCAAAGGCAAGAGGAAAAACTGAACTGGCAGCCATACAACATGCATCCCAGGCAGATTGCTCTCTGCATACCTCTGGCTGCCTCCAGACACAATTCAGGGTTGGAACCTTGGCTCCACTCACAGTGCCATATCTTCTAACTGGGTGGCTCCAAATCTGAGTTAGAAGTTTTAATAACATTCTTGAATGTATTGGGGTACATCCATTCAAAATATCACACTACCCAATGTGATATGATTGAGAAGACCTGCAATACCCATACCCTTGAGCAATTACTAATAATGCGACTCTACATTAGGATCTTTGACTCTCTTTGGAAAATGGAACAGAAAAAAAAATTATAGAAAAAAACAGTAATCTTCTCATTTTGAGATTCAATTTTGAAATTTACCCTTTGGGCTGTTGTTGCAACCATATTTTGAAGCTAGGCCATTGAGCTGGAGAGACCATGTCAAGACTTGTTGAGGTTTGCTGGGTGATAACCTTAGTTAATCAATCATCACAGGTTGATGCCATTGGCCCATCTGTATCAATTCCAGCTGCCACTTGATCACAGATTCAAGGGGGGCTCCAGCCAAACTGGCCAAACCCTACTCAGACAAGCCCAGGCCAAATGGGATTGGTTTGGTCATATAAATCATTCTTGTCCTATGTCTCAGAGTTCAGAGAATCTTTTACATAGGAACAGAAAACTGAGCTAAGCTATAGGGTATGTACTTGATAAAGGTACTTTCCAAATACGATGACTCTCAACTTGGCAACTGTGATCACACTCACCCCAACCATTGCCATCTGTCACTGACTTCGCCTCATACTCTAATTACCTAGGAAACCAAAGGGTGTGCTGAAGAAAGCTCTGGATTTTAACTGGGGATTTTTTGCTACTCTCTTTGGCTTCTGAAGAATATCAAATCTCTATTTTCATTCTACTTTCATAATATCTTCCCTGAAACCTATTGTTCTCAAATTTCTACCAGTGTGTTGATAATTTAATTTTCCATGCAGAGGAATTACTGGCACAACATTTAGTCAAACTATTTGTCCTTAAATGGAAAGATTAAAATATATGTGTATTCTTGTTTATTTCCAATGGTATTGAATAAATAGTATTTAGTACTGCTGGTGACTTTCTTACCTTTTATGTCTATACTGTTTTTACTAGAAACCCATCCAGACAAACTTCAGTTTTAGAGTTTTCTGTGTTGAAATAGCAAGAGAAGAGAATGGGCTCCTCCATGAGGCAATTTTCAGCTACCATGGTTCCTAACAATTGTAAATTTATAATTGTAAAGCATTTTTCTAGCATATCTGAGATTCTGGTTTTCAATATTACAATGCTATTTTCCTGACAGAGTTATTGGAAACATAATAATGAAGCATGCATTTCCTCAGGCAGATCCTGTAAGACAGAGCAGGAACTCAGTGAATGGTAGTCACTACCATATTCATGAGCCCTAAGATTAAGCATAATAATTCAAAAGGAATTGACTAACCCTCAAGCACAATCTTCCAGTTAGGTCTGAAACTCATTGTTCTATTTTGATATATTTTGAAAAACAGATGTAATTTATTTCACTCATATTTAATGGAAATAGAATGATATTGGAGGATTAATGATGATAATAATAGCCAGTGATTATTGATCACTTTGTACATGAGAGACAGAATCTCTCACTGAGTTTTGAGCTTACCATTTTAAATTTAAACTAGCTCAGTACTGAGCCCCAATAAACCCTTCTCTTTCTTCCCCTCTCAGTGCTGGAGTTACAGGCAAGATCAGTAATGCCCAGCTTTTTATGTAAGGCTTGGATGCAGGTCCTTACATGTGTACCTTAAATATTCCTATCCACTGAGCCATCTCACTAGCCCATATAACCTTTTATTATTCAAAAAAGTATTATTTTGATGATATTTCTGCATGGCACATGGTGATAGGTACTATAAATACAGAAACTCCTTTGTTGTATATCCTTATAGGACAGAAGGTGTTGAGCCACCTGACATTTCCATGCTTCTTATGTGAATAATTCAGCTGCACATAACTGGAAAACAGGATCCTAGTCATGCTCATGAGACTTGTGGGGAAATTAGTGCACTCAGCAGGCAAGCATGGTTCATGGAATGACGCCTCTCAGACCTGGCTGGGCAGTCATATAGGAAAAGCCTTGGTCCTAGAATCAGTGATCATGACTGTGTTCTGACATTAGACTGAGTTATATGAGCTTTAAGAAATGGCACTCATCTTCAGCATCTTGTCTGCAGAGTGGGGGAGAGGAGCCTGTTATGGGTCTAGTTAAGTTATTTATATTTTACTGATTCAATTTTGGTAGATCATATATGTTTAGATAGTTAAATATTTATTGTTTATTTTGCAGCTCTTTGGAATATAAATTTTCAAGGTAATCCTCAAAACTTTTATTGCAGTATGTTGAAACATTCTATTTTCATATCTGACTTGGCTATTTTGGAACTTTGACGTCCCCACTCATCCTTCTCCTCCTCCTCTTCTTCCTTCCTCTTTCCCCTCCTCCTTCCTCTTCTTTTGTTATCCTGTCCAGGGATTTGTCAATGTTTATCTTTTAAAAGAGCAAAACTTTTTTTTATTAATTCCCTGCATTGTATCTTGGTCACTATTTCTTTCAGTTCTACCTTAAACTTTATTATTCCTGGCATTTTGGTTTGGCTTGTTCTTGAAGTGCATCAGTAGGTTATTTATTTGAAGTTTCTCTGAGTGCTGAATGTAGCACTTGAAACTATAAGCACTCCACTTAAAACTCCTTAGCTGTATCTCAGAAATGTTGTTCTATGATTTTCATTTAATTCAAGGAAAGCTTCAGCATCTTCTTTGATTTCTTCAATGACCCACTGTTCATTGTAAGGTATCTTTCTCAATCTCCAAGATTTTCATGTTGTTTCTGTGATTTCCCTTTCTATTTCTGGTTTTAATCTACTAACATCTGATAAAATCTGTGAAAGAATTTCAATACTTTTCTAACCTTAAGGCTTTCTTGTGGCCTATAACAGAATCAGTTTTAGAGAAGACCCCATGAGTGGCTTAGAAGAATGGATATTATGAGGGCTGGAGAGATTGCTTAGTGGTTAAGCACTTGCCTGTGAAGCCTCAGGACCATGGTTCAAGGCTTGATTCCCTAGGGCCCACATAAGCCAGATGCAAAAGGTGGCACCTGCATTTTGAGTTAATTCGCAATGGCTGAAGGCCCTGGTGTGCCCATTCTTTCTTTAACAATCTGCCTCTTTCTCTCTCTGTTGCTCTCAAATAAATAAATAAAAACAACAAAAAAGAATGGATGTTATGCATCTATGGAATGGAACTTTCTATATATGTTAAATAAAAATGATCTATGGTCTACTATAGCACAGAACTTCCTCTGTTGATTTTTAGTTTGGAAGTCATATCTATAGATGACAATGAGATTTAGAAATCCCTATACTATTGTATTTGACCTATGTTACTTTTCATGCATTTTAGTGTCTGTATCCTCTATGAAATGAAGAGCCATGACATCTGGTGCATAGATATTTACAATTGTCATATGTTCATAATTAACTGTTCTCTTCATGAAATTTCTTATCTCTTCAGATTAGTTGTCAGTCTTATTTCTACAATATCAAATATGATAATAAAAGCAGCCACTTGTTTTCAACTTCCATGAGTTTAGTAGGTTGATTTCTATACTTTGACTTTCAATTTGTGACTTTTTTTCACCAGTCAGGTTTGTTTCTTGGAGAGCATATGTACTTGAATCTTGTTTGCTTTTACCTAGTAACTTACCATGTATCATTTTTGTTTAAAAAAAAAAACAAAAACAAATAAAGAACAAAAATCTTTTAATTATTTGCAAGCACAAAGGAGATGGAAGATAGAGTGAATGGGCATGCCAGAGCTTCCAGCCACTGTAAGTGGACTCCAGATACATGTGCCACTTTGCATCTGGCTTTAAGTGGTGCTGTGGAGTTGAACACATTTTTCTAGGCTTTGAAGACAAGCACCTTAGCCACTGTCCCATCTCCCCAGCTCCTATATCATTTTATTGACTTTTTAAGATTTGCAAGCAAAGAAAGATAAAAAGAAGAGAGGCAGGCAGAGATAACGAGCACACCAGGGCCTCCAGCCTCTGCAAGCAAATTACAGATGCATGCTCTATGGAAACAGGCAAATGCTTTATGCCCTGAGCTATCTTTCCAGTCCAGTCTGTATCTTTTAAATGATGAATTGAGATAATGTCCATTTAAAGTTATCAGTAGAGATTGGCTATTTCTTATTGTTTTCTGGCTAGTTAGATTATTGCTAGTTCTTTTTTCCCCCCTCTTCTTTTAGTATTAGAGATTTGCTGGTTTACTCTGTGGACATGATAGAGTACTTCCCTACCTTTTTCATTCATCTATTTCTTTCATGAAATTTGTTTTTTCTTTGCTTGTATGGAAAAGACTATATTTCTTCTTCCTCTGTGTATAATATTCCTTTAAGTATTATCTTTAGAGCTGGTGTTGTCATGAATTGCCTTAGCTGGTGCTTGTTATGAAATGGTCATACCCATATACTTAAAGAGATGATTTTGCTTTGTATAGTATTCTTGATTCACAATTATTTACTTTCAGTGCTTACAATATATAATTATTCCTTTCTTAGATTTTAAGGTTGCCAGTGATAGAGCTGAAATCATTTTGATTTTTTTTTTTATTTTTGTTTTTATATGTGAGTTGGTATTTTCCCTTGTTGTCTTAAATATTTCTTTCTTGGTTTGTTTTCCCATTTTAGCATTTTGATGATGACACATCTTATAGAGATGCTTCTCTGGTCATGTCTATTTGGAGCTGTAAATGAATCTTGTGCTTAGATGATCATTTATCTCTCTAGTTTTGGAAAATTTTCACTAAAATTTCATTGAATTTTTGTCTATGTCCTTAGATTTTATTTCACCTCCTTTTTTAATCTTATGTATTCTTAGGTTACACGGACTTTTTTCATGTTCATACTAGTTTTTTTTAAATATATATTTGACTATATAATTGACATCATATTTTCCTTCATTCCTGAAATTTATTCTTCTGTTTGATTGATGATACTTTCCACTGTGTTGCTGAATTGATTGAATCATTCCTACTATTTCTGTGTTGTTTTATTCCTGAGCCTCAGGTTTTTGCTGAATTTTTCACATCAAGTTACTGAGTATTTATTTCACTCTTGATAAATTTCTTTTGTATGTCCTTTTCATGTATGTACATTGTGTATGTACTTTATTCATCTATTTATTTTTGTCATCATTGTGATTAATAACTCATTGGTTTGACATCCTTTGTCTGCTAATAACATCTTTTTATTCCTGATATTTGGGGGAGTGTTGTCTCCAAATGCAGGGTTTTCTCTGACTGAGGCTTCAGGAATCTAGTCTGAGCTGTTTCCATCAACATGCTACATCAAGTTCAACTGTAAGCTTATTGGGTTCTCTTGTTACTTACCCAGGAAGTAGTAGAGTTGGCGTTTTCTTAGTGAACACCAGGGTTCCATGGAGGATCTCAGCTCAGGCTCCCATTACACACTTCTGCCTTTGGATCTAAACTTGTTCTACTCAGGAATGTGTCTGCCTACAGTATCTCCAACTCTTCTTGCATCTCCAGAGTGGGACCAATTCCTGTCCATAAGAGCATTATTATCGGCCTGTGTCTTGGATGGGAGAACAACTTTCTGGCTGGTAATATTCACCCTGACAAAGGCAGTGGTTGCTTTCTTGGCTGCTTTTTTTACAGAGATAATCCCACACAGCCTTATTTCTGCTTTCTTCATTTTTTGGGGGTGGTGGTGGTGGTTAGGGTACTACAAGGTGGCTTCAAATCTGACATGAATAGAAGTGATCTAGGGAAAGAGTGGGATCTGTTCAGTGAAAATTTAGAGATTTTTTTCCAACATTAAGTGAGGGGTGGGCTGTGTCATAATCAAAGTAAGAAATAGAGCAAGGGCACAGAACAATAATTAATTATTATTTTCCCAGTTATTTTTATCAAGTCCAATTAAAGAAGAAATTTTTCCTTTGCCCCCCAAAATCTCTAGAAAATGATTTACAAGAGATGCTTTCCATGACAACATAGCAGTGATTACTGCTATGAGGAAGTACAACAAACAGTTCCACAGGGTTGATGGGCATCTTCTGGCTTTGCTGGAGCCAGGGAGCATTCATCTGTGACCTCCTGCTTATCTTACCTGTAATTTTGCACCACTGAAGTGTTTTCATTTCTTGTGGCTGTAACAAACAATATCCAAACTACCCTTTTACTGCAATAAACATAGGTACTATCAGTCAACAAGAGCATGCATCCTAAGGCCATGCTGTGACATTGCATGTATACAGTACCCTCATGGAAATGATCATTCAACTCCAGCCCCTTTTCCTGTCTGGTCACCACTGTACCACTTCCCAGATTCTATGTGATCTTCATACACTGATTCAACACTATTCTAAATGGATCTCAACTTGAATTAGTTTCTTCCCTTCCCTTCATTTTAATTTATTATTTCTTTTTTGTATCTGCCTGCCTATGTGGTATGTGGTGGGCCCTGGCACAGGAGCCATGAAAATCTGCTCTCATGGAAGAGATATTTGAAACCTAAGAATCCTACCTGGGAAAACAAGTCAACAAAGGAAATGGCCTTGTTACACCCCTTTCCCCTCTCCATTTCCCCATTATCTGCCCTGCTTGTGCCTTCCTTTAATAATCTAGCTCATAAGTTACTGGGCACAGCAGCTGCAAACCACAGAATTGGGCTAACAGTTCCTCACTGCTCACTTGCTCTCCAATAAAGAAAAGCCTGCTGTTGAGGTCATATATTCTCTCTCTATTTCCATGTTGTTGGTTCAACCCCTGACTCTAATCCAATATGAAGGGAGGAAGGCAGGGAGAGAGGAAGGGAGGGAAGGAGGAAAGCTAACTAACCCTCTCCTCTTGGGACAGTTTCCATTAAGAAATCCCAAGGTGACAAACACCCATAGTCTCACTTATCTGCAGTTCCTCACCTGGTCCTGCTCAAGTTGCTGACATACCCTAGGCAAATCAAGGTTCAGACATTAGGGATGGAAGGGTTTTGTGGGGGAGGGGAAGAGGAGGGGAGAAAAACAAATACAAGACTAAATCCAAAATGAACTGGTACCATAGAAACTCTTATCTTTGGAGATAGAATAAAAGATACAACACTCAAAGGGAGTAAGGGAGGGGGAACACCTGAAAAGAAGGGCCCTAGAAAGCATGGGATGAAGCCTAAACTTGAAATAATTGTTGTTGTTGCTGTTGTTATCTCTGGCCTGCACCTCCAAGTTCCAGTAACTGGTTGCTACCCACATTGAGTTCTTGATCAGAGAGACCTTCAATGTCCTCAAATCAGGACAGCTTTCTGTCAAAGCAATTGATTTTCCACCTGAGGCAAAAGGTAAGACCCTATTGCTGAAGACACCATATGCTGCTGATGCAGAGTATGGATCATGGAATGTTGTGGAAGATGGGGTAGAAAGACTGTAAGAGCCACAGGTTGAGGCATCATGCCCAGAGGCATTGCCTGGCCCCCAAATAATTGCGTGCTGCTCCCACAACACATAAACCACAACCCCATAGGGGATACATGCAACCCCACAGAGGAGGGTCTCCAATGGAATGGGGGCAGGGACAAGGCAGAAAAAGGTACCAACATACGATGCATCCATACAAATATATTAATAATAATAATAAGGAGGAGGAGGAGGAGGAAAGAAACAGAAGAACAAGTAGGAGGAGGAGGAGAAAAAGAAGAAGAAAATTGAAAAAGAAAGAAATCTAAAGGTAAAAGGCAGGATAGACCCAGCATGAAGTCTGCTTAGGAAGAGGAGTGATACAATGGATAAAAAATTCTCTAGTTTAAATCTGAACTTTGGAAATTTTTGATGAAGAATAAAATATAATACTTTAAGTCAACAGTGGACTTGATAAAAAAAAAAAAGTGAACTTGATAAAAGAAAGCAACACCTAGGACTGAAGAGTGGTTTGTGGTTAATCTGCTTGCCTGTGAAGGCTAAGGACCCAGGTTCAGTTCCCTAGACCTCATGTGAAGCTAGATGCACAAGGTGGCACATGCTTCTGGCATTTGTTTGCTGTAGCTAGAAGTCATGGAGTGCCCATTCTCACTCTCTCTCTCTCATTCACTCTCAAATAAATAAATAAAACATTTAAAAAAGAAAGTGACACCCTGCAAGACTTTGCATGTGGTGAGAACATTATATCACCAATATAAGAAATTCACCCTAATTTAAGAAGTCCTCTCAGCTAGATGAGACCCTCTTGAGTTTATGTCCTACTTTTCATATTTACCACTGAGAAAAAAAAAATATCAGATTCTAAATTAGGACCTTACCACACACAGCATAGTAAAACATTTCTAACAATGTGTTCTCAGAATTCCTTAGTTATGTCTTGTAGCATAACATTTATTTGACTCTCAATAGCCTATTTCTTCATGGAGGACCCATGTCTTTCATGTGTGTGTCAACAGTACCTGGAAAATAGTAAATGTCATAAAAATTCATGAATACATATTCCTTTTATAGTTTGTATTAACAAATTCCTGGCTGAAAAATCACTTTAGTTGCTGTGGATTGACAACAGCCTCCTTCACTGGCAATGGATTCTCACATCTAGCATCACTTAAGCAGCATGATGAAGTCAGCTTAGTCAGGCATGCTTCTTTCTGGTCAGCTATGCATTACACTGACATTCTAGGTAGGATATCAAAGATATTCCCAGGGCAACCCAGGTATCCATTCAAGGTAATAGGTAGGAAATGTCATCTGAATAGAACGAATGGTGCTTGAGCCCAAAGACAGTAGATGGACTTAGGTGCTGGCATCCAGGAGGAGAGCTCAGAGAACTGAGCTAGATTCAAGAGAATGGTTGGAATGCATTCTGTAGTAAGTAGGGAGGCTATCAAATAGAAAACAAGACATTGTTTTGCTTGTTGTTTTTATTTATGGACCAAACATCCACTTTCAGGAGACTACAGGGCATGCTCACAGCAGAGAGAGCCTTGTTTTCTTGTCAACAACACTGAAAAAGTAGGTTTCAGACTCTTGATCAGGTTTTACTCCGGTGGTGTTTTCTGATCTTTAGAGGAAATGGGAAACACTCCCTGAATCTTCACTCTAAACAGCACCATGGGTAATCCAATAAGGAGTATTACTGAAAGAAGTAATAAAAGAGTAGGAGTGATAAAACAGAATGATAGCCTGGAACATGAAGACAGACATAACACTACCCAGAAATGCATAGCTTTTGATCACTTTATCAAAGCACTTTTGGATTCAAGTCAGGCATGACAAACAAAGTCAGAGAAAGTTAATCCATATCTAGAATCCTTTAGTAAATAACTCATTTTAAGTGGGGTGGGAAAGGCTTGTCTCTTGCTTGTTTTGCCTTTGTTTAGTAATCACAAGCGTCCAAACCCTTTCAATCCACTCTAATGAGTTCTCAGTTTGTATGTTTAATTAGTCCCTGATGATATATTAGTAGTGGATTTGGAGGATTATGCAGTTGTTATGAAAATTAAAAAAAAAAGCTAAGGAGAAGGAAAGTTTCTCTGAAAATGAATCTCTACTGGATAAAAGAATCTAGAATTTTCACCAGCTGTCCCTCCTTCCCTCATCCTTCCCTTCCTCATATTTCATACTTGTTCTTTGTAACCATCACCTTCCTTGGTTCTGTGACAGAATACATTGCAGAAGTAAGTTCAAGAAGAAAGGACTTATTTTGGTTCATTGTTTCAGGGAATGGAGCCCATCATGGCAAGGATGGCATGGTGGTGTGTCTCACTCATAGCAGTGGGAGCTTGTACCTTGTTCATATTATGGCCAACCTGGAAACAGAGACAGACAAAAAAAAAAAAAAAAAAAAAAAAAAAAAAAAGCAGAGACAGGCTGTAACTCCCTCTAAAGCCAGCTAGGCCCTGTGTCCCAAAGGTTCCACAACTTCCTCAAGTTGCATCACACCTGGGGACCATATAGGACCATACAGTCATATTGGATTTATATCTGAGTTGCAGATGGGATAACTTTTTATCTCCCAGTGTTTATTTAATTACCATCTAGCAAAGAATCAGTGGAGTTGCACTTTAATTAATGGAATCATTTTCCTTTAATTATTTTATTTGATTACATTCTGTCATTCAGTTGTTAAGCATTTTCTTTGGAGAAAAATTCTCCAACATATACTGAAAGGGGACATGAAAATCTTGATTGTTTAGGTGAAAGGACCAGGGCAGCCAAGTTAAGGTGTGGAACAGATTAGGGGTTTGGATATTCCCAATATTGTGAAGTTTTATAGGGGCAGCACACACATGAACAAATCCAGAATGAAGTCTACATCTGAAGTTCCCTGTATGTGAGCCATGTATTTGCAGACTTCCTAAGGAGATGAAGCACTTTTATTTTTTAACTGCTTGGATAAGTAGTTAATGCAGCTGTTTTATCTTAGTCATTGTCTCAATACAATTCATTTCATAAAATTTATTTATGAGAGAAATACACACACACACACACATACACAAACATACAAATGGAAAGACAGAAAAAGATAGAGAGAGAGAGACAGAGACAGAGAGACAGAGAGACAGAGAGAGACACAGAGAGAGACAGAGAAAGAATATGGATGTGAAAGGGCCTCCAGCCACTATATACAAACTTGAGAAGCATGTGCCAACATGTGCACCTGGTTTACCTGGGTTCTGGGGAATTGAACCTGGGTCCTTAGGCTTCACAGGCAAGAGTCTTAACTGCTAAGCAATCTCTCCAGCCCCACTTCAGAAAATTTGATTTCTATACAAGAGGAAAGTAAATTTCTCATATTCTCACATGACTCTAAGCAACTGTTGACATTAAAAGTATATATTTGCAATACAAATACATATATATATGTAGTAATTTTACATATTTATATTAATATATATTCACATACATATATACATAGGTCTATGTAGTAGATACATATATTAAATTATGCAAGCACATATCAAAAAATAATATATTTCATAGTGCACAAATATTTTGCATAAATTATCCATTAGCCTATATAAATATATAATCAAATTCAACAATATTTACCATTTAATATCTTGCTATTCATTTTTCTTCAAAATCTCAAGTTCTATTTTACAAAGATTAACTTTAATACACATTCTCATTCATATATCTTACAGATAGTACTTATGGTAGTTTGAATGTATGACCCCCAATATATTCCCTATCTATTAAAGTTAGTAATGTAGATCTGTAGCCACTTGTCCCTAGGAGATATCTCTGGGAATATCCTAGGGTCCAGCCCTAATATGTGGGGGCATAAATTTGAATTCCAGTTAAAGATATGAAAAGTGCAAGAGCTTTACCTCAAGTGTGCTTGCTTGCTTTTGGGTGGTAGTTTTTTTTTTTTTTTTTTTTTTTATCTGCTTGGGCCTGTGGAAGTGGGTCCAACTTCTTCTGCCATTATGGAACTTCCCCTGGATCTGTAAACTTCAAACAAATTCCCTTCCTCTATAATTGTGTCTGGTCTGGAGGTTCATTCCAGCAAACTGAGGCTGTCTAGACACTATAGTAGATTTTACCCATTATGCTATTTTCCAAGCTCATATTTTAAAGTCTTTGGTCTTCCTTTATGTCATGAGGATACCAAATAAAGGAGGCAGATTTTTGGCAGTTCCAGTGCTGTTTATGTCAAGAGTATTGAGCCCTCAGGCCTCTCTGCCTTTGTTCTTCTATTTCATGCTGATTGCTTTTACTACCTCCTGACCTTCTTGGCTTTATCTACCATTCCTGATCCCAAATTAGCCCTTGGTCCTGATAACAAACCTGGCTTCTTTCCTCTAGGGTTAAACCTTGGCATGCTCCTCTGGACACAGCTTCATTTCCCCATCTGGCTTCATTCCCTGCTGACCATTTTGGGAAAATGGGAACTCATTCAAGCCTAACCTTGGCTGGATTGTTGAGTCTGGCTAGAATTTCAATGTGTGGCAGGAAAAGAATGTTTTTGCAGAAGGTTGTGTCCAGATTATGAAACTCTAGAGTGCTAACATATTTTCTATAGAATCAACTTCTTTAAAATAGGGCTTACTTTAGATAGAGGAATTTTGGTGTGTGTGTTTGTGTGTGTGTGTGATATAGTATTAACTGATATGGTATATGTGTGTGTCTTTGACTCTGAACCTTAACATTTTTATGATTTCAAGCTATTCCCAGGACCCTGATTCTTTGAGAGACTGGAGTAACAGGTATGCTTGGCCATGCTAAGCTGTTAATGAGGATTGTGGAGATTCAAACTCCGGTGTTCTCAGTCCCTCTCAGGCTCTCATGTTTGTGTATAAAGTAAAACAGAAGAGAAAGCCTAAAGAACAGATATTGAGGGCTGGAGAGATGGCTTAGTGGCTAACTGCTTGCCTGTGAATGCTAAGGAACCTAGTTCAAGGTTCCAGTCCCCAGTACCCATGTGAGCCAGATGTACAAGTTTGTTTGTAGTGCTTGGGGTCTCTGGTGTGCCCATTCTCTCTCTCTGCCTCTTTCCTTCTCTGTCACTCTCAAATAAGTAAATAAAAATTAAAACAAAATCAGAACAGATATAGAGTGTATTAAGTGATGTGTAATCTGAATGTATAATAACATAGAAATAAGTTTACCAAATGATTGTAGACTGGATGTGTGACATGATAGAAACAGGAAAAAAAAAAGTGAAAACTACATGGTTAGGTTCATTGCAACAGTGGGTCCACTCCCAGATCAATTTTTTGTAGCAGTTACCTTCTTATTGCTGGGTTAAAAAAAAATACTGGACTAGTTGCAGCCTCTGGAAGGAAAGCATTTATTTCAGCTTACTGTTTCAAAGAAAGTTTCACCATGGTGGGAAAACACGGTAGAGCAGTCATCCAGGGTGTCACGTCCTGTCACAGCAGCAGGAGAAACTGAGTAAGCTAGTACTGGCAAGGGGATGGGCTATGGAGTTCCAAGTCCTACCCTGCTGACAGGGCTACTCCTGCAAGTCTCTACCTGCTGCAGTCAAGTGTGAGGCTTAGTCACAGACACTTGAGACTATTCAGGAGCATTTAACATTTAAACAGCCACAGACACTACGATTGATAGTGCTGTTAATAATGGTACATTTTCTATATACGTGTCATGGTCCATACTACTAGTGGTTTTCTGGGCCAGAGTATGTTTTTCTTTTTTTTTTTTTTTTCCATGAACATGAAGATTGGCACATGTGGACAAAAGGATAAGCAAAGATTATTGGGAAGTGAAAATAAAAGCTTCCTTTGGCAGAGAGCAGAGAGGGTTCTGTAAGGTTTGGGCAATAACACAACCCACTTATGACAAAGATGAAAGCTTTTATTTAGGAAAAGCATGGGCTGCCAGAGATGACTCTCAAAAGAGGAGCACAGCCAATCTGAATTTTTAAGTAGTGGGCTTTATAGGGCTTTTTTTTCAGTCAGGGGGAAGGTGAGGACAAGAAAAGAACTCATTTGTTAAGTTGAATACAAAAGTTCCTTTAGGAGCCATCTAAGATAGTCAGGGTCTAAGATAACTGTGACCAGGTGAATTATGAAATAAGGGCACAGGAAACCATGATCTGGGGAACTTGTTCAGCAAGGAAGGGATAATGGCTGGGTAGTTTCTTGAGGAATGTGGATAATCCACTTCCTTCTGCCTCTGTCATCATTCTGCTGTCCTTGTTGACTCCATCTTGGGAGCCCATCCCAACCTAACAAGGTCCAAGAAAATGGTTTGTCAAGAAATATTCTAGATCAGAGATTTTTCTATACTAAGAATAAACCTAATTTATTCCGGTATACGTATAATTTAGGTATAAAGTTGGTATAAGCCTGGTTGGTTAATTTGAATGTATATGTGGGTGTGAATTAGCCAAAGGGTTGGTGGAAGAGCATAGACACAGAATAAAAGCCCACTAGCAGGAAAAGCCCAGAAAAATATTACAGAGAAGAAGAACTAGTAACAAAAAATGCTGTTGTCCAGCGCACATCTTGATATGTCAGGGACTTCTATACTAGAGTTGCTTTCCAATTGTGTCAGGCTAAGTTGATGTTTTTTTGTTGTTGTTATTTTTATTTATTTGAGAGCAACAGACAGAGAGGAGGCAGAGAGAGAATGGGCATGCCAGGGCTTCCAGCCACTGAAAACGAACTCCAGACATATATGCCCCCTTGTGCATCTGGCTAACATGGGTCCTGGGGAATCGAGCCTCGAACCAGGGTCCTTAGGATTCACAGGCAGGCACTTAAATGCTAAGCCTTCTCTCTAGCCTAAGTTGATGTTTTTGACTACATACATTTAAGCTAGGGAGACCTTGCACCTAATATGAATCAGTTCTATGCATTGTGTAGACTTTATTCCTTTTAGTCCTATGGGAGTGGCAAGTACATATATTCATTTTACAAACTGTAATTCATTTTAATTTTAAAAATAGCAAAATTAGAAAGGTTAATTTGCTCAAGATCTTACATCAAAGTAAGTAGACTACAAATCCTCTGTATTTTTATCCAAATTTTCAAAATCAGGTAGTTCTTTTAGGCAGTTAGGAGTGACTGGAAACCCTGAAAGCAATAAAGAAGGAATGTCTTTGGGCCTATCTTTGTGGTTTCCAATTTGCTAGGATATAACTTTTTATCTCTTACCTATATCTGTTTTCCCACCAACAAGTTGGACCCCTGCTCGGAGGGAGGTCTCTCCTAGGATGTAAATCTAGTCCTAACATTGGAGTTGGTCAGTGTTCAGCCCCCAGAACTTGGCATCATTTCTTGCCTCTTCCTGAGAGACCCCCTATCCCCAACGAATCTACTGAGCAGGATGGTAGGACCCATCCCATAGGCTATAAATACATTTGTGAGAGGGGAACAAGGTATCTGTGCTTCCTGACCTCTCCTGAACTTTCAGCTGCTGATGTGTTCCCCCTTGCTGGAGCTGAATCAAGGGAAGAACGCCCCCCACTCTAGCCTTTATTCTCCACATGGGCTTTTGACCCCTCTAGCACCCTATGTAGTAGGAGTTTTTTGAACTTTTTTTTCCTGTTATTTTCACAGTTTTTCTAGGCCCTCCACATGGACTTTCAAGATACATTGCTGCATTCATTCTCCTTTCCTTGGTTTCTATACTTCCCTAAATAAATATAATAATGTATAATAGTTATCCTTCTCAGTCTTATTTTATTCAATTATCTGTTTAAAATTAGACACAGACCCACACAGAGTCTGGGGTTCAAGTACTTTCCTGAATCTCTAGAGCCCTGTTACAAAGCTATAATGTAATGACAATAATAAGGATCAGAGAAGAAGCCTAAGTTATTGTTAATGACCTTGTAGATGAGGTATTTCTAAGGGCAAACAATTTTTTAAAAATAGTTTACATTGGGAACTTTCATATATGAACATACTGCAAATTGGTCATATTCTCATAGGATTATTTTGTTTTGTCCCCTCTCTCTATCCTCACTGTACTGAAGGCCCTTCTCAGCAGGGGTATTGGTAATCACTGTGGGGTCATGAGTGCACTGCCTGGTTCTTGAGGAGAGAACAAGGCCTCACAAATGCCCATCAGTAAGTCTTCTAAATGTATATGTCTATCCCCTTTGATCTGTGCTGCTCTTAGTCTTGGGTATAGAACCTGCTTTTAACAGATGGTGGTGAATAATGGGGAAAACCAAAACCCATCAAAATGTCAAGAAAATAGAATGTTTAGCACTGAAAGAGTCATCACTACAATTCTTTTTAACTGTAATTAAAAGTCCAATGATTGCTTCTGTTTTACAAGAAATATGCTTTTATTTTGTTCTATACCTAATTGGAATTAACAGCCCACCCTTTTCTACTGGCCTCAGATCCTTCACAGAGCTTCCCAGCCCAGTTTACAATGAATGGGACAGCTTGCATTGTAACAGTTTTGTCTAAATTGTGATTGCAGAATTAGCCTCTTACTGTTGCAACTCCGGGGTTGTTAATGAAGCCTTATGATAGAATGACAGACACCCAGTTGAAGCTGACACTTTTCAGTTGCTGTTTCTTCCAGTACAAATAATGTTGTTGCAAAAACGTTTATGAGGTCCTGGTATACAGCATCACTTAGATTTACATCAACCTATTGCATTAAGTTAAAGTCAAAATGAAAAGAAACTTTGTTATCAACAATATATTCATATAAGGGCCCCCAGGATTGGCTGTTATGTAGAAGACATATTCTAGGTTTACAAATATATACAATGAATTCTTCTAAGAATGACTTCTAGTAATGATGCATGAATGCTACAAAATGTTTAGCTAGTTGTATCAAAATTAATAAATTTATATTATAAAATATTAAATTATTGTAAGAAAAGATTTTATTTCACCACTGGAAAGGACATATTTTCATCACTTCCTGCTAAACCTTACTCTAATAACTGGCTACTTGTTCAGATTTTTATATTGATTTGTTTATATATTTATAAATATACATTTTTTTAATGTTTTGAGACAGGCTTTCAAGTAACCCATCCTGGCCTCAGTATCACTACTTAGACCAGAATAACCAGGAGTTCCTGTTCTTGCTGCCTCTACCTTCCTAATGCTGGGATTACAGGCACAAACTGACACTCCTGGTTTGTGGTTCTGGAGACGGAAACCAGGGCTTTGCACATGAAAGGCAGGCCCTGGACCCTCTGAACTACTCTCCCAGTGTCCAATTAATTTCTTTTTCAATAATGTTTCCTTTTCCAGTTTTCTCCTTTATAGTTATTGAGAATGATGTTACTTCTTGGTTCTCCCTTTTAGACATTTCCTCTTTTGATATGATGAATTCAATCTAAAACTCATGGACAAAACCTAACCACAAAATAAATATTCTTCTCTGGCATTTGAAGCTCTGGGTCAACTTCCCAAGGAAATTTTTCCAATTTTCCCAAATTACTAAACTGGAAGAAAACTCCAGATAAACAATTTTAAAAGTTTCATTTTGAGACAGTCAGATTTGAGTTAATATCAGAACATTATTGATTTCCCACTTTTTACTTTTGGCCAAACACTTTGCAAATCACTGTGATCAAGCCACTTGCTGGAGCCACATGGCTTCCTGGTGCACAGCTTAAGTTTCAGCTAGTCCATGTGGACCTCTCAGTGTCTTCCCTTCTAGCCTCTTCTTTCACACTGTCATTCCTGTCTTGGGGATTGCACTGCTAACCGGATTTGGAATTTGTTTACACTTTTCCTCATCACCCACTTTCAATTCAACATTAGACCATTGTCTCTCTCTCTCTCCATATATATATTTGTCCGAGGTTAAATCAAATTAGGCTCATAGAACTGAGCTTTCAACTATAATTCCCTTTGCACTTAGCATTTTCAAACTGTCACCGGAATAGCCCATAAAGCTTGGCTTACTACTCTGAAAGGCATCTTCAGTTGCAAATACCAAGTCAATGCCCATCTCTCCAAAATAAAAGTTCAAAGACCAAAATCCACATGGCCAGATTCATCTCACAGCAACAATGCACTCTTTGGTACTAATTCTGAGTTATTCAGCTTCCCATTGCTGGGGTGAACATCCAAACCAGACACAGTTTATGGAAGGAATATGATTTATTTTAAGCTTACAGGTCCATGGGTAGTTACATAATGGCAGAAGAAGCTGGTTCCCTTTCACAGATCCTTGCAGAGAGAACTATTACTACTGCCACCATAAGCAAGCACAGCAGGAAACCCACACAGGACTAAGCCTACTCTCTGTATAACTTAGGCTGCCATTCTAGATCTTCCTTCAAAGACAGCTTAAGGCTGGACCCCAGAATCCACCTCAAGTGACATCTCCTCTAGCCAGGCAGCTGAAAATCTAACAAGGTACAAGCTTGAATAAAATTCCTGAATCTATTAGAGGACATTGATTCAAACTACCACAGTCATATATACCTACAAGTTTTAGTGCAGGGGTAAAAGTGACTTTTCATAGCATTCACAAAGGTTATTAAAATTGTCCCCCCAATTTCTCAACTGTCTGTATATGTGATATCAGGCAGAAGTGAAACCAAAATAGTAAATTACAGAAAGAAATAACTAGATAAACAGTCAATTGAACTGAAGTAGGAAATAATAAGAAAAAAAAAGTCAATAAGTAAACATAGAAACTGATTCCTTTTTTTTTTTTGGTTAAATTAGTTTTCTATTCTGCAAGTACAGGCAGTTTGGTACCATTATTAGACTCATCCGTGACCTACCCCCTTCCCATTGGCCCCTCTTGTTGAGGTATATGGGTTGTGCATTGTGGAGTTAGCCCACAGTTGTTGGTATGATAAATGTCTCTGTATATCATGACCCAACATGTGGCTCTGACATTCTTTCTGCCCCCTTTTCCAGAAAATTTCCCTGAGCCATGTTGGGTTCATTTTTGGTCTGCTTCAGTGCTGAGGTGTTGGAGGCCTCTGGGGCTCTGGCTCTCTGATTTGGTAGGCATTGATTTTTCTCTGTGTTGGTCTCCTTCCCCCTTGTGCTGGTATCCGGTTCATCAGGAAAACAGCACCCTTGCTTGTTTCACCAATTTTCCTTAGTTTCAGCCAGGGCCCTTTGGAGGTATGTTGGGGTGGTTCTCTCCTAAGGATCTACATCTATCTGAAAAAGAGAAGCAGATATTCCAATGGAGAGTAAGTTAGCACCAGGATACGTTTTTTGAGGAAGGGTCTTACTCTAGCTCAGGCTGACCTAGAATCCACTATATAGTCTCAGGGTGTCCTCAAACTCACAGCGATCTTTCTACCTCTGCCTCCTGAGTGCTAGGATTAAAGGTGTGTGCCACCATGCCTGGCTACTCTGCCCACAAATTTGATTGAACTATTAAAATAATGTTTTTATTCTCTCTGCGTTTACTCTTGCCTTTCTTTTCTGCAAGCCCATGGTATAAAAAATGTTTGAAATGCTACTGTAGTTTACAACTGCTACCTTAATTGGCTAATGTACTGGGGGTGTGTTGTTTAGTATTGATTATTTTCCGCTTTTATTTTATTTTATTTTATTTTATTTTATTTTATTTTATTTTATTTTATTTTATTTGTAATACCAACAGAAATATTAACCCAGTAAAAGAAGCAAAAACATTTAATATTTTCATAACTTTCATTTGCTTTTATAGAACCTCTCAGAGTCTTAATATCTTAGAGTTCTTAGGGTATTTGTAAACCATGTTTTGAGAAGTACAGGCTTTGAATTTTACTATGTAAATAATTCTGACCTTACATTATTAAAATATTTTTACTCTACATTATTAAAATATTTTACATGAAATTTTACTGTTTGCTTGATTTCTATGATTAGAGTTGTTTCCACATCCTGCCCTATTATTTGAATAAAGGGGAAGTTGAGTCAACTTTGCCTTTTTTGTCTTTTATCTCATCCTGACTATTTTTGGTGCTATCTTGCTGCTTGTTTATCTTTTATTGTGCCTTCTCAGATATACTTTAAAAACTCATTTTTGTTATATTATATAGTTATACTTATGAGGTCAAAGAGACATATTTCTTTGATTATCATATATAAAAATTTGAGGATATAAATTTGGGATAAATTGTGCTTGTGTTTTTTTTTTTTTTTTTTTTTTTCTTACAACCAGCTAGGCTAATACCAATCAATGGTGGACCATCTTTTCTTCCTTGAGGAAGAAGTTTTAATGTGGGGCAGTCACCATATTGACTTATGCTTTCACCAACTTCAGTCTTTTATTTGCTTTATTGGTAAATAAGTTTACCAGTGAAACTTATTTATTGGGCTTATTGAATTTTTTGCCTAATGATTTTGTTTCCTCATGAACCATTTTGATGGAACAGACATTTTTTTTTTTCCTAAGTTCAATGATGCAAGGTAGTAGCTTGGAGAAAAAGACCTTGAACACATATAAGCTGACTTTTTCGTCATTCCCCCTGTGTTGCTGACATTTGAGAACTTTATTATTTTCATGGCATTTAGTCCTAGTTAAAATTGTTTTTTCCCAACTTTACCTATTTATTTTCTGCCCTTCCTAGCAGAATGTAAATCCTGAAAGGGCTAAGCATTTCACCTTGTTCTGTATTGACCTCTGAGGCCTGGAACAATTCCTATAGAACAGTAGGTTCATAAGATTTAGCAAATGAATTAAATGAATTAAATATTCATTTGATTAAAATGATATTTAATATAACTGGTTAATTAGCATCAGTTGCTACTACTTTCCCTCAAAACTTTTACTTTCAGTTTGCTTCAAGAACCTTCTATGTCCATATTCTTAATTGTGCATGTCTGTTTGTATACATGCTTGTATGTGAGAGGATTCATGTGTGTTATGACTACATATGTTAGTGAAGTCCAGAGGACAAACTTAGGTGTCATCCTCAGGAATTCTATCTATCTTCTTTGAGGACAGAATCTCTTTCTGGCCTAGAGCTCACCAATTAATATATACTGACTGTTCAGTGAGTCCCAGAAATATTGACATCTCTACCTCCCCAGCACAGGGAATATAGTTATGTGTTATCAAGTACATCATTTTGACATGGTGTTATAATCAGCTTCATTTTGCTGAGACACCTAATCAAATGTAGCTGATAGGGGGGCAAGGATTTATTTTGGTTCACAGTTTCAAGGAGAAATTTCAGGATGGAAGGGGAAAGCATGGTATGAACAGAGGCTGGGCATCACTTCCTCGCTATAGCAGGTGAAGAAACAGCATCAGGAGAATGAACCAAGTTCTTGCAAAGGGAGGGCAAAATAGAACACCCCTATCCCTCCCCTACAATGCCCCAACATCCAAACTGTCACCAGCTGAGAACCAAGTATTCAAAGCACATGCATTCATGTGGGACATCTGATGCAAGCTATCACATTCTGCCTCTGGATCCCATAGGCTCATAACCATTTCAAGGTATAAAAATGCATTCACTCCAACTTTAAAGTTCCCCATAGATTTTATCAGTTCCAAAACTTTTCAAACATCCCCATAGCCCACAAGTCTCTTGGCTATGAGCCTGTAAAACTAAAACACAGATTACATACACATAATGGAAAAGAGTAAGTATTAATATTGTAAAAGATGGAATTAGGCATATCAAAGAAAGATTAAATCAATGCAAGATCTAAAATGAGCAAGGAAAATACCAAATCCTGCAGTTCCATGCCCATCTGGGACACACAATGAAGTCTCTGGACTTCCAATTCTGTCCCTCCAGTTGGGGTACCAACAGTCTAGAGACACTGCATGCTAAGTCAGCAACTCTCCGTGGTGGCTATTTTGTAGTCCTGACGTTTCAGTAATGCTAGAGTCTCCACTGCAACTCGTGGCTCATCATGATGGCTCCATTTTCCCTCCACACAGGGCCTCCAACAACCCTGCTTCACATTGCCCAAGAGCCATTTAAAAATTAAATAAAATAAAAAAGGTGAATTGAACAACACCCTTTTCCCTGCATTTTTCATACTTACGTAATACCAGGTAAGTTACCAAATATATTAATCTGGGGGAATAAACTGACTTTGTAGAGCAGAAAACCTTCTTCAATATTCTTCTTCCTGTCCCAAAGGAGAAAAGCTGGCCCAGTTTCAATGATGGTAATCTCAGGCTGCTGGATAGCCCAAAACTTTCATTACTTTCAGTTTCACATCCTTCTGCTATATGTTCCACCATAAATTTAGCTTTGCTTAAATTCTCAGGACATGGGATAAAACAATCAGCCTCTGTACAAAACACTAGTAGTTCAATCCCAGCAAAGCTCTTTCTTCTCATAACAAGCCAAGCCTCACAGTCCATAGTTATTTCTGCATTTGGGTCTTTCAACTTCAACTAAAACGGCCCATCAAACTCTATATTCAATACTACAAGGTATCTTTTAGAATCAAGGTTTCAAATTTTTCTACATTCCTCCTTCAAGTCAGGTTTAAAAGTCCAGAGGCAGGCTCCATGGTTAAAGGGTCTTGTTTCTTAAGCTTGATTGGTGGGGTAAGGTTCCCTAGTACCCAAGAAGAGCCAGACTCACAAAGTGGCACATGGTCTAGATTTTGTTTGTAGCTGTAGGTGGATCTGGAACACCCATACTCACTCTCCCTCCTTCCTTCCATCTTTCTATATCTTTTAAATAAATAAATACATATATTACTTTAAAAAGTACCAAAGGCTTCTCAGTCAGGTTTCTATCAGCAATTACTCCATTACTCTGGTACCAATTTTCTGTTGTAGTTAGCTTTCCATTGCTGGGACAAAACATCTGGTCAAAAGAAGCTGATTAAATGTGAGGATTTAATTTGGCTTATAGTCTCAAGGAGAAGCTTCCTGATGGCAGGAGAAAGCATGGCATGAGCAGACCCTGGATATCACCTCCTTGCCACAGCAGATAGAAGACAGCAGCAGGAGAGTGAGCAGAACTGTAGCAAAAGGGAATTGCTAAAATACTCCTTGCCCTTCCCCAACAACACAACCCACATAGCAAGGCTCGACCTCCCAAACTGCCACCCGCTGGGGACACATTTAGAACACATAAGTTTATGGAGGACATCTGATTCAAACCACTACACATGGGTATTAAAGACTGAACTCAGGGAGCAAGTGCATGCCTGAGTTATCTCCATATCCTTACTACTTGCATCTCTTCTTCTAGACATTTCAGTTGGAAACCTTACTCTCTGAGTGAGACAAGTGTAGCCCAGAATGAAGACAGATTGTTCATGGTCACATGGGTAGTTTCAGTTAGAAACTGAACCACAAATGTCTATTCATATGTCATACATAGGCATTTACTGTTTGTAACTCCATTAGGTCAGGCCATTTCTGAACACACTAACATTAGTCCAAAGTGACAAGAATGAATGAGGAGCATAAATTTGTTACTCATTTAAAGGTTGGGAAGTTTCCAGTTTAAGGTGTGAGCCAAATTAAAAAAAATTTTAAAGGTTGCTTTTCATGTGCTTTTAAAAACTATACTTTTCTGGGCTGGAGAGATGGTTTAGCAGTTAAGGTACTTGCTTGCAAAGACAAAGGACACAGGTTCAATTCCCCAGTACCTTTTAAGCCAGATGCACAAGGGGGTGCATGTATCTGGAATTCATTTGCAGTGACTAGAGGCCCTGGCATGTCCATTCTCTGTCTGTCTCCTCTCTCCCTCCCTCTCTCTCTCTCTCTCTCTCTCTCTCTCTCTCTCTCTCTCCCCATTGGCTTGCAAATAAGTAAATAATATAAAATATTTATTTTTAAAAATATACTGTTCTGACTACTGAAAAGATTTGTTCTTTTCAATAACCTCTGGTCACAGAATTTGAGCTAGGTAAGAAACTAACTGATGTCATTCAGAGTATTACTTCTCCAATTTGTGAAACGTACCATTTAAGCAAATAATAACCTTTCACTCTTTGGTTCTGTTGTAGGGTTCTATATCTACCTCTCATTTCTCCTATAAAAGTCTCTGATAATATGACTCATTTTCTATCTATGTCAGATGTGCAACTTCAGACCTTAGCATCACTGTGTCTTTGAAATATTTCTCAGCATTTTCCTTATCTTGTCAAATCTGACAATTTAAGGATAAATCTTTCTTACTGGCATTGTACTGTTAAACTATGTTAACAAGTTGATTTCCAATCATTTTTATTTTCAATTCTTGCTTAGAAGTTACTTATATGTTAGAGCACTTATCAAATAAACCCACATTTTGACACCTACATTAACATCAAAAGAGACCATTTAATGAGCAGTGTTCTCGCAGAGAAGAATAGAGAATTCTTGAATGGGAAAATAACTCAGATTGCACACCATGTAAAATGTTACCTTGGGAAGACTCGAGTCCCTGAAGGGGTCAGGAAACCTCCAGGTGCATAGATAGGTGTGGGTGTTCTTGCTGTTATGATCTTTGTAGCAACAGGGAGGTGACCTCCCTGTTATGCCCTGTTACATGACATGGAAATGTCAAAATAAAGTGAGTCCTTGTTTTGTGAAGAAATGAAGAAAGCTGATATCCTCCCCCATGACTCAACCAGCAGGATAGGAGGTTGAGGGAGGCTTTTTTTAATACTGGGAAGAGAGTAAAAGTGGCAAGAGAAAGCTCTGGAAGTCTATAAAGAAATTGACTCTTCTAAACAGTACATAGGAAGGTGTCTGTGTGGAGTAGAAAAGACTTGATTTTGCCAGAAAGCATGTAGTTTTGATGAAAAATGATATTTGGAGCTCTTACCTTAAACAGATTTAGAGGATCTTCAAGTATTGGCTGAAAGTGTTGTCCAGAATTCATCAGTGCTCATCTTTTACTAGACTACAGAGCAGTAAACCAGGACCTACAACTTAATAGACACTGAAGAAACAGCAGCTGCTATTCCTGCCATGGGGACACTTGATGGCCTCAATTCTTCTTGGGAGGTATTATGGCAAAGTGAGTGAACTTCCTCTTAGGAACTCCAGACCCACAGGCATGCCAACTATCTCTTCCTATTTGTTTGGTTCTAGATACATTACTTAAAGTCTCCAAGCCCCAGCTGTCCTAGTCATCAGAAATTAAACAAATTGCACTAAAAAAATCATTTTGAGAAGCTGAGTGCAGTGCTATGATGTTTAAAAATGCATAAAGTTTGATGATACCAATGGTGATAATAATAGCACACTAGCTGCCTTTGAGAAATTCTTATTGGGTATAGAACTCACGTAGCTTATATGATGTATTCCTGCAGAAGTCCTGTAGAATAAGTATTTCACAGCTGAAGGAATTGAATACTTGAGGAAATGCCACAGGTTGAGCGGGCCAAGTAAGTGGTAAGGTTGGTTTCCAGTGCAGTTCTGCACTCATGCCTTTATTCCATGCATCATTATTAGCTAATATTCTTCTACTATAAGTCAAACACACAATATGTTCTGTATATATTACTTTATTTCATCATCACTATACTACTCTAAGGGTGAAATTCAATATTGCGATCATCACTTTATAGTTGAAGACAGAATGCCATTGACTATTATTATACTAATAGTACATGAGACCACTTTCAGCCCTCGGAAAGCTTTCCTCTAACTGGGTCACAGTGAGTTCCAGCTGCCCACTCACCACTGGCCCCACAGGGATCCAGAAGAAAGCTATTTATGTCTGCTGCCCATCCCACAGAGCCTGGCACCCAGCTTCCTGGGGGAGGACTGCTCTTTGGAATTTCTGGCACCTGCTCCATTTCCTCCTCCGCATACACTGCTCATCTCTCCCAGTAATGCCTGTGTTAGGTTTATCTGTGAGCTCAGGCTAAGAAAGCATGGACCAAGCCCCAGGGCTCCCAAATTGATTACTTAAATTCAGCCATTCTTTGGAAAAGTGGCTGGAAATGAATTTGAAAGATGGAATCTTTACTTGCAGCATAACATTTTAACACGTGTTAAAAGATTTCTTCACCTACCCAGACAATGTTTTCTGTGCAGACGGCTGTGCTGTATGTCCGATTCCCTTCTCCCTTTGTAGACCCTTCAGTGTTAGGGAGCTGGTAACCTAGGAAATGGAGGGGGTGGGAGAAGAAGGCTCTGGTGGTGCTGAGTTGCCAGTGTGACTGTCAGCCTGGTGGGCTGACTCTGAGGTGGTGGCTGTATGTGAGGGTGGGTGAGGGTGCCGTGAGCGTGCTTGCCTGCGGTTGCTGGAGTGCTGGCACAGGGGTGTGGGTGTGACTGCGGTGGGAGTGATGCACACAGGATAATTGTCAAGCAGCTCGGATTTTTGCCTCTCCCTTTTATGCTTCTCCCCTTCCCTAATTTATAGTAGGCAAAGAAATCCTCCCCTGCATGAGTGAGATGACATTTTTGAAAAGTTTCCCTGTGGATGAATTATGTGTTGTTTCAGTTCCTCAGGATTATTGTGTTATGACTCAAACTTCTTAATGAGGGGTCCTGGGCTTTTGAGAATCCTAGGAAGGCCAACCGTATCTACTATATTGACTCAAAGGATTAGAAGCCTAAAGCATCCTGAGGGAAAGTTCATATTAGAGTTCAATGGCAGTTTTTACATCCACCTCCATGATACACTACAAACTTTTGATAGTATTTGATGCAAATTTGCTTTAGAAAAAAAATATAGCCCACTCTTATTTAAAAAATTATATTGGGGTGGGGGAGAGAGAGAAGCAGACAAAAAGAAAGGGAGAATGTACACACCAAGACCTCTTGCCACTCCAGATGAACTCCAGACACTTGAATTACTTTGTGCACATAGCTCTATGTGGGTACTGGAGAATTAAACTTGGGCCAACAGACTTGGCAAAAAGTGTCTCTAGCCACTGAGCAATCTCTCCAGCCCTTAATTTTACTATGCAAGTTTGAGTAACACTTTCTCCATGCCCACTGACTTGGGATCTATTCCCACTGGGTCTTGCTCATTATTCCGATCCATGCTCATCACCATTGCTCTGTATTACGTAGCTACTACATTGAATGTTTTGGAGATTTGCCTAAGACTTATGTAAATAATAGTAAATAGTAAATCCAATGAGTACCAATGAGTACTTAAAATTGAAGCATTGAGGAACAGAGGAGATATTTTTTATCTTGTTAGTGAAAGATTTAATTTTAGAAATTATAGCAATAATCATTAGGGAACTGCATGAGAATGGAGTGCATACTGAAGGATTCATAAAAGATGAGAAGAACATCTAAGTGATATTATCTCAACCTCTGTGTCCAGTTGTTCTTGCAGCTTCTCTGTGACTCAGCGTACATACCTATGCACTGCATTGTACTTCAGTCTGAGGATTCCTTTTCTACAATAGAAAAACAACACATTTTATTGGGAAGAACTTTTGCAGCAATGTCTGGATATTATTTTGATTTTTATCATGGTTGCTACTAGAAATTGATGTGTAAAGGCCAGGGAGTGTATTTAGTTTCGATAATGAGAAAACCAAAATAAATAATTACCTGGACGAAAGTGTCCACATAGCTGATGTTTAAAAACTCTCCTGTAAATATAGGCTAAAAGTATGAAGATTATGTGATAGTTAATCTTCATTTGTTAACTTGGCTGGATATTAGAATCAGTATGCAGACATACTTATGTCTGTGAGAGTATTTATAGAATGCTTTCATTGAGGAAGGAAGGACCATTCATTCTAAGCTGGGGTTCCAGAATGAATGATAAAGAGAATAATGAATAATGAAGCCAGACATGGTGGCACATGCCTTTAGTTTGAGGCCACCCTGATACTACACCGTGAATTACAGGTCAGCCTGGGCTAGAGTGATTCCCTACTGGAAAAACAAAAAAAGAAAATATATATATAGAGAGAGAGAATGATCTGTGCATGAATGTCCATCACTTTCTGCTTTCTAACTGGTCACACAGTGCGACCAGCTATCTCACACTTCTGATGTCATGTTTTCCCCACCACAATGAGCAGTCTCCCCACAACCTGTGAACAAAAATATACCCTTCCTCCCTTAACTTGATTTTGTCAGACGTTTTACCACAACAATGAGAAAAGTAATTGATATAGAAAATCACAAACCTGATTGGCCTGGACTCAAGACATGGAGTCACTGCTGTGCCAAATGTGACCATGTGGTTTTAGGCAATTTGAACTGATATTTTTGGGGAGGAACATGGAAGAATCAAGAACCATGGTCTAAAGAGTCCCTAGCATGTTGTAAAATGGGCTTAAAAGGCCTTTATGGTGGGCACTTGGAAGACCAAAGTGCCAGTGGAATTTCAGGCCATTGAGGTCCATCTCATAAGGCTTCAGAAGGTAGGACTCCATTGGGAACTAGGCTAGAAGCAGTTCTTGTCTTATGTTGGGAAATCCTCTGACATTCTGCTCATGTACAAGAACCTTAAATGTACCTGAATTTTGAAATGATTGAATAATTTTGCAAAAGAAATTTCAAGACAGCATAGTATTTATTCATGCTGTGTAGTGGTTACCCTTCCTGCTAGTCAAGGTCTACAGTGAGAGAGATCAAGTAGTGGAGCAGAAGAATTTGAAAAAAAAAATGAACAATTTGTCGGAGAAAGTGTCTAGATTGAAGACAGAGACTTGGGCAGTGGGAAAGCAGTTATAACTGTTAAGGGGTTTAGAAACATTAAAACAAAACCAGGGTTCTACATCAGGAAAGAGGCCCCGACAGCATGACCACACCCACTCCAAGCTCCAGCTTGTAAAAATGCGAAATCAGAGAGCTTGAAAAGAGAATGCTGCTGAAAAGTGTTCTCATATGGAAAGAAAAACATGATCCCTAGAAGTATTTTCTCCAATTGAGACATGGAGGTCATTCTAGATGTGGTAAAGGCCAGGGTACATATCAAGCTGGCAAGAGTACTTGGCACCAGCCAGGCCTGGAGATCTAAGTAACAAGTTATAATAAACTTTAAAATCTATGGGGGGACATCTACTCAAACTATCACACATTGTAAAGTAAATATTTAGGTCCATCTGTCACTAAAGTCTGCTTTTAAAACCTCTTGACTACCTTCTCTCCCACAATTGGGAGGGCTAGGCTGTGTTTAGAGCTGACATGCCCAGACCAGCTGACAATCAACTTTTACTTTCCACTTACTAATGTATGACCATTGCTGAGAAAGAAGTGAACAACCCCAGGTTGTTGTCAAGATGTCAGCCAGGAATGTAGGTGCTGCAAGTCTTGACAGGGACTGGAAGGCTCACTTCTGAAATGGTTCACTACCATGCCCTTAGGTGGGTGTCCTCAGTTCCTTCCCCTTTGGCATTTGTATTGCTATTGCTGCTTGAATGTCTTCATGACATGGATCTGTTTCCATTAGTGACTGATCTAACAGAGAAGGCAAATAGAAAGTATAATGCCATTCATAAACTCCTCAGCCACCCTCCATGATCCATCCTTCTCATGGGAGGCACTAAATTTATCTTGCATTTAAGAGGAAGAGAATTAAATACTACTAATTGGAAGAAAGAGGTATCAAAAGTTTTATGAACACATTTTAAAGCCATTACACTCTAATTCTTTGGATTTTACTTAGGTGTAGATATTAATGTTTCTGGACATTTATAGATAGCAAAACTCTCCAGTTTGCTCTAATAAAATTACTAATTTATTGAAACCTCTCATTTCCCTCAGTTTGGGCTTATCCATTGAAGGACCATGGTTTAAATGAGTATACATTAATATTTCCTCTCAGTACCATGCTACTATTGTGGGCATCTTTATATAAGGCCTTGTTGATATGAGACAAGTATTATCCAGTTTTGCTAATCATTGTGTTTGGTGATGCCAAAGTTGAGGGGTTTTCTTATGTTGAAGTTTTCCAAGTTTCTTTATTAAATTCTTTTTCAAATATACAGTGATGTAAGTAAGATTCTTTGGCTTTTCACTTGTAATACTTTCCTCAGTTCCTGTCTTCCACTAAGGTAGTTTGGCCAGCAGCAAAGCTCTTGAGATCCCTGAAAATGCTCCTTATCATTTTATTTTAGAAGGGAATGGAATTCTCCTTTGCTCCAGGTATTGGTGGTAATCGGTGGCTATTGAAAACAGATGAAAACAATTATATATAATACAATGGGAAAAAATTTCCATGATAGTTTTCCTTTGTTGTTCAACCTCAAAATAGTTGATGAAATATGCATTAAAAGTGTAATATTAGCCATTTTTAATATGTCCCACTTATGAGGGTATCTGTTTCTTGTGAAATTTTTGATGCCTTTACAGAATTCCTAAGAAAATACAGTAAAATGGAGCTGAAGTTTTTTTTTTTTTTCTCATAATTGAGAACAACAGTCCACAAAGTCAAAACTCATTTGCTAAATTAAGACTTCAATTTGATTGTGAGTATGGGTATGGTTGGAAAGTTTAAAATTATACCACCAAAAAAAAAAAAGAAAATCTCAAGCCGGGCACGGTGGTGCACACCTCTAATCCCAGCACTCGGGAGGCAGAGGTAAGAGGATCACTGTGAGTTTGAGGCCACGATGAGACCCTAAGAATACAGAGTGAATTCCAGATCAGCCTGGACTAGAGTGAAACCCTACCTTGAAAGATCAAACCCCCCCCCCCCAAAAAAAAAAAATCTCAGTTTCATTCTTTTGAGCACAATGGTTTTCTGGCCATGATAACTATTTGTTAGAAAAATTTTATTGACTTTTTCAAAAGCCTCGTTTAGTCACTAGCCTTTGAGTATTCACACACATTCATTATTGACAGAGCACTTAGCTCTCTAGCCTCTGGACACTTTCCATAACTGAAACCCATTACATCACCTGTTATGTTTATTTTTCTGATGCAAATTAAATATTCATGTTGTCCTGAGAAAGCAGTAGTGATTCTAGAATCCTCCCTACATCTTGGAACCTTTCTTCTGCTTTCCCTGTTGAGATGTAGAAACAAATGTATGGTTTATGGTTCAGGGTGTGTATCTTTCTTTGTATGCTAAAATATTTTTGTGCTTTATTTGTTCACACTTTTATGTCTTTAATAGAAATAATACTGTATTTAGATTACTTTGCCTACTGAAAAAAAATGCTTTTGTATTTTCATCTATATTATGCGCTTCTCTTGTCTACTCCATGCCCCGAGATACAGAGTGACAGGTATGTAGGCCTTCAACCATGAATAATGTGGGTAAGGCAGCATATACATGATTAACAAGATGAACAACTGGAAAATTCTAACTGTGAAATGTTCTTAACAAGGTACCTTGGCAAATCTTCACACACCCCTTGAAAATATCACCTCCTCCCTCCTCCTAAACTGCTAATAGAGGTAGAAATACTCCCAACTCCTCTCAGAGGATCATAGCCAGGATCACATAACAACCAGCATAATCTTTATGAGATTTGGAGTTGTGAGGTAGTGACTAGTCAGTTATCTGGGTGGACTTTTGTTACAAACACTGATCTAGCTAGACTCTAGGAAGAAGAATTTAGGATGAACACAGAGGAAAGCAGAGGTAGGCATGGCATGTCCCTTGGAGAGTTGGCTGTTTGCTTCATAAGGATTCTGCCATACCCTGATAAATTTTTAGTTCCTGGGCCTGGGCATGTATTTCTACCCCTGACTATTGAGTCAAAGATTTACAGAAACATTGAGAATAATATTTCAACATTCTGAATGTACGGACACTTCCCTGAAGGTCTGTGCATGACTAAATCTTTTTCCATTACCGGGTTAGCTTGAATTTCACTTCCTAGTAGATGCCTTCCTTTAGTAGCTCCTGTCTGTCATGCATTTCACCTGAGGCCACTCTGCTTGGTTTTTTTATGCAATGTCACATGATGTTAGGTCAACCTTTTAAAAATTTTACATGTTAATTGTCAGATTCTTTTTCCAAATGACACCAGATATCTCATCTGTTTAGCTCACCAGAATCTTTTCAAACCTAGATTGAAGGGTCTATACTGGAGGTCTGTTTAAGTAACTTTTGAATAAATAATTGAAATAGTGTATGCTTCCTCACTTCCTCCATTTTTCCGAGGCTTATTTTATTCCAAGCATAAGAAGGTCTGTTCCTCGGCACAGTAGCTCCAGGGGCTGTGGTGTTGGTGAAATGTGTCCTGTGCTGGATGTGTGCTTCTATTGCCCACTGGTCCCAAATGAAGAACCATGCACTAGAAGGTTGCACATCTACTCCCATCTGGGTTTCTTATATCTATGTTTTCCACAAATCAATTCCAATCCCGAAATGTTATATTTATTGACATCACTAGAAATCTAGAGAATATTCTGAACTTTCTGTATATTATTTTGCCTTTCAAAGATATATCACCTTTAATATTACTCAGGGTTTTTGAAAATAGTGTTGAGGACACTCATTAATCTTGGTCTGAAGTCTTTTTCTTCTAATAGTTAGAAATTATACAATAGAAGTAAGTATTGATGTTTCCTGGTTATGCTGAAGAATGTCTGAAGAATGCTGAAGAAGTCTAAGCAAATGATAATGTCCTCCACCAAGCATAGATCATATCCAGGAAGAGAGACTCCTCATCTTGTAAAGATCTTCCAGAATCACAGAAGCACTTAAGAGTTTTCTGAGGTATAGAAATGCCAACACGTTAACCACGTGGCTCGTTGTGCAGTGTATTTGGTTCTGTTAATCTCCCATTGGCAGGAAGAAGCTTGTGCATCTCAGGAATGCAGTGTGGGAGTGCATTGTTCACTTTTAAGGTACCCAGCATGCGGAGGCTGTGTGCCTTGGAGCAAGCAGGCTCTGGATGAGTCATATGCCTGTTTTCAGTCTCCTGTTCTTCCTTTCCAACAGCTCACATCTCACTGCTTAGAGTAGCCAGGCTCCAGATGACCAAACAATTGATCCAAGCCTCACAAGACTGTCTTAGTGCCCATATTATCACCTTTGTAAAAAAAAAAAAAAAAAAAAAAAGTGAAGAAGAAAATATCACAGAGTGCCAGAATGGGCTGAACCAGTTTCTAGAATGAAAGGCACTTAATTGCAATGACAGCCATTCTTTACCTGTGGGTTCTCTGCAAATATCCTTTCCTTACTTTAAGCATTAATGCTTTTTCTGTCAAAATAGTAATGGAATTCCAAAGCAAAATATATTGCTTCATAGTATTGTGGTAATATTGAATAAAACAATATTCATAGAAATTTTTTATCATAGTGACATGAGTATAGTATTCACTCCTATTTTTTGGTTCTTTGATTATAACAATAGGAGCAATAATAGCAAGATGTTGATTTTGCATATTTATATCCCAGGTATTGGAATAACTGCTTTATTATTAAAGCATACAGGGACAATTGTGTTTTTTATATCCATTCATTCTTCTGTTTCAACAGGTTCTTAAATTCTCCATCTGTCTTGACAGCTATGTTTCCTAGTCTTTCACTTATCTGCATGTAATGTTTTGGCTAAGGATTTAGACACAGAAATCTACTAAAGAGTTTTGGAAAGGCTCTGCTGTCCTTGGCAGTTCTTTGTTTCTCTCGGAAGAACACATGAGCCCTGGGTAGAGCAGCCTTCTGGATTCTGTCAGTTACCACAAGAGTGCAAGCCCATGCAATCGGCAATGGAGCTGGAGGGCATTGTGCATAATGTGTGCTGACCCCAGAACACTTACCTGCAGATTTTGAGTTTATGGTACAAATGTGTCCCTGTTTGGTTTTTCAAATATGCTTCTATATTCATGCAGCCACAGTTCCAAGTAATGTGTTTTATTTTTTACTACACTTTGACATTACTGTCCAAATTATTTTATATTATGGTTTGATTTCAGATTTTAATCAGCAAAATCTAAATTTGGGATGGAATTCCTAACTACTTTACACAGCTTTTACCTGGCTTTCTCTCCTATACATTTGGTCTGATTACTTGCTTTTGTTAGTTTCTTTTTTTAAATAAAATATTCTTGAAATTTTCTCAGATCATTCAAGTTTTGGAAAACACTTGAGCTTACATGATAGTTTTGACAACAAAGAGCTGTATGATACCAGCTCAGTACTGAACCTCTGTGATCATTTAAAACATGTCATGGTTTGTGTATATAATCTGTAATTCCTATTATAATTATGGGTAACTCTGTAGGGATATTTGTCAGACTTCTAACTATACAGATAATTAAAAATTGCACCAGTGTTTTATATGGTCCATCTCATATATACAATACTGAATAAATATTAATTGAATACTATGATAGGAAGAAAGCAACTTTCTTATTTGCTTGCTTTTTCTTCCAGTTATTTTCTTATTGCTCTACTTTCATGCTAACATTAACATTTCCTTAGCTGGTTTGAAAAAGATTATTAGAGATCAAACGTTATTGCTTCCTAACATGTGGGGCTTGCTTTAGTCATAGAGGAAGCTGAAGGAAGATATAAAAAAACCAAAACAAAACCTCCACACTTTGTGTCTCCTTTGGTCAAATAGTGAGTTTTGTCTAACATAAATAAAGAATATTTAAACAAACAAACATTATTAAAAGATAATATAACAGAATATTAGTGGCGGAAATACGTTGAATAATTATGTAAATATCCTATGGCCTTAGCAGATTTTTATCATTTTTATGTTGACAATTCTTATTCATGTATTTATATCATAACTGCTTGCCATTTACTTTTATATCCTCCCCCCATCGGACTTCCACTTAGTGCCTTCTACTCTCCAACTAGACCCTCTTCAACTTTCCTTTCATTCTCCTCCACCCCCCATGGCAAAATTGTGATGTGCCCAGTATTGAACAGATCTGGTACAATAACAACAGGAGCTATGGGGTCATGAAGACAGTGTATACTTCTTCTCCAGAAGACAGCACTCTAAAGCACTCCTTTCCATTAACTAGCTCTTATATTCTTTCTGTTCCCTCTTCTGCACTCTTCCATGAGCCCTGGGAAGAGTAATGTAGATGCCTCATTTAGTACTGGGCACTCAATAGTCAGTTATTCTTAGAAATTTGACACATTTGTTTAATCTTCTGAGTAGTCATCATCAACTGCAGAAATAATTCCCCCTGGCCAAAGTTGAGAGTAACATTATTCTATGGGCATAAATGTATATATCCAGATAGAAATATTATAGTCATAATATATCTATGTAGCCAAATTACAGTAGTAGATTCCCTCCCAGGGCCTTTAACTTCCTAACTGTAGGCTTGTGATTAGGTTTTCAGGGCCAAGTGTGAATTTTCTCCAATGGGGCAGGCCTCAAATCCAATCAGAAAACAGTTCATTTCCCCAATAACATGATAATAGTCAGGCCACTATTGGACAGTGGAGACATTTAACATAGTTGGTCAACTGTGTACCTTGCCTATTCCACTGCTGTATAATATTACTAGTGACTTCTCTCCCACAGAAGCTATTAATCAGAATATTTGTCTGGGTAGGCCATTTTCAAAAACCAATTGAGGGGATGGAGAGATGGCTTATTGTTAAGGGGCTTGTTTGCAAAGCCTAAGGACAAAGGTTTAATTCCTCA
Organism: Jaculus jaculus; assembly: GCF_020740685.1. Classification (NCBI taxonomy): domain Eukaryota; kingdom Metazoa; phylum Chordata; class Mammalia; order Rodentia; family Dipodidae; genus Jaculus; species Jaculus jaculus. The sequence continues at coordinate 49,664,080 of NC_059109.1, forward strand.
ATACCTATGTAAGCAGAATTACAAGATGGCCCATGTGACTGGAGTTTGTTTGCAGTGGCAAGAGGCCCTGGCATTCTCATTCTCTGACTTTTCCTCCTTGTATCTCACTCAAGCAAATAAATAAAATATTTAAAAAATTGCAAAACAAAATTGAGTGCTGGGGAGATGGCTGCTAGGTTAAGGTGCTTGCCTGTGAAGCCTAAGGACACAGATTTGGTGACCCAGAACCCTCATAAGCAAGATTCACCAGGAAGCACATATGTCTGGAGTTTGTTTGCAGTGGCTTGAGGTGCTGGAACACCCATTCTCTCTCTATCTGCCTCATTTTCTCTCTCAACTAAAAATCAATAAAACATTTAAAAAATCAATGCCTTAAAGAAAGGGAGGTAATTTAACATGCATGCCCCATTTAACAGTGAGCACTCCAATGTCACTTATTGTCAGCACTTTTATGATATTTTATGTAGTAATATAGCCACAGGTAGGGCCCATGTTCTCTAGGAAATAATCCCTCTCCTATGCCCATGCAGGCAACCCTAACATAGAGGAGCATGAAAGTGACATCTAAGAAGAAAAACAATTAGTTGGGAAGAAGGGTTTCAGTAGAAAGGGATAGGGAAGTCAATGGAAAGTCATTATGATCAAAGCCTATAATATACATGCATAAATTTTGTCAGCCAGACTGACCTTAATCTTCTACAGCTTCTCTCTCTCTCCCTCTCTATCTCTGTTCTCTCTAACTCTTTTATATTAGTTATCTTTTTTTTCCCTTTTCTTAGCGGGCACTGACCTATAGCTCCAGCATGTGGCTATCATCCACAATTACCTTTTTATCAGAGAGACCCACAAGGTTTCCTAAAAGAAAGACAGATTTCTATCAGAGTATTTGATGACCCACTGAAGGTTAGTGATAAGACCCTCCTGCTGAAGACACCTTATGTGATTAACACATTAACATGTAAAATGGAATGACATGGCTGTAAGCTGGAAGAGAGTCAGTCCCCAGACAGTCAGCGTGTCTAGTGCCAGAAGGTGCTACATGGACGACTGGGGGAAAATAACCAATACCTGTGCAAGCAACTCATGGTCTAACCTACTTAGCAGCAAATAACCTGTGGTGATGCTCACACAAGTACAATAGTGGCACACAGCCATGGTGGGAAACCAACTGCTCTTGATTTGGCTAACTGATCCCCTCAGTGGTATGGGACACATAGCTGGATCTGAGAAACAAGTCAAAACCATATCCAAACATAAGCCTGCTCTCCATTATCAAGCTACCACCAATCATTGCCAGACTTCTCCCCAACAGGTAGGTAGTGCTGAAGGAAGGACCAGGCCAGCTGGTTCCTCCCAAGGGATTGAGGAGGAAGATGAGCATTGGCTGACTCAAAAAACCTCTCCTTGTCACTGGAGAAAAACCACACTGAGTCGGGAGTCTTGTGGAAGCAGGAACTCATAGGAACTCCCTTTATTGTTACAATCAATTGCCTATAAAATGTTGGGGACAAAGGCGGGGATTTTAGGATGGGAAAGGTAAGGGCCAACAGTAAACTGTGACTATTGAAATGATAATTCCAACTCCTGCGCTGAAGTAGCAGGCCAGAAGCCACTAGGCGTGTTGCTGAGTCCTAGGCAGATCATCAAACTTTAGCTAGGCTCAGGAAGTTCCACTAGGCCTCATGCCCAGGCCTTTCAGGGCCCAACAAATCGTGGGCTACAAGAGGACCTACTCCTATTAAATTCTGTATAAAAAAGTAAGGGTTATCTCATTTGTCTGGTGCTAACTTACGTTCTGCTGGAGAATCTGCTTCTCTTTTTCAGATAGATGTAGGTCCTAAGGAGAGAGCCACCCCATCATACTTCAAAAGGGCTGCAGCTGAAACTAAGAACAATTGGCAAAACAAGCAAGGGTGCTGTTTTCTTTGTGAACCGGGTACCAGCACAAGGGTTAAGGAGATGACACAGAAAACAATCAACTCTTACCTAGTCAGATATCCAGAGACCCAGAGACCCCCAACACCTCACCACTGAAACAGACCAAAAATGAACCCAACATGGCTCAGGGAAATTTTACGGAAGAAGGGGCAGAAAGAATGTCAGAGCCGCATGCTGGGTTATGATATGCAGAGACATTTCTCCTACCCATAACTGTGAGCTAACTCCACAATCATGACCCACATACCTCAACAAGGAGAGGCCCGGGGGAGAGGGTAGGACATGGATGAGTCTACCAATGGTACCACATTGACTGTATTTTCTGAGTACAAAACTAATAAATTTAAAATAATAATAATAATTTCATAATGAAAATTAAGAAAAAAAAGAAGAAGAAAAGAAGAAACAATCTTGAAACTTACCCAGTAGTGCTGCAATTTTGTCATGGGACAAGGTCTCCATGAAGTATTTGTAGCCAATTTACCATTTAAAGGTCTAATGGTATAGGATGTCATTGGCACAGAGAGAATCATTATGGGGTCACAACAACATTGACAACACACCAGTATGTACATTAAAGCTATAGTCACTTTCTAAAGTCTTCCTCCATCTAGCATGCTGTCATCTCTGACACTGAGTTTACCTAGCTGGTAAACTATGTGGTGACAGTTCACATTATATAGAATAATGGAGGTAAAACACAGTGTATTTGTACAAGCAATATTAATTCTTCCTTTCAGAAGCTATACGTGTTCTTATCTTGGCTAGTGCAGATTTCACTTATTTGCTATCAGTCAATTTTTTTTAAGGATCTGACTGCTAGCAAAGCAAATTTGGAAGAAGTGTATATTTTGAGTACTTCCATAATGAAAATTTCACTAAATAACAATGAATTTCTTTGGACACAGCATCTTCAGACTGCTTATTTCATACCTATATTCACATCTCATACTTCTCCGGGACACTGCTACTTATTTATTGAACTTTATTTGACCATTGAGGGAAGCTGGATTGGAATATTGTGAAGTATAAAGGCTATTACTACAGTAAGCTAATGTTTATGGAACTACATATGAAAGGAAAGTAAATCAACTTATTACTAGTAATGTGGACCTTCTAGATTTGATTTAAAATGTGGATTACTTGGAGAAGTCTGATTAAGTATCTTAGGTATACTATACCTTAAAAACAGATATATTTTGGTAATACAGCTCAGGTTTCTTGACACAATTTGTATGGGGGAAAACTGCAAAATACTTGGAAAATGTATATTTTAAGGACATGCTAAGACTGCTGCCATTCATGGTTACCAATAAAATTTAGTCAGCATTATCTGGTGTGAATAGTAGCCAATTCTGATCTTGTAATAGAGTATTAGTACAATACTTTTCAGAAGGTAGATACAAATGGGTAAAAAGGAATTTGGGGATTTTCTCAAGAATTCTGTATAATCCAGTTTAGACTATAAGAAGAGGGAAGAGAGAAATTTGATTCAGATAATCCTTGGCTATGGTGATTTATGTTTTTCATGTGTCTAACAGTTTAGGCACTTGACTTGTCTCTAATCAGTGTAATGAAAGGAAGCTGAGAGGTGTTCCATAGTGAAGGTCACTGCTGTTTATTTTGCAATGAGTTCTTTTGCTAACTAGATATTAGAAAATGTGAAACAGAGGATGAAATTCTCCTCTTGTGTCCTTAATTTATTGCATTCCTACTTTGGAGTTATGGCTGTACTGCAATGGTTGAGGTGGACAAGACCTGCACTCTCCTTCTGAGCATTGTGCACTGATGGGAAATGACACAAATTCACTTATATTAGATGTACATAAAATTTCAGCTAATGGCATGCAAAATAAAGACAGCAGAGAATTAGGGGAGAATGGAGAAGGAAAGCATTGCTTCTTTGTGGCTGATCAGGGAAGGTATATCTCTGAAAGGGGTAACAGAATTTATAAATACTTCAATTGTGAGAAGGGGAAAAGAAATATGATGAAATATAGACATATTTTAAGGAAAGAGCAAAGAAATGAAAAAAGTCTGGTGAGGAAGGAATTTGGTCTAAGAGGTAAGGCATGTTGGGTAATGCTCTAGCCAGAAGAGTGACACTGTGAACTGTTATTGATATTAAAACTTTCAAATAAAATTTTTGTCATGGAAGGTCAAACTAGGCTGTCATTGGAGCCAAGGTTCTTAAGTACTGGTTAATGATCCTACTCTGTTATTAAAATCCAGTCCTCAAGCCTTTATAGACTTTGGGGTGAATCCTAGAAATATCTCTTGTTAAAGAACCTTTCCAGATAATTCTAATGTGTATCTAGTGACAACTCCCACAATAAAGATATCTGCAGAAATCCTTCAGCAACTCTCCTGTGTAAGTGACCTGAAGAGGGTAACACTGAGGTCTTTGTTAAAAGATTCAGGCAAAGGACAAGATCCACAAAAAGGACAGTGGAGCTATATAGTGACACTCACATTATGAGCCTCTGAGCCTTGTGGTGACCACCACACAGAAGCAGAAGTTATTCCCAGAAGAGGCTTCCAGTCATGGGGATACAGGTTTGAGGACATGATTTCACAAGCCACAATGATGAGCATCACCCAGATCTTTGAACGGTATCAGTGAGGAGAAAACTGCTGCTTTGAGCTGTTGTAAGAAGATTCATTGGTGGTCACCATCACTTAAAACAGTGAGCATTTCACTTCTTGCATGATGGAGTGATCTGCATATGAGAAAAAATAAACAATTTTTGTCTTTATGGGCTTGCATTACCTTACCTTGTATAGTCCTTTCCCGTTCTATCTACTTTCGTTAAATTTTCAGTCACACAGTGCACATGTGCTATATTTTTACTATGCATCCAATGGATGCATTGATGGAGATCTAAGTTAACTCCAATTTCTTCCATTAAAAACAGAGCAGAGATCATTCTTCCTAACCAAAACAACCAGAAAATCTGTTCCTGATATTAGCTGAATAGAGAGGCATACTCAGTAGAGATATAATTTCAGATTATTTTATTTACTAATGCTTTTGTTACAAAGTACAAAATATCTGGAGGCTTAAAACAAGAGTGACTTCTCTCTCCTATTATGGAGGCTACAGGACCACAATCCAGGTTGGTAGAATCCTCTTTAAATGCTCTAGGTGGGATGACATCTCAAGTTTTGGTGGCTGCAGGTAATTCTTGACATTTTCTTGTCTTTAGATTTATCACAATAAGTTCTTAATTCATTAACAAGTGGCCTCATTTTCTGCACTTGTTTCTGTGTCTCTGTTTTCTCTTCTTCTAATGACACAAATCATTGGATTTAGCCCTGCTCTAATTTAGCATGATCTCATTTTAACTTAATTACTTACATCGTATTTCCAAATCATTTTTACATTCTGAGGTTCCACATTGGCATGGATTTTTTTTGGGGGGGACATTAGTCAACATAGTTTACAGGCAATTGGTATAATGGTATCTTTCCTTCCATCTTTATAATATAAAACTGAAAATGAAAATAATTAAAGGTCACAGTGGCACAATATGGAACAGTTGCCATTTGTAAAGTCCCTTTTGTTACTGTTTTACAACTGGTGGCTATTATTGCTCAAGTCACATAGATGAAGTAAATCTGTTTTTCTTGGATTCCAGTACTGATATCTTGAAAAAACAAATAAAATGATTGAGATGAGCAAGACTCCCAGCCCTCTACTTAGCTCCTTGTCCTTCATCTCTTTGCTGAATGGAAGCATCACAAGTTGGTAAGGATGCCTGAGGAATTTACAAAGATGCCACGATTATATTATTGACAATGAGACAAATGAGTTGATGACACATGGTCATCTCTCTTTTTGTGAGGATCCAAAGATCATTTTAAAAGGTAGAAGTTCAAGGTATAGGAATAGACACAGAATTTGTCTAAAAATATATAAAAAAAGGAGAGGGATTGATCATATATTTTTTCTGAATATTTTATTTATTTTGAGAGAGGCAGTGAGGCAGATAGAGAGAATGGGTGCTCAGGGGCCTCTAGCCACTCAAAAAAAAAAAAAAAATCCAGATGCATGTGCCACCTTGTGGATCTGGCTTTCATAGATACTGGGAAATCGAACCTGGGTCATTAGACTTAGACAAGTGCCTTAACCTCTTAGCCATATCTCCAGTGCCATGATCATACATTTTTATATGAATCACAGTTTTGTTATAATTACTTTGTTCATCTTCTCTTTTTTTTAAATTATTTATTTATTTATTTATTTGAGAGCGACAGACACAGAGAGAAAGACAGATAGAGGGAGAGAGAGAATGGGCGCGCCAGGGCTTCCAGCTTCTGCAAACGAACTCCAGATGCGTGTGCCCCCTTGTGCATCTGGCTAATGTGGGACCTGGGGAACTGAGCCTCGAACCGGGGTCCTTCACAGCCAAGCGCTTAACCGCTAAGCCATCTCTCCAGCCCATTTTGTTCATCTTCTGATCATGCAAATGAAAACCTTATTGACATAACATTTAACCAAAACTCTAAAAGCATTGACTACTTAATGATACTAATATCATAAACTGTCTTGGACCCAGGTGCCTGTGAGTGAACTGAAAAGACCCAGACTAATAGTAGAATGAAAGTCCTCACAAAATGGATCTATCATGTGGCACTTAAAACTATTTGAGCATTTTGTTTTCACATCAGAAAGGGGTATTTAACAACAAAATCATGTGAAAACTGGATATACTTGCCTATTTTGATGCCAGAGTCAGACCTGAAGGTTTTAGCAGAGATAGAAGTGGGAAAGAAATTAGTGAGGACTGACACAGTTTATTTTATAGCTATACATCTTTTTTCTTTTCTGTTTTTTTCAAAAGAAATTGATCTGAAAACAAATCCTTTCAACAGTACTGGAAGCACAGAGAGAAATTCCTTTTTACATTGAGTCCAGATATGTCTACTTTCATAATTTCTTTTGAAAATCTTTTGATGGGCACTTTTGCTTGGTGTTAATAGTCTCTGTGGCTGAGATACAATAGTTGTTAGGTGTGCAAAGAGAAAAATGATATTATTTTATTGCCTACAGATTTTTTAAGATTATAGAAATGGCTTATTGATATCCTTTCTATCCAAGGCATCTTCCCCCCCCCCCAGAGGATGCACTTAATTGTTATTAATCTACAGTAGCCCATCAAAAGTACAAGCATGTTAACCCTCCTGCATCTTCACTGACCCAATATCTCTGGCAACAGATCAAGGATCACAAATCTGAGGTGATCAAGTGTGCACTGCCCGCAGACATAGCCCCAGGGGATGTGACCTTACTAAAATATTCAATCAGTGAAGAGAACGTGTTTGAAACTAGATCCTAAAGCTCTGACCAGTCTTCCCGCTGCTTCTGAAAGATCTCTGTGCCTTTAGCCATTGAGTCTCCAGTAGAAGTCACTCAGAAGAGAGGATAGAATTTTTATTTTTATTTAACCTCCAGTTAAATTTTACTTTAGGTCAAACCTAATTCTTTCCTGGGCTCTGAGAAACAGGAAGATGTTAATTTGTGAAGTTAAGATCTAATGTAAACTAATGACTTATTCATGTCAGGAAGACATCACTCTCTACCTCTGATAGTTCAGGAGTATGTCAAGCAATTACATGCTTTGGGGTATTTAATCCCCTCCTCTGAGGCAGACATTTTTGGCTTCTAGAATATACCAGATGTTATGGCAAAGGGGGACTATGGGTGATGTTAGTTCCTGATTTCTGTACAGAAATGAACTTGTCTTGACAAAAATATGAGACAAAACAAGATCAAAGAGATATCTATGAGCATATTGAAAATTGATACATATGTATTAATGACATTTATATTGAGAAATATTTTGAGCACTCTAAGTCAGAAATTTTAAGTAGGAAAGGAAAGATTAAATTGTTATTTTCCAGGTGGGTAATAACCTAGATTATAAATGTTCCTATACTATGGAGATTCTAACTTTGCTTTCCAGGGGCCTGCACATACATAAAAGAAAACTCATAAGTAAATAACAAACAACCTTAGAAATCCTTTAGCCCACTGAAAACCAACTCCCATTCACTCTAGGCCAGTTAATGTTATAGCTTCCATCCCACTTTGACTTCTGAGATGTGTATAAAAATTACTAATTGCTATTCAATCTAAGTGTGTGCAAGTAGGTCATATTTTTAGAGGCCATGTTGAGAGATCTATATTATTTGGAGTTATTCGAGCTTAAAGTTGCAGACAGAATATTCAGGTCATTAGGGTAAATAATGTTATCTCTACCCAAGTGAACTAAATGGCTGTTTTGCAAATTTTCTAGTATCCTCATCTAATAGTTGTGGGTTAGTAATGTTCGTGTATAATTCTTTGCTCAAATAATGCTAATTTCATGACTTCACAGCATGATTTCAAGTTAAGTGCAAATTCACCATCTCCTTTCTCATCACATAGAAATCTTCCCAATCTTGTGTTTATGTTATGTGTGGAGAGATAGAATCTTCACTTCACTACAAGGTGATTTTGGAGTTCATCCTTGGATCCCACCAATCAGCATCAGATGTAAAAAGATTCATCTCATCAAGCTTTCCACATGTTCACTTCAGCTACTATGGTCTCTTGCTTCACATTTAGCTATAACATCCATGGAAACTGGCTCACTTGCTCTGTTCATTCATTCATTCATCCACTCATTAAGTTAAATTGAATAATTATTAAATGTTGTATTGTACTTAATAGTGTCATATTTCAGAATTCATGGCCTCCATGAACCTGACTAGTTAACATAAGGAATTACTGACTTGGAATTAACTTAAACCATATAGTGCTGGTATCCTTACATGAAGAGGGGAATATGCACACAGAGACCACACACACACACACACACACAAATAGAGAGAGAGAGAGAGAGAGAGAGAGAGAGAGAGAGAGAGAGAGAAAGAGAGGACCATGGAGAGTCGCAGGCAGAGATTGGAGTGATATGACCATAAACTAACACACATAGTAGACTGCCATCAGTCAATAGAAGCTGAGAGGAGGGAAGGAACATCAGAGAGAGCAAAACTGCTAGCACTTTGTATGATGTCTAACATCTAGAATGCTGAGAAGATGAATTTATTTTGTTTTAAGCTAACAATGTGGTAGTAATTTGTTATGGCCGTCCTAAGGTCCTAGTACAAACATTTATTATGAGCCAAACATTTGGTCACAGATCAAGTGTGCTACAGTGAACAAAATTTGTTGTTCCTGTTTTCATGAACCCTGTTGTTAAACAATAGGATATCCAATTGTTTGGAAAAGGGAAAGTGCAATCTAACATAATATCTACCATTTACTAACTGACATTTTCATTGTTCTTAAGAGCATTTCAATATCCATATATTTAAGTTTGGTAAGTCATGAATAGTGGGTTTGTTATTGCTATTTTAGGAATGTGAAATCCAAGGTTAACAGACTCTCCTATGTTAGGCAGTATAATGACCACCAAAAAGATCCAGGTTCTAATTCCCAGAACAGTGAAATATATAAAAAGGAACATCAGAGGTGAGATTTTTTAGACTCTTGATATAAAGAAATTATCATGGATTACCTGGATAGATGCAACATAATCATAGGTCTCATTCAAGTTTTCTTACTATTAAAGAACAATGAAAGTAGGGCAATTGCCTTAAAGTAGCATAAATCCAATGTAGCCCAGAAACTTCCATAGTGGTTTCCTGAGGCCAGGTCTTGAGAGTAATAGTTACTCCCTGCATATCTAGCACTATATAAGAGGGGCTTTAGAGGGCACTGTTGTTCATAAGCTGCATGGCAGGTCAACATCATAATCACAGTTAGTAGCCACAAAGCCTACAACAATTAGACACTGATTCACCTGCCCCCCAACACCTAATTCTTTGAAAAAAAAAATAGTATTTGAATTCTAGCCCAACTCCTAAGCCTGTATTCATGGTCCTTACCCACTCATTCTCAATAAATTCTACTGAATTATCTCTACTTCATTTACTGAGAAATGAATTATTGCCCAAACACAAATATTGGAGCTATATAGATTCAGATCTAAGCTTGGCTACTCATCAACTGTGTTACATTGGGAAATGCATTAATTTCCTACTACTGCTATAACCAATTACCACACAGAAATTGATTCTCTTAAAGTTCTGGAAGATAAAGTCAGAAATGAATCATGAATCTAAAATCAAAGGGATTGGACATTGTCATTGTTATTTAACTCTAAAGAGGACTTAAAAGTTGGAATTCATTTGTTGACTTCATTCAGTGGCCACATTAGTCCTAAAATTAGGGAAGTTTGTGAAAACCTGCTCACCTTTCTGGCTGTGCACTGCTTCACAGCTGCATAGCTGGATTTTGTTCTGGGCTCCCTGTGCTTGCTTGAGAATGTACACAGTAAGGACGTGTAGTGATCTTGAATTCTGGTTCCATGGCTGGCTTGTAGATTGAGAAATATACTTTCCACTCCTCTTTTGTTGAAATCTCATCTGAATTGGCTCTGTCCTAAAAGGAAGGTGGCTAGGAAGCTTTCTCAGCTGCAGGCAGCAACATGGCCAAGACAATAAGCAGCTGCTGAATGTGAATCCCCACCGTTCATGCGTTTATGTCTGTATTCTATGTCTGCGATTCTATAGTTACTTTGAACTCTGCCATGCTGCCCAGCTAGCTCAGTCAGTAGCATGAGATTTCCATTTCATCAGTCTTTAAATCTGAGTTTATTAGTATTTTATTTCTGAAGTCTTGTGAGGACATCAACTCACACTAATAAATTATGAGCCTGAGGCAAATAATTAAAATGTCAGAAGAATCAACGCGACATTTCTCTGTAGGAAAACTCAGGAGAAACCAAGTTATTAAAAGTTGCTACTAAGCACGGAATTAGAGTAAGGGGAGTTAGGTAGCTTTATGATTGCATTTTTAAAATCTCAATCTCTCTCTCTCTCTCTCTCTCTCTCTCTCTCTCTCTCTCTCTCTCTGTGTGTGTGTGTGTGTGTATGTGTATAAATGATGTAGGTGCCTCAGGTGACATTTACGTAAGGTGAAGTAGGTTCTCTTGCTTGTCCACCACTGTATAAGCTAGGCAAGCTGGCTTGTGAGTTTATAGGGATTCTCCTTTAATGGCCTTCCATCTCTCTATAGGAGAACAGAAAATAAAGGCATACACGACTATGTTCAGGTTTATATAGATGCTTGGGATTCAAATTCAGGTCCTCATGCTTGTGCAGCAAGCTCTTTACCCACTGAGCCATTTCCACACTCGGTGCTATCAGTCTATGATTGCGTCTCCCCAAGGCAGTTGGTATTTTCATTAACACAGCAGAGAAGAACTTTCTGGGAAGGATGACCACTACTTCCTTGGTTTCACTATGATGTACATGTGCCAGCACATGCCTGCCTCTGTACCCCTTGTCCTTACTTCCTCTATGTTTAGCTTCTACACTATTGTGGTTCTGAAGGCTCAAGTCCTAGCACTGCCACATACTGGTGTAAACCTTAAACAAGCAAGTCATTGAAAGACTATACATATATGTTCTCATTAGTAAAATGGAATTACAATGTTTGTCTCATGAGGTTTTGTTAGAATTAAATAGAAGGATCATGAAAACTGTTAACACTACCTAACTCGAATTGCTATTTCACTGCAAACATGATTACTATTGTCCTTGTCCTGTGGTGAGCCAGTTTTGCCAACAGCAACTGCATTGTCCTCCTTCCTTTAATGTATTTTTGTGTGGATTACAACTTTACTTTCAAATGGCAATTTTATTTCCAGTTTTTTTTAAATCTCAGGAGACAGAAATTTGTTATTCCACATAGTGACTACAGTTTTATATACTTATGTAAGTCAAAGACAGGTACGAAAATTTTTAGCTTCTAAGATTATAGGACCATGCTATTGTTGCTGATGGTAATCACTGAGCAGAAATTCACTGAAAGGTTATTTCTGGTAACCACAGTATGTTGAATGTGTAGGATATACAACCTGGGCAAAAGTGAGGTGTCCCAGAGACCATTTTTATTTTCCTGGACTAGCCACACGAGATTTATGTACAGAAACAAATGACCTTCCTGTTCTAACAAAGGCAAATAAAGGAAAGTCTAAGCTTTCTCCTCCTTCACCAACACCAACCAACCAACAACTCAACAGAAGGGTGTTTTGTTGGAGAATGAAAGTTAAAATGTTTTAATTATCTATGAAATGGATGTGATCAGGGCACTCAGCAGAAAGCACACAACTGACGCAGTGTGGAAACAAGCATTGTGTGATGGTTGACCAAAGATGCAGGCTGCAATATACTCTCCAAGAGGATAATGTTGCAGCGACTTACTTTTATCAAGAAAACCAATGATGGCAACTCCATCAATTCACTCTTGGCTTCATTCTCAATTTTATGTGAACAGCAACTGTTGCAGGAGACAAGATTTGGTCAGGATGGGCAAGACTTTCAACAAGTAATAGTACAAGCTGGCTGAGGTAAGCCAGGAAAATGAAAAGTAGGGAAGATTTTGTGAACATTGAAAATGCCAACATAGAAAAGTAACAAATTAGTGACAGTGAAAAGGGTTTTTTTGCCATTGTAATGCAGATTATATTTACGTCCACTTTCAACTTACATTCTGTTGATTAAATTAAAAGTTGTTTTTCTTTACAATGGCCTAGGGCACAGAATTTTATTCTTAAGAACCCCCCTTAATATATGTGTTTCCCTCACTCTCTCTCCCTCTCTCTATCTCTCTCCCTCATGATGGAAGTTTGACACCTAAATACTTCAAACTATCTTAACAAAGTGTGATAGTTTTTTTTTTTCTTCTTCTTGTTCTCACCATACCAATGTTTCATACTTTTCCACCTTGCTCTGAACAAGATTGCTGGTGTTCACAATTTGGATCATTATATCTCTTTCCCACTAGTTTCCACTTGTATTTAGCAAAGAATTTTTGGCCTTGTAAAAAGTTTTAGTGGTTAAGGCATTTGCCTGCAAAGTTGAAAGATCCAGGTTTGATTTCCCAGTATCCACAGAAAGCTGAATGCAATAAATGGCACATGCACATGGAATTCATTTGCAGTAGAGCTGGAGGCCCTGGCCCATCCATTCTCTCTGTCTCTCCCTGCTTTCAAATGAATAAATTTCTATTTTTTTAAAAATTAGTTCTCCTTGCTTTTTACCTGGAAGGCTGAATTGAGGGCTGTCTGCCTTTCCCACTACAGGCCCCACCTTTAGAGATGTCCCTTTCTGTGGACAGACATACAGACCTGGTTCTGAGATGCAGCCAGATTCTGATTTAAGTTCATGTTTTGGAAATCAATCCAACTCAGGACTATTGGGAAGTGAGTCACTAATGAGAGATGAGGAGGTAGTAAGTGCTCTATCTGCATTAATGGACTAATGCAGTGTACACAGGACTGGGTTGGTTATCATGAGAGAATAGGTAACAGTTTTAATCTATTTTCCCATCTTTATCTTGTGTGCACTCACTTGATGTGCTTCTACCACATTAAAAACCAGCATGGAGGCCTTTGCCAATGAGTGTGCCATGTTCTTATACTTCTAAGCCACTGTAACTGTGTAAAATGAATTTCTTTTTGTTTAATAAACAAACCGTCCATTTCATAGTGTTATGGGAGTTTTGGGGCTCCTTGCCAAAAAATTTTGGTTACCCTTGGTTCTTTATTTATTTTTTTGAGAGAGACAGAGAGAAATAGGGAAAGAGAGAGAGAGAACGGGCACACCAGGATCTCCAGCCACTGCAAATGAACTCCAGCTGCATGGTACCTTGTGCATACTGCTTATGTGGGTACTGGGGAATAGAGCCTCAAATCAGTGTCCTTAGACTTCATAGGCAAGTGCTTAACTGCTAAACCCTCTCTCCAGCTCACCCTTGATTCTTGTATTATGAATTTAATTATGAATTAAAATCCATAAAACAGAGGGTAAAATTTAAAAAGACTTCAGATTAAGAGAATAAAAGTACATGGTTTTGCAAAGCTCTCTGAACTGAAGCATGGAGCTTTTAGGGCAAATGCCCAGTAACCCCAATGTCCATCATTAGACAAATGGATAACCAAGATGTGGTGTATATCTACACGATGGAATTCTACATAGCAGTAAGAAAAAAAAAAAAATGACACCATGAAATTAAAAAACAAAATAGGTCAAACTTGGAACAGGTCATTCTCAGCGAACTCACCCAATCACAGAAAGACAAATGTCACATGGTCTCACTCATCTGTGGCTTCTAACCTGAATCTGCCAGAGATGCTGACATACCTAATAGCCATCTTGAGGACCAGACAGTAGGGAGGGCATAGAGGGACAGGAGGGAAAGGAGGGTACACAAAACTGGATCCAAGTGGAAATGGTACCATAAAATCCTTTGGAGGGGTAGGACACGGAGGAGGCTAACATGGCTGTTTACACAATGAGTATGTACATAACTAATAAGAGCAAAAAATAATGAAACAATTAAAAAAGAGAAGAAAAGTATGGAGAGCTGATAGGAACACTATGTGGAAGTAGAAGTTCCCTCCCCTCATCATTCCAACCCAGCAGGGTCCAGATAAGAGAAGCTTACTGGACCTGAAAGTTCAGGAAAAATGAAAAGTCAAAAATGAGACCTTGCTTATAATCTTACCATAGTGGGATTTACCCTCAGGTTAAGGTGAGTCTGAGAGAGAGAGCTGATTAGATAGGTTGGATCAGATGCTGAGTTTTGGTAGAGCTAAAGCAGGTGCAGTTGGTGTTGAATCTATTTGTTTCCACCTAACTGGCTACCTGACTTGCTCCCCCTCTATAGTATCCTGGAACAGCAAAGAAAAAGTGATTAAGAAGATATCTCCTGGGCTGGAGAGATGGCTTAGTGGTTAAGCGCTTGCCTGTGAAGCCTAAGGACCCCGGTTCGAGGCTCGGCTCCCCAGGTCCCACGTTAGCCAGATGCACAAGGGGGCACACGCGTCTGGAGTTCGTTTGCAGAGGCTGGAAGCCCTGGCACGCCCATTCTCTCTCTCTCTCTCTCTCTCTCTCTCTCCCTCTATCTGTCTTTCTTTCTGTGTCTGTCACTCTCAAATAAATAAATAAATAATTTTAAAAAAATTATAAAAAGAAGGTATCTCCTAATAATCACAGTTGAAAAATTAGATACATGGCTCAGTATAGTTAAAGAGACATGGGTGATACAGATCCTGGAGTGGTACCTAAGATCCAAGGTGAGATCCAAAAAGGAAAATTCAGAGCATTCACAAAAGTAGTGATGATGAAATTCAGCCCCATGCATTACAGTTAAAGGCATTGTTTCTTTTCTTTTGGCTTCTTTTCTCATCTCCTTTCCTTTATTTTATTTTATTTGTTTTTGTTTTTCAAGGTAGGTTCTTTCTCTCTAGCCCAGGCTGACCTGAAATTCACTATTTAGTCTCAGGGTGGCCTCAAATTCACAGTGACCCACCTACTTCTGACTCCCAAGTGATGTGATTAAAGGCATGAGCCACCAAACACAAGTAAAAGCATTATTTCTACAAGATCAAACTTTGTTTGTGCATTACTACTATCCCCAATGATCTCAGATTCCAAATATTTAGTTCATCTGGAGATATGACATTTTGATTAAAAGTACCTATGCCTGACTTGTGAGTTTCATGCTCCCTTTATTGGTTCAATGGCTTTGGATACCTTTGTCATTTATTCTTGTCATGTTTGTGATATGGAGGAAAATACTGCCTACGTTTTATAGTTGTTATAGGAGTTAATCCACATTGGGATCAATGGTTATATCACCGAAGAATCAACCTGTTAAAGTTCTAACTCCTAAAGTGATTGTATGAAAAGGCTGGGCATTTGGAAAGTAGTAAGGTCAGGAAGGTACAAACAGAGAATGGGAAGAGTGTACATATAGGAGATTCCAGGAGGTACTCTTGCTATCTTTTTTACCACCTGAGGATTCCAGATTGGAACTTGGCCATATTGATGCCTGATATTAAATTTTCAGTCTCCAGAACTCTGAGAAATAGTGTTTGCTAATTGCTTAGTCAGTGGTGATTTGTATAGCTGCCTGAGCCAAGATATCCAAAACTCTGAATGATAACTAGAAAATTGATTAGAATTCTATCATGTACACATGCCACAATCTTATTAACCATTTATCTGAATGACACAATGAAATTTATAGAAAAGTGGAAAGTCTTGGAACAGATCATACACAGCAAACACACACAATCACAGAGAGACAATTGCCACATAGTATCATTTATCTGTGGTTCTTCACCTCCACCTGCTTGAGTTGCTGACATACCTGATAGACAACTTGAGAACAAGACAAAAGGAAGGGAAGGTGTGAGGGAAGGAGGGGCACAAAACTGGGGTGGAGACCAAGGCTGAGGATACTCAACACATAGCAAAGCAGATTCAGAGGCTTCTAAGAGCCCATCACTGAAGTAGACTTAAAACACACCCAACATGGCTCATAAAATTTTGTGGAGGAAGGGGCAGAAAGACTGTTAGAGTCACAAGTTTGGACATCATGTCGGGAGGCATTGGCTTTCCCAAATAACTGACTGTTGCTCCCACAAGGCATAACCCACAGCCCCACTGGGAAAACCTGCAACTCCACTGAGGAGCCTTCCTCTCACAAGATGGGGGCAGGGACAAGGGAAAGGATGGTACTAACATACATTTATCCATACCATGTTTGTAATTTTAAAAAAAAGACAATAAAAAATGAGTTAAAAAGATTGTAAGGGTAAAACAATAATTCATTCTCTTTTTCTGGTTAAGTAAATAGAAATGCAGATGAGTCCGACAACTAATTTATCTAAAACATAAAGTCAGTGAAAGGTAGAGGTAAACTTCCAAACAAGATCATGTGGTATTATAGCTTA
Organism: Jaculus jaculus; assembly: GCF_020740685.1. NCBI lineage: Eukaryota > Metazoa > Chordata > Mammalia > Rodentia > Dipodidae > Jaculus > Jaculus jaculus. The sequence continues at coordinate 49,680,876 of NC_059109.1, forward strand.
TTCTGTATATTTGAGTATAGGGTGCTGTGGGAAATTCATTTCTTTTGCTTGTAGCTTATTTTTCCCCCTCATTAAAAATGTGAATGATAGATCATTATTGATTCTCATATTCTTTTATTTATTTATTTATTTGAGAACAACGGCCAGAGAGAAAGAGGCAGATATATGTAGAGAGAATGGGTGTGCCAGGGCCTCCAGCCACTGCAGATTAACTCCAGATGCATGTGCCCCCTTGTACATCTGGCTAATGTGGGTCCTGGGGAACTGAGCCTCGAACTGGGGTCCTTAGGCTTCACAGGCAAGTGCTTAACTGCTAAGCCATCTCTCCAGCCCAATTCTTATATTCTAAGTGAACTCATTTACTATACAATGTTACTTGCAGATGTTTGTTAAAGATATTTGTTTTTAAATAATATTTTACTTTTATTTATTTATTTGACAAAGAAAGAGGGGGAGAGAAAAAGAGAGACAGAGAGAGAGAGAAAGAGAGAGAGAGAGAGAAAAAAAAAATGACGTGCCAGGGCCTCCAGCCACGGTAAATGAACTCCAGACGCATGCATTCCCTTGTGCATCTGGCTAACGTGGGTCCTAGGGAATTGAACCTTGGCTCTTTGGCTTTGTAGGCAAATGCCTTACCAGCTAAGCCATCCCTCCAGTTGTGTTAAAGGCATTTTTATGTTCTTTCATTCTCTAATCATTTCAGAGACAGAAAACTGAACATATACAAAGGTAATTGACCCAAGGCCGCACATGTAGCCAGTTTAGAGTTGAGCTATATATTGAATTCCAGTTTTATAATTCTGAGACCTTTTACATTTCTATAACACAAAAGGAGAAAAGCAAGATGATCTGGCTAGAAACAAAGTGACAATGATACATACTTGGTTTAGAATTATGAGATAGTAGATTTATTGTTTGCATTAAATTATAAAAAAAAGTGTCAAATGGCATTATGTAAGGTGGTTCTACAGATGTTTACTGTTGACCTTCTTGGTGTAGCCAAGAACATAATGTTGGGGTCACATTCACTGCTTGCTGGAAAATGTGAAAGAGTTAAATAAGATCAGCACAAGATCCATGAGATACTCCAGACAGGCAATAAATACCTCCATTACCACAGAAATTAAAGTAAAGCTACAGACCAAAAAATAGTCTCCAAATTTACACGAGAGGATTTATGATATGCCTCTTTTATTCCCTTGGACAAGACCTTCTTTTATTAGGAGAAGACACACTAATAGAGAGATGATAGAATTTCAGACATAAACTGTTAGTATGTTCATATCAATTACTTTCCCTCCTCCTCTGAGTCATTTAGCAAGTATTTTTTAATCACATGTCAAGTGAAAAGAGAAACAGGATCATTAATTCATTAAGCTATTCATTTACTCATGAGCCTACAACATTTATCAGGTATCTGTCGTACGTCATGCTCTTCTAGGTTCTAGAGATCTAAATGTACCTTGGGTATTGCAGGTTACTATATTGGTTACCTTTTCATAGCTAGGACAAAATTCCTGACAAAAGTCAGTTTAAAGTAGGAAGAGTTTACTTCATCTTACAGTTCCAGGTTACAGTCCATCTCGACAAGGAAGGTATGGCAGCAGGGACTTGAGGAAGGTGGCCACGTTCCGCCCACAGTGAGAAAGCAGAGAGCCATGATTTCAGGTATCCATTCAGCCCCTTTGTCTTTGTATAATTCAGGACTTCAGCTCGTGAAATAGTGCTGTCCACAGTTAATGTCTGTCTTCCCATCGCAATTAACCTAATCTAGATAATCTCTCACAGGTGACTAGAGGAACTGTCAGGTTGAAAATTAATAGAAAACATCACACTTACTTACAGTAAACTCCCTGAGGTCAGAAATGGCAAAATGTAGTTGCAATGAAACCTGCTATAGTATATTGGTGTTAAGAAGTAGAAAGTAATTACTTGGATAGATCAGGGAGGACTTCAGGGGACAAGAGAAGAATGGATGGGTCTTACAAATAGGTTGACATTGATACTGCAGATAAAGTAGTAATAAAGTGTGGGATGACAACATGCATTGTGAGCCATGTGCAGAGATTAAACACATTGAAGAAATGGAAGAATGACAGTTATATAAACATGGGTCCCTTAAGTAGAATGGAACATAGAGATGAGAATCATGAGAGTCAGGATCTATATTACTTACAACATTTAACTCCATGTTAGGAGTTTTTGCCCTTATATAATATTGTTTGGCAAATTTTTTCTGCATTGAAAGCAATGAGCAACTAATGCTTTTATCAGAAGCAGTTGGGACAACTCACAAAAGAAGGGCATGGGGAGGGTCATCAGACCCTCACTTGAGATCTCAAGCACCCTCTCTGCCACTTGTATGCAATGGTGCATGAGGTCTCATGACCTCAGGAGGAGATAGAGTTTATAGACGGTAAAAAAATAAATAAAATAAATAAAATAAAATAAATCAAGGGACAAGTAGCCCCACTGAAGTTTTGCTTTGGGGTCTCATGATCTGTAAATGAGCTCTCATATTGTGGCTGAGAGAGTAGTCTTGACCCAGAGGACCCCATCAAAGTGGCTGCTTTGGGGGATCAACTTCAAAGTAAATGACCCCTTACCCTGTTCTGTATGTAACCACATTAAACTCATTGTTTTCATCAAAAGGTATTGGTGCAATCAAACTTTCATCTTTCATATGATCCCTATTTGGAGTAAATGTGCATGTCCCCAGGGGAAAAGTTTTCTGTGACATATAGAAACAGCAAGGGTCCCTAGAAAGTCTAGTGAAGACAACAAATCAAAGCGACGTTTTCATCTGTTACCATGTGAATACCAATACTCTTTGAATTATGATGTAGAGACATTCTTCAAAGGCTAAGGGTCTGGGAAATAGCTATGTCAGTAAAGTACTTCCATCATAAGCATTAGGACCTCAGTCCATTCCTCAGAACTCATTTAAATTTCCAGGTATTGTAGCCTTCCTGTAATCCCAGTGCTAGGGAGTTGGAGACAGGAGAATACTAGGAACTCACCAGCCAGTCAATCTAGCTAATTGGAGGTCTCCATGCCAATGAGAAACCCTATCTCAAAAGAGGTAGATGGCACTCCTGAGAACAGTTCCAGAGGTTGTCTCTTGCTCCCTCGACATGCAAAGGCAACTACACATATAGTAGCATACACACAAATGTCTTCACACACAAGCAAGAAAAAAGTTAAAAACACATTTAAAACATCAGACCTACAGAAAGCCACAGCTTGTACAAATACAGTGCTCTATAGAATGTAGGTGGCTTATCCTTCTGTTTGTGGCTAACTGAGCATTGCAACTGATATGGCCAATCATAATGAAAGAGTATTGTGTGATATGTCATGAGCCCAAGAAAGGACTAAAATCCAAAATTTGGAGTATATTTATACTGAGTTTATGTGGCTTTCATAGTATTATACAGTGAAATTTTGTTAATTGGGTCATACAAGGGAGACTGTCTATAATCAGTTTATGTTAGGTTTTACTATAATAACAAAGTATTCTCAAATATCAGTGACTTATGATAGCCAAAGAGTGCCATGGGATGTGGAAAGAGTGACAGTAGAGTATGTGCATGTAACAGTCATTACTTCCTCTTCAAATTTTACTCCACAAACAAGTCACATGGCAAGGCCTGATATCAACAGTATGGTTGTAGAGCCACCATGGAGAGAAGAATTAATGAGAAACGAATAATTAGCAACAATCTCACAATTTTTGACAGTACCTATTTCAACAACTTATTTATATCTGATGTTCCCCAAGAAGTCAACTATGTGTATGTATGTAGCATTATGTATGAATATGTTTTTGTACTAGTTCTAACAGACATCATGTCCATATTTGAATCTCATTCTTTCCCTTTAACATTACTGTGGATCTTTCACAGTACTCTCTATGTAAGTTAGTTTTTAAGCACATAAGCTGATAGCTTGGCTTTCTGCTATTACATGTGGAGGAACAAATACAATAGATAAATCAAATAACTCTATCCTGATGATTTCTCTACAAAAATATTTCTATCACAAAAAGATTTTTTTTTTCCTTTTTTCTTCTGTAACAACTGAAAGTCCATCAGTGAGTGACTAAACGCCTTATACAAAGGCCATGAGCTTCACTTGTAGAGCAGAAACTGTTATATTGCAAACATTAATATAACTTAAGCTTCCCAGTTCTGGATGCATGCAGTTTCCTCCTTCCTTCTCTTTTGTAGTCAGTGATACAGCATACAACTCAAGAAGTTGCAAATTGATATGAAAGAGATAGATAAAACAAGAAAGAAAATGTTATTTTCTGCTTGAGAGAACCATGAGCCAGTGGATTTCAAAATCTCCCAAGGGAAGTGAGAGCCTCGTGATTTTTACCAAGGACCTAGCCTTCATTTCAGAGACAGAATGACCATATCAATCTCCTGATTGGTTTATTACTACTTCAAAGACCTTTGGTAGATGGGCAATCTTTCCAAAGAAATAGATTATTACAAATGGGCTTTTTCAAAGCAAAAGACTTCTTGTTGGCAACATCTGAGATGTTTCTTGCAAATAGAAAAGGCTGCCCCAGGAGAAACAGTGTTCAGTGTGATTTGGGCCCATTCATAACTCACCTGCATGGACATGTGGGTCACTTTAGCTCAAATGTAGTTTCTCTTCAGATATTCAGCCTCACTTGCAACTTCATGATAGATATCTGTGACATTGATTTTAGCTTTTTTTTTTTTTTTTGGAATTGTGTCTATTTACAGTGCTTAATAAAAGGAATATGTAACATCTACAAGTATTAGCCAAAAAAGTTTGGTAAAGCACAGTGCTGATGTACATGGGACATGTGGTACAGCATTTCATTCTCCTGCCCCATTCAATAGTATACATTATCTGATAATGTATGTTATACATACTGTGCTAGCTGAGCAAAAAGAATGAAGTTTCTGACTTCCATTAACCTAGATATATTTACAGTAGAGAAATTTATCCTGCAGAATTAATATAGTCAGCAACAAACAACTCCAATTTCCCTTTATCTTATACATATTTTCTGACACTTCTTAATGTCAAGAAATTATATGATTTGTGGGAGTTGGAATACAAAATTGGGTGTGATAATTACAATCTGTGACACTGAAAGTCCTGATGGATGAGTTCAAATATTTTTAAGAGGCAATATGGTCTGCTCCATCAGAGAAATAAGAATAATTTTTAATGATGGTATTCTTAGTGATTGCAATAGGAGCTGGCATTCAGTTTGTTCTTACTACTTGCTAGTAGTACTCTTAGCAGAATACTTTACATGTTTGAACACTATGTGCATTTAGTCACAAAATGTATTATCACTTCAACATTATAGTGGGGATAACTGATGATGGATCAGTTAACTAATAGGGTGTTTTGCTCAAGAACTGATGGCTAGTGGTACAAGTACCAGATTATCAATAAGGTTGTGAGACTTAGATGTGAAGTAATCCAGGCATCAACGAGAATATTATTTTATAGAAAAAAATAGAGAGTGTATATAAGAAAAATAGGAATAGGATGCTTACTAAAACAGAGAAATATGAACTATTTCAAACTATGTTAATTAACAATGCCTAGACGGGAGGATGGGTTGGGGTTTAAAAAGAGTTTTAGGAAGATGCTCCTGCCTCTAACTATGACATCAGATTATCAAGATGAACTTCAAAGCATTTTCTTCTTCTACAAGACATTTAAAAAGGCCTTCATACCTATCTTCATGAGTGGGAAGGTCTACTTAAATTTGGAGAATGTCTTGCAGGAACATCTGAGTGAAATATGAATAGTCCTACCTTCCAGAAGGTTTTCTGTTAGAGCCTCAGAGTGTGAAGTGCTTTCACTAAAGAAAGGAGATATGGTTCCAGGTTTGCCACACTCAGACCCATGTGACCTGCTAAATGTGGAAGAACTTCATGTTCATTCCTCTTCACCAGAGCAGTGTGGGCTATTCTGTAGTCTCCTATTCTTCTACCTCCTCTTCCCTTCCTTCTCATTCTCTTTAACTCTCTAGCCTATCCACATACCTCTCAAAGGAAGGAATTTATAGTACAAAATAAACCTCTCATCATATAAAATTTGAAGTGGATACAGATCTGATTTCTCAACTTTATTTTCCTAAAAATGAACATTACATTTTAAATATAATTCAAATAAAGCTATAATTTCTTACAGTCTGCAATATTTTGACCAGAGATTGAATTCATGATGGATTTGGTTAGAATTTCTCTTCAGCTATAGGTCACTGGCTTCTACTAAAGTGCATTTAATGTCATCCATATATTTGAAAGTTCCAGAGACTAAAAATAACACCCAAGTTTTGGTGCATCTGCATGACTAGTCTGCATAACATTTTCTCTGCATTATGGAGCATGGTGCTTGATATTTATGTAAGCACTATTGTAAGAAGACATGCTTTCTTTACTCCTTAGAGTTATAATGTGTTCAACATTACAGGCCACTCTATGAGTAAAACAGAGGAGAACATGAAATTTTGGTACATATAGAATAAAGTTCCAAAACCAAAATTGCTTCAGAATGATTCTATGGTGAAATAATTTTCTATGGAATGTGCTGTTTTCAACAACAATTAATTTTCTAGATAGTTTTTACATACATCATTTTTGTATTCCTCCAGTCACATAAAATACGTAAAGCTATTTTCCATTTTTTTATTATTTATGCACACAGTGTGTATACAGTCATGTTGGTACCATTGTGCCCCTCCTTCCTGTCCTACCCCCTCTGCAAGGACCCTCCTCTTTGGGAAAGATGGATAGTGCATTGTGGGGTTAGCCATCAGTTATGGGTAAGAGGCAATGTCTATGTGTATAATGACCCAATGTGTGGCTCTAACAATCTTTCCTCCCCATCTTCCACAAATTTCCCCAAGCCATGTTGGGATCATTTTAGGTCTACTCAAGTGATGAGGTCTTGGGAGCCTCTGTGTCTCTGGATATCTGGTTTGTAGCACTTGAGTGTTCTCTGTGTCTATCTCCTTCACCTTTGTGCTGGTACAAGGCTCACTAAGAAAGGGACACTCTTACTCATTTCACTAGTTATTCTTGGCTGCAATTTGGGCCCTGTTGATTTGGAATAGGCTAATTCTTTCCTCAGAATCTGCATTCATCTGAAAAAGAGAAGCAAATTCTGCAAAGGAGAGTGAAGTCAGCACCAGATAAATGGGATAAACATAATTTTATCGAAATGATCATGTGGTTTGTGTGTTTAAGGTTATTTATGTGGTGTATTACATAGATGCATTAGGGCCTCCAGGCACTGAAAATGAACTCCAGATGTGTGCACCACCTTGTAAACTTGGCTTATATGGGTCCTGGGTCTATATTTTCAACCATCCATACATTCCTGGGATGAAGCCTATTTAATCAGGTGGATAATGTCTTTGATGTGTTGTTGAATTCGATTTGCAAGGATTTTGTTCAGGATCTTTGCTTCTAAGTTCCTAAGGGAAATAGGCTTATAGTTTTATTTTCCTGTGGCATCTCTGCCTGGTGTTGGTATGAGGGTGATACTAGCTTCATACAAGGAATTGGGGAGCTTTTCCTGTTCACTGATTGTGTAGCACACTTTAAGAAACATCAGTTTCAGTTCTTCTATGAAGGTTTGATAGAATTCAGCTGAGACTCTATCTGGTCCAGGACTCTTCTTTTGGGGGAGGTTTATTTTTTTATTTAAAAAAATATTTCTATTCATTTATTTACAGAGAGAGAGAGAGAGAGAGAGAGAGAGAGAGAGAGAGAGAGAGAGAGAGAGGGGGAGAGAGAGAAAGAGAGAGAGAGAATGAATGGGTGCATTAGGGCTTCCAGCCACTGCAAATGAATTCCAGATGTGTGTGCCACCTTGTGCATCTTGCTTATGTGGGTCCTTGGGAATTGAACCTGGGTCCTTTGGCTTTGCAGGCAAGTGCATTAACCACTAAGCCATCCCTCCAGCTCTGAGGATTTTGTGATTACCTTTTCAATCTCAATGAATGTGAGAGGTTTGTTTAGGAAATTAATCTTGTCTGAGTTTAGTTTTGGTAGGTGGTGTGTATCCAGGAATTCGTCCATTTCCTCCATATAACCCAGTTTTGTGGAGTAGAAGTTTTTCAAATAAGTCCTTATGATTCTCCCAATTTCACTTATGTCTGTTGTGAGCCCACCCTTTTCATTTCTAATATTGTTAAATTGTAGTCTATCTCTCTCTCTCTCTTTGCTTGAGCAAATTTGCCAGGGGCTTATCTATCCTGTTTCTTTTTTCAAAGAACCAGTTCTTTGTTTCCTCAGTATTCTTAATTGTTTTCTTAGTTTCCAATTCATTAATTTCTGCTCTTATTTTAATTATATCTTTCCATCTGGAGATTTTGGGTTAGATTCTTCTTGCTTTTCCATGGCCTTTAGGTGGACCATTAGGTTATTCATTTGGGATTTCTCTGTCATTGTTATGAAGACATTTATTGCTATAAAATTTCCCCTGAGGACCACCTTCATTGTGTCCCATAAGTTTTGGTATAGTGGGTTCTCATTGTCATGTATTTCTAGAAAAATTTCAATTTCATTTGTTATTTTGTTCACTATGCATTTATTGTTTAAAAGTGTGTTTTTCAGTTCCATGAGCTGATGGGATTCCTGGTGCATCTTTTGCTGTTAATTTCTAGCAATACAGTATTGTGATCTGATATCATGCTGGAAGTTATGTCAATCTTTCTAAATATATGGAGGTAAGCTTTATGACCCAGTATATGACCTATTTCAGAAAAGATTGCATAGGGTGCTGAGAAGAATATGTATTCTGTGAATTTGGGGTACAATGTTCTGTAGATATCTGTTAGGTCTAATTGCTTTATGGTTTTGTTGAGCTGTCTCACTTCCCTGTTGATTTTTTTGTTTGGATGACCTATCCATTACTGATAGTGGAGTATTGAAGTCCCCAACAATAATGGTGTTGGTGGTTATTTCTGTTTTGTTGTCAAGTAAGTTTTGTTTTATGAATTGTGGTGAACCTGTATTTGGTGCATAAAGACTAATGGTTGTGATATTCTTTTGTTGGATCATTCCCATGATAAGTAGGAAGTGGCCTTCTTTGTCTTTTTTTTTTATTACTTTTGGTTTGAAGTCTATTTTATTCAGTACTAGTATAGATACACCTGCTTGTTTCATATTTCCATTTGCTTGGAGTATCATTTTCTGCCCTTTCACCCTGAGGAGGATTCTGTCTACAGTGTTGAGATGGGTTTCTTGATAACACATAATGAGGGTCTAATTTTCTCATTCACCCTGTTAGCTTATGTCTCTTGATGGGTGAATTAAGGCCATTCATATTTAGGGTTCTGAATGTGAGGTTTGATTTAACTCTTGGAATATCATGGTGGTTTATGTGCTTTGGTGTTTTCTTGGGCTTTGTAGGTTTTTTTTTGTGCCTTCTCTGCTTGCTTATTGTGATCTGCTTCTTGTAGGCACTTGAGGCTGATTACTTGATTCTTCTGTGTGGAGAATTTCCTGAAGTGCTCTCTGCCCATTTGACTTTGTGTTCATATAGTTGTGAAGCTGAGTTTTAACATGGAAAGTTTTTCTTTCACCAACTACTATGAGAGATACTTTTGCTTGGTAGTGTAGTTTGGGTTGGAAGCCATATGCTGTTAGACTTTGCAGTGCTCCATTCCAGGCCCTTCTGGCATTCAGTATTTCCATTGAGAAGTCTGAAGTAATTCTGATGGGATTACCTTTATATGTAATGTGTTGTTTCTCCTTAGCTATTTTTAGTACTTTTTCTTTGGAATTGATGTTTAGAGTCTTAATGATAATATATCTTGGAAATTTTCTCCTTTGGTCCAGTCTATTTGGCATTCTGTTAGCTTCTTGTTACTTGAATGGACTTTCTATTGAGAGAGTGGGAAAGTTTTCTTCAATAATTTTGTGGAATATCTTCTCCATGCCTTTGGTCTGAATTTCTTCCCCTTCTGGTATTCCCATGATCTGAATTTTGGGATGTTTAAGGGTGTCCCACAGTTCCCTCATGTTATGTTCACAAACATATTTTTGTTTTGTTTTGTTTTTTGTTTTTTGAGGTAGGGTCTCACTCTGGCTCAGGCTGACCTGGAATTAACTATGTAGTCTTAGGGTGGCCTCAAACTCACAGTGCTCCTCCTACCTCTGCCTCCTGAGTGCTGGGATTAACGGCATGCACCACCACGCCTGGCTCACAAACAGTTTTGAACTTGTTGAAATTTTTGTACTTATGAACAATTTTTTTCTGTTTTGTGTTCCAGTTATGAGTTTCTATCCTCCACATGACCAATTCTATTCTTGGGAGCTTCTATAGAGTTTTGGGCTTGTTCAACTTAGTTTATATTCTCTACTCTTTTTTATGTATAGTTTTCATCCCTCTGTTTATTTCCACTTTCACATCATTTTCTGAATTTCTTGATGCTTCTTGGAATTCCTCCTTGCATTTCTTTATATCATCATTGATCTTAGCCAGCTGTCCTCTGTTTTTTCACTCTCCAGATCATTTCATTGTCTTTGGATCCCTTCCTGGTTCTTATCTATTAGGTATAATCTAGTGAGGATAGCATTTATATGATTATTGGCCCATTTTTGTTTTTCTACAAGTTATGCTATTTGCTTGGTAAGGGTTGCATATCCTTTATCTTCATTTTGGGGTTCTTATCCTAATGTCTCTTCTATGTTTCAATTAGAGACATCCACTGTGGGACTGGGTGATCTGTGATCTTATTGGATTTACTTGCATTTGATTTTTCATGTTATTCCTTGTGGTCTGCTCATCACAGTATCACAGTCTTACTATAGGTGGAAGCTATACTTTACCCTTAAAGTGTCTTCAGTGATTATCCCCTTTTGTGTTTGCTTCAACTAGTCTTCTGATGGCAATTGTGCCTGTCTGCTCAGAAGGAAGGAGCCCATGAGGCTTTGGTGGGGGCTAGGGACCTGATGTAGGGGCTTGTTATTCTGTGATTTAGAGTATGGGACTGTATGGTCAGGTGGCCGGGAGGACAGGGGGCTTGGGAGAATGGTACAAATCAGATTGTTGTTGTAGCTGGGCTGTGGAGGAGAAGAGGATGGGAATGTGTGGTGGTTTTCTGATGCTGAAGGGTGAAGGGTGAAGGGATAGGGTGGCGGGTCCCTTGAGACCCTGTAGCAGGGGCTGGATGGAATGGCTAGTCCTCTTACAGGGCAGGGCTGGGATATGGGACTGCTATGTGTCAGGTGACATGTGGGGAGGGGAGTGTGGGTGGAGGTCCTGTGTGGTGGGAGACCCTGGGGGGGGGGGACCCTAGCCTGCTGGCTGAATTTGAGCACCAGGGGGCAGTGGTGTGAGGAGGTTCCTGTTAGTGCTGGGGGGAGTGCTAGCCTGCTGACCCAGGTCTGAGTAGGGAGGTGAGGGATGGCAGTGTGTGCAAATCCATTCATGTGTGGAGGTCTCCTGGGAAAATGTCAGCCTGCATTCATGGGTGACACACTGAGGTGGGGGTGGTGGTGAGTGGGATAGTGCTGCTAGACCATTCCCTGGGGGAATGCTAGCCTGCTGTCCTGTTATGGCACACAGGGGTGGGAGAGTGGCAGAGTTCTACTGTGAAGCCCTGTGGTGGCAGGAATGGGGGGGGGGAACTAGCCTGCTGACCTGGGCCCTAGCAAAAGGGTGGGGGACAGCAGCGAGTGGGACAGCATTTGAGGTCCCTTGGGGGGATGCTAGCCTGCTGGCTTGGTCTGTGCACTAGGGTGAGGGGTGGTGGTTAGTGGGGTGGCATCTGCACATGGAGGTGAAATCAGTGGTGAGTGGAATGGTGTTTGCTAGTCTGGAGGCACAGGAGGCTGGCTTGCTGGCTTGGGTCAGTGTACAGGGGTGGGGAGGGGCAAGTGCCATGAGTATTCTAGAGCCTGAAGGTGCAGGTGGAGTTATGCTGGCCTGTCTGAGTCCCCTTGCCTGTTGTTAGTGCAGGAGCTTATGTGTGGCTGGGATTATGTCTAGGATGGCTGCTTGAGGGGATTTTGGGACTTGTAGGCTACCTGAGAGCATGGGACTCAGCCAATTCCCTTCTTTGCTCCTCTGAGCCCTCCCAATGGAGGTCTATTAGTGTCTTCTCCCCCCTAAAGTACCCAAGGAACCCTCAATGTCTTTCCTTTGCTTCCCTGGGAGGTGCGGCATGGTTAGGTAGACACCATCTTGACCAGAAGTGTCCCTCATCTCCATTTAAATTTTTAATAACCCATGTGATGCTCTAGGCTTCTGGGATAACACCATAAGTAAATGAAAGCATTATGAATCTCCTTGGTTTAAATGAGTTAAGTATATGGCTAAGTATATAATATGTGCAAATGGAAATATTTAGGAATATGAACATAAAAATGTAACACCAATATAGTTCTATGTAGGTCTTTATTTCTGGAATTAGACGTTAATGCCTCAAAACAGATTGTATTACCACAAACAATAATTAACTTGGAACAAATAATTGAGGTGATCGTTCTGAGTTCTTGAAATATGGTCTTTGAATTATCTTTCCAATTAATGGGGGCAACTATCAGTATATTTTGCTATGTTAAATGACGCGGTGTAGTGTTTTGAGCTTAACAGAAAACTCCATCATATATATCTTACTTAGGACACTATAACAAAATGAGGCTCTAAATACATTTTTTAAAGGAATGCTGTTTGAGGCTATGAGAGGAGAGATGGCCACCCAAAATCAATGAGGAGATTAATCACTAAATAGACTGAGCAGAGATTTTCAGTTTCCATAACAGTCTCAGCCTTTCATACCCATGTCAGCCAGCTCCATAATGGAAACAGACAAGATCTTCCTTGATTTCATATTACCCAGCCAAGACAAAATTTATGCTATAAAATCACATTTTGCCCCACTTTCATGATCAAAGTCAAAGAAGGAAGATGATAATTGAGTTGAGGAATAATCAGCTAGAAGTCAAAACCAGAGATAGCTAGATTCATTGCTTGAAGTTTCTCAGCTAGATCCCTGAACTCAAGGCACTTTCTTCTCATACTTGATACCAGTTGCAGGTGGCCAATGTTTCCCATATAACCATTGGCACACCAGCAGTTTCAGTTTCTCGTCTAGTGAAAGAGTAACAGTAGAGACTTTTCATGATCCAACTCTAAATTACATTTTCTAATCAGACCCTGCTCTGTAAAGCCTTAATAATAGTGAAAATATAGGTATTATGAATTAATGACCTTTACCCTAATGTCCTGTGTCCTTAAGAGAAGGGGAAGAGTGGAGGATAGTCCCTGGTACACGGGAACTATTCAGGTTCTATCAGAAATGACTTCATGTTGCTACTAACTGGAGTAGCATTCAATGACAGATAAGCTCTTAGATTTTCTTTGAAGCTTACATAATGTTCCTGAAGATCAGTGTTACATGAACTCAATCTATCATTTTTATCATTTAGGAAAATAAACTAAGGTTGCTCCATAATCTAATTTAAACAGACAAGTAAGTAAACCACTAAAGATGAAACATTTCTTGACCATAGCTAGTATTAAATGCCCAGTCAGCTGAAATCTCAGTCAAACAATCTTCCCTCCTACTATATATCCAGTTATGGAATTATACCTGCTTCTGATTCATACAGTCTGAAAAATTCTTCTCTTTCTTAAATTATCCCTAAAATTACCTCGCACAAGTCCCAAACTACTTTTTCTAGCACGCTTTTCTGTAATAATCCATGGTCTGTGTTCTCCCTCCATTGTAACAACTACTAATAACTCAAAATTGTAAGGTTTTGGGTACATTCCGCTGGTGTGTGGCTGAAAGCTTGGGAAAAGCTAAGAAACTGCACTTTGGTGTGATACGGAAAATGCAAGTGTGTCAGATGATTTGTAATAGTTATCCACACAAAAATCAAAAGGTATGACAACTTTTTTCCCAGAGCCTCAGCTCTATGGGCACCCATGTGGACTTATTTATATTAAGAAGGGCAATAACAAATGGATTTTCCTAGTGTCATCTGAGCTACAACATTTTTCATGCATCTTTGGGGACAAAATTTTTCTTTATGAACAAATATCTCTAAAGCTCACACTTGGGTTTGTAAAGCCTTTACTTCTGCAGCAGAAAAATATTAATATGTTGTCATAAGGTATCGCTAAGGTTTGTTTGGGGGAAGAGGCAAATTTTGTTTTTCTGCATGTTCTAATTAATTTGAGTGTTTGCTTTGAAATGGTGTCAACCAACCCAACAGCATTGAATTTGCTTGTAAAAAGAAGCAGGAGGGCTGGAGAGATGGCTTAGCGGTTAAGCGCTTGCCTGTGAAGCCTAAGGACCCCGGTTTGAGGCTCGGTTCCCCAGGTCCCACGTTAGCCAGATGCACAAGGGGGCGCCCGCGTCTGGAGTTCGTTTGCAGAGGCTGGAAGCCCTGGCACGCCCATTCTCTCTCTCTCCCTCTGTCTTTCTCTCTGTGTCTGTCACTCTCAAATAAATAAATTAAAAATTAAAAAAAAAAGAAGCAGGAAACAGAGAATATGAAGAAAGAATAGGATAACAGGTGTGATGTGAATTAGTCCGCAATGTTTTAGTAAAGTTAGAAACATCTTAAACCCTGGATAGTTTCTATGACTGGATGATAGAAAAGTCAAAGACTCATAGAGAGATGCTGAACTGAGAGTATACTCTCATGCCATTTGGGAGAAAAGATGACATACATGGGTAAATTCATGAAGCATTCTTCTTGAAATATTTTAGAAACTGATAACATGCCAGATGTGATTGTGCATGCTTTTAATCCCAGCACTTGGGAAGCCAAGGTAGTAGGATCACCATGAGTTTGAGGCCACCCTGAGATGACAGAATGTATTCCATGTCAGTCTGGGCTAGAGTGAGATCCTGCCTTGAAAAACCAAAATGAAACAAAACAAAATAACATGATCCAACTTATTCTGGAAAACAAGGCGGCTGTGTTAGATGAGTAGATTTACCTCATGGTGTATTTATAATTATATATACTATATAATATTATACAGTATATATATATATTATATATATATATGTTACATATATTATATATAATGAGAAGTTCCTATCACACATAAGATTTATTGTGAATTAAACAGCAGAAAGTTTCTTAAACTATTTTTTGTGTATGTATGTGGTATGAAGGTATGTGTGTGCAGAGGTGTGTGTGGTGTGTGCTCATGTGCACAGGTTAGGGGAGATTCATTTTCTATTCAATCATATGTGTCTTTCTTTGAGATGGAGTATGTCTTTGAACCAAGAGCTGACTTTTTTTTTTTTAATCAGATAGGCAATTCTCCAGCTCTGCCCCAAACAAGATTGTCATTACAGGTGTGCATGGCCATGGACAACTTTTTTTTAAAAAAATTTTGTTTATTTTTATTTATTTGAGAGTGACAGAGAGAAGGAGGCAGCGAGAGAGAGAGAGAGAGAGAGAGAGAGAGAGAGAGAGAGAGAGAGAGGGAGAGAGGGAGAGAGAGAGAGGGAGAGAGAGGGAGAGAGAGAGAGGGAGAGAGAGAGGATGGTCAGCCAGAGCTTCCAGCCTCTGTAAACGAACTCCAGATGCATGCGCCCCCTTTGTGCATCTGGCTATTGTGGGTCCTGGGGAATTGAGCCTCAAACCGGGGTCTTTGGCTTCACAGACAAGTGCTTAATCGCTAAGCCACCTCTCCAGCCCCATGGGCAACTTTTATGTGGGTACTGGGAAACTGAGCTCAGAGTGAAGTAGGCCCTCAATCTTGTGGAGCATGTACCCATATCCACTGATTTGGATAGATTTCCCCCTCAAAAGTCTCAGATGTTGCAGGTTGTTTTCAAGTTAGTGTGACTTTTAAGAAGTAAGTGAATTGTGGATGCTCTGAACCAAGCTATGGATTAACTCATTAATCAATTCATAAACTAATGATTATTAGGAGGTGGTAGAAGCTAACAGGTAGGGTTTTGATTAAGTAAAGTCCCTGAAGGTAAGCCATATGCCATTGAAGGATATTCTCTTTTTCTCTGTGTCTCTCTCTCTCTCTTGCTCTCATTCCTACCTTAATGAGATATGAAGCTCTGGTCTTCTGAATTATCCATATCCATTATGCCTCATCTTGTCACATTGATTAGAAACAATAGAACCAAGTTCCCATAAATGGCAACATCTGAAATAAAGGAATTCTATCATCTTTAAGTTGATTCCCTTGGGTTATCTTATCATAGTGATTGTGAAAAAATAACATAGAAAAATAACATTAAGAAAGGTGTTCTGCTGTTGTTATATCCAAATCTATGATTCAGAAATATTTGCTACTAATTTTCAGGATGAATTGAAAAATTTTGGAGAAGCAGACTAGAACCGTCTTAAAATACTACAAGCAGAGCTTAATGGAATACTAGTGGGAATATACAAGCCTAAATCACCAAGGGCAAAGCAGAAAGTAATGACAGTGTGTATGGGACTTCAAATGGAAATGACTACTATATTAGGAACTTAACTAGAATCCACTTATGGTATAGTTTGGCAAAAATCTTATCTAATTTTATCCATGTTTATAAGACATTTGTGAGACTGAAGTTAAAGGTGGTACACTAGTTAATATGGTAGAAAAATTATAAAGGAAAACAGTCAGGCCATGGTGCGCATACTGCTGGTATCTTTTAGTGAGATTTACAGTGGTTACTGAGGAACAAAAAGGAGAGGGGAAGGATTGGATAAACTTCATGTTTGACCAGAAAACCAGTGCATCTTTAAAGCTGAATTCAAGGAAGGCATGGGGACTACAGAGTGGTACCAGTGCCATTAAAGGAAGCCAAGTTCTTTGCATGGGGACAATAAGAAAGCTGTTTAAAGAGCACCTAGGGACTCAGCAAAACATCACCCACTCCAGGATCAGGAGCATAAAGGTAATATATCATTTAAAAGAATTTTGAGAAGAGAGAACTGGGACACCATTTTTTAAATTAATTAATGCATTAATTTTGTTGAGAGAGACAAAGAGACAGAGAAAAAAGTGGGCACTCTAAGGTGTTCAGTCACTGCAAATGAACTCCAGATGCAGGCACCACCTTGTACATCTGGCTTATGTAGGGAATTGAACCTGGATCCTTTGGCTTTGCAGGCAAGCTCCTTAACCATTAAGCCATCTCACCAGACTAGGAGTACCACTTTTAATTTTTTTTTTATTTATTTGACAGCGACAGAGAGAGGAAGAGGCAGATAGAGAGAGAGAGAGAGAGACATAGAATGGGCGCACCAGGGCCTCCAGCTACTGCAAACCAACTCCAGACGCGTGTGCCCCCTTGTGCATCTGGGTAACGTGGGTCCTGGAGAATCGAGTCACAAACCAGGGTCCTTAGGCTTCACAGGCAAGCACTTAACCACTAAGCCATCTCTCCTGCCCTAGAAGTACCATTTTTTCTCAGAGCTATCTATCAAGTTGTTTTCCAAGGATTAATCATACCATGCTCACTCATCTAGTCTCTCAGAAATCCGAGAAGCCGTGGTCAACTAGAGTCTAGCTACTGCCTTAGGAGTAAACCTTGGCATTGTATTTGTGAGACTGGCTTCATAGGTATGAAGAACAAGTAATACAGGGCTATAGAGATCTCCCCATAGGTTTCAAAGAAAAGTGTTAGAGTCTGAGCAATGAGTGGCCAAGTAGAGTATCTGAGGGCAGCTCCCAACTCTGGCACCCTACTTTTGAGGTTAAGCCCACCTCAAATCTATGATAAGGCTATGTTCCTTTCAAATGCACATTCAATTAGATGTGAAAACCTTGAAAAATGACCCCTTTAAATTATTCTTTAGATATCATATAGATATTTCAGAGATAGTGGTAAGTATCATGAGAAAATTCACAGTGAACTTCAGGTAGGAAATTGGTCGATGTCACTCTTTTGTAATGGAAGATATCTAGAAAGCTGCCTTTATTATGCACTATCAATAGTATGGACACAGTGTTGGAGAGATGGCTAAGCAGTTAAGAAGCTTGCCTGCAAAGCCTAACAACCTGGGTTTGATTATCCAGTATCCAATGAAGCCAGATATACAAATTGGAGCATACAACTGGAGAGGAGTTCATTTGCATTGTCTAGAGGTCCTGGTATGCCCATTCTCTCCTCTCTCCATCCCTCTCTCTCTCTCTCTGTATATATATATATCTTTTAAGTAGAAGAAGTTTCCTATCTTTCTTTTCTCTGTTATTAGTAACATTTGAAGTCTTTCTTCTGCTTCTGTTGAGAATATTAATTTACTATGTGAAGAGGTATCAATGTATTTGAAAAGAAGATGTTGATAACTGAGGTCATGAAGAATGCCACTAATGATAAATTAACTGTAGCTGTATATATTTCCATAGCATTTGTGGTGGTTTGCTTTGAGTGTCCTTAGGATATGCATCAATCTGAAAAAGAGAAGCAGATTCTCCAATGGAGAGTAAAGATAGCACCAGACAAATGGGATAACCCTTATTTTTTATTTTATTTTTACTTTTTATATTTTGGTTTTTCAAAGTAGGGTCTCACTCTAGCTTAGGGTGACCTGGAATTAATTCTGTATTCTCAGGGTGACCTTCAACTCACGGCAATCTTCCTACCTCTGCCTCCCGAGTGCTGAGACTAAAGGCCTGCGCCACTGTGCCTGGCTACTCTTACATTTTATAGAGAATTTAATAGGTATAGGCCCTCTTGTAGCCCACAGTTGTTGGTAGCTTGCTTGCACTATGCATACATAGATAGAGCACACACATACACACACACACACACACACACACACACACACACACACACAAATAAATAAATAAATAAATAAATATAAATAAAAATAAATAAATAAATAAATCATCTGGGGCAAATGACCAGTCTAAATGGATGCATCACCATACCTGATCTAAAGCTATATTATAAAGCCATAGTAATAAAAAGCAGCATGGTATTGACATAAAAGCAGGAGTAAAGACCAACGGAATAGAATTGAGGACCCGGACTTTGGGTCAAGCAACTACAGCTACTTGATATTTGACAAAGGCCCTAATAATACGGGCTGGAAAAAAGACAGCATCTTAAACTAATGGTGCTGGGCAAACTGGATAACCATATGCAGGAAACTTGATCCACACAGCTCTCCATGCTCTACACTCAAGTCCAAATGGATCAAAGATCAATATAAGACTAGAAATTTGGCTACTACTGAAAGAAAATAAAGGAAAAACTTTCCATGACAAAGGAATGGAAAAAGACTTCCTAAACAAAACAAAACCCCAGTAGCTCACGATCTTAAAGGGTCACTCAACAAATCGGATCACGTGAAGCTGAAGAGTTTCTATACAGACAAACATACAATAAGCAAAGCCAATAGATTACCCACAGAATAGGAGGAAATATTGGCTGATTATCCAACTGACAGAGGCCTAATCTCTAGAATCTACAAAGAACTCAAAAATCTAAACAATAAAAAGTCAAATAACCCACTCATAAACTGGGGCAAAGAGTTGGACAGGCAATTCACGAAGAAGAAATACAAATGGCAAACACACACTTAAGAAAATGTTCATCATCCCTAATCATCAGAGAAATGCAAATTAAAACAGCTATGAGATTCCACCTTACCCCACTAAGGATAACAAACATCAAAAAATCAAATGAAAATAAATGCTGGTGAGGATGTGGAGAAGTAGGAACACTTATCCACTGTTGTTGGGAATGTAAGATGGTACAACCATTGTGGAAAGCAATATGGAGACTCCTCAAAAAGCTAGCTATAGTGATACCAACAGACCCAGTTATTCCCTTACTGGGCATCTACCCTAAAACCTTCAAACTACAGACCAGAGAGATTTGCTCAACCATGTTTGTAGTGGCTCAATTCATAATAGCTAAGAGCTGGAATCAACCCAGATGTCCATCACAAGAAGAATGGATAACTAAGATGTGGTATATCTCCACAATGGAATTCTATACAGCAGTAAGAAAAAATGACACAATGAAATTTGAGGAAAAAAGGTTGAACCTTGAACAGATCATTCTCAGTGAACTTACCCAGTCACAGAAATATAATCGCCCCATAGTCTCACTCATCCACAGCACCTAAACTGAATCTACCCAAGATTCTGACATACCCAGCAAGCATCTCAAGGAGTAGACAATAGGGTGGGTGGGGAGGGAGGGGAGGGCAAGGGAGGGGAGACACAAATATAGACCAAAATGGCAATGGCACCATAAAATTCTACATTCTAAAAGGCAGACCAAATGGTTGAACCTTTACCAGGCCTTAAGGGAACACCTGAGCCACAAGACACTGGAGAGGGTATGATAGAGACTTACCTTAATCTCCTACAGCTCCTCTCTCTCTTTCTCTTTAACTCTTTTATTCTTTTATATTAGTTATCTTTTTTTCCTTTCTTAGTGGGCACTGACCTGTAACACCCAGTACCAGCGTGTGGCTATCATCCACATTGAGATTTTGATCAGAGAGACCTACAAGGTTTCCTAAAATAAAGACAGATTTCTGTCATAGTACTTGATGACCCACCAAAGATCAGTGGTAAGACCCTACTTCTAGCTGACACATACAATGGAACGGCACGGATGGAAGCCAGGAGAGAGTCAGTCCCCAGCCAGTCAGCGTGTCTAGTGCCAGAAGGTGCTTCATGGGCGAATGGGGAAATAACAAATATCTGTCCAAGCAAGTCATGTTCTAACCTACTTAGCAGCAAATAACCTGTTTTGATGTCCACACAAGTTCAATAGTGGCACACAGCCAGCAGGGGGGGTGATCCAACTGATCTTGATTTGGCTAACTGATCCCCTCAGTGATACAGGACCCATAGCTGGAGCTGGGAAACAAGTCAGAACCATTTCCAAACATAAGCCCACTCTCCAATATCATACTACTAGCAATCATGGGCTACAAGAGGGCCTACACCTATTAAACTCTATATAAAAAAAGTAAGGGTTATCTCATTTGTCCTGGTACTAACTTACTCTCCATTGGAGAATCTGCTTCTCTTTTTCAGATAGATGCAGATCCTAAGGAGCCACCCCATCACACCTCAATATCTATGCTATCTCTACAGCCCTTGAGTTTCTAATTCTAGCATCCAAGTTTTAAAAAAATCAAGTGAAAAAACAGATATATAACCGGTAACATGAATCAAACTAAAACCCCTTTTAGTTCTGGAGGAATTAAGGTAGGTCTATTTCTTATTTTTAAACATTTTGTTGGAGATTTTCACACATGTACATACTAAATTTTTATTATAGTCCTCTCCCAGCACCTTTTTTTTTTTTAAATTTATTAGTTTTCTTTTCAGTAAATACAGGCAGTTTGGTACCATTATTTAGGTTCATCTGTGATCTACCCCCTCCCATTAGACCCTCCTTGTTAATGAAAATGGGTTGTGCATTGTGGAGTTAGCCCCCAGTTATTGGTATGATAGATGTCTCTGCAAATCATGACCCAACATGTGACTCTGACATTCTTTCTGCCCCCTCTTCCGCAAGATTTCCCTGAGCCATGTTGGGTTCATTTTTGGTCTGCTTCAGTGCTGAGGTGTTGGGGGCCTCTGAGGCTCTGGCTCTCTGATTTGGTAGGAGTTGATTTTTCTCTGCGTTGATCTCCTTCCCCTTTGTGCTGGTATCCGGTTCACAGGAAAACATCACCCTTGCTTATTTCGCCAGTTGTCCTTAGTTTCAATTGGGCCCCTTTTGAGGTATGTTGGGGCAGCTCTCTTCTTAGGATCTGCATCTATCTGGAAAAGAGAAGCAGATTCTCCAACAGAGAGTAAGTTAGCATCCGGAAAATTGAGATAACACTTACTTTTTTGATAGACAGTATGGTAGGTTTAGGCCCTATTATACCCCGTGATTGATGGTAGCTTGATATTGTAGAGTGGGCTTGTGTTTGCGTATGGTTCTGACTTGTTTCCCAGCTCCAGCTATGGGTCTAGTACCCTTTTTTGTCCCTGTTTTTCCCACTGACCCCTTACTTTTTCCAAGTATTAAACCTTCTATTTTGATGTACTTCTTTCTCCTTTTGGGTCCCTTTCATTTTCTATGTCAATATGTTGATGAGCCCAATTTTGTGCAAGTCTGGTGCAAGTAATATCAGCTGCTTACAGATTATGAATACGATGGCTACTTCCTACCCAGAAGATTACATTCCTATCCATTCCTCCCAGAATACACCATACATTTTGCTGAGAGAAATGAGATTGAGGCATCATCCCTACTGGCCAGCTTTCATAGTGTTGGATGATGCTATTCTGTCTGCTGGCAGAGAAAAGGCATCAACAATCTTAACCAGTGGTGCATCCACCATGCATGAAACATAACTAACCAGCCAGGCAAGATGTATACACTGATACATTATTAGTGGCACGACTTTTGTGGGGAATACCAATTACTCTCTTAATGTGAGGCCTGCTTCATAGGAAAGAATTCATGCGTGGTAGTGAAAACCCAGTCAAAACTCATGGCTGGGAATTTCACAGACCTTGGGCTGTGGAGCCACTACATTTGTTTGTAAAAGCAGGTATATTCTACCCATCAAATTGACCTCTAAACATTTATTTTTATCCTCAAAGATTACTGCTGACTTTTGTAGAAAGAAGTTTTTTTCTTCTTTTTTTTTTTTTTCAAATGGTGAGTCTACAGATGAGACACAAAGCTAAAGTCCTCTGAATAAGTTAAGTGTAGAGTATTCACTGCCAAAAGGTGTTTCTTTTTTTCTTTTCTTTTTACTTTTTTCTAAATTGACAACTTATATACTTACAGTCAACAAACCATATTTCCCTCCCCTCCCCCACTTTCTCCTTCACAACTCCGCTATTCATCACATCCCCTACCTCTTTCCATTAGTCTTTCTCTTATTTTGATGTCATCATCTTCTTCTCCTATTATGAGGGTCTTGTGAAGGTATTGCTAGGCACTGCGAGGTCATGGATATTAAAGCCAACTTCTGTCTGAATAGTTGCATTGTAAGGAGTGGCCCCCTTCCTTTGGATTTTACATTCTTTCTGCCACCCCTTCTGCAATGGACCCTGAGCCTTGGAGGGTGTGATAGAGACGTTTCAGTGCTCAATGTTCCTCGGTCCCTTCTGCTCAGCACTATGTTGCCTTTTGTGTCATCTCAGTGTTCATCGCCATCTGAAAAGAGAAGCTTCTCTAACCAAAAGTGAGAGTAGCATTAATATATGTATATGAGCATTGAGTGTACTGCTTTCAGGGCAGTTTTGTGAGAATAATATATACATTAAGCCTGTAAAGAGCAGGCTTTGTACCCCTGAGGCTCATGATATCCTCTACTATAGGCTTTTGATTAAGTTTTCACTACCAGGTATGTATTTCCTCCCATAGAGTGGGCCTCCAGTCCAATTAGAGAGCAGCTTGTTTCCCCCAGAGCAGACATGCCACTACTGCACTTGTTCAGTCATTGAACCTGTCTGGCCAAAATTAAGGATTCCAGTATCCACTGTCTTCACCACTGATGACTTCTGTCTCCCATAGGGATGCAAGCAGCGTAGCTTTTTCCAGCTTTCAGTTGGCTGGTCTACAGGGAGAAGGTTTTTTTCTCAGCAAAAGCTTGATTTCTCAGTGATTTTGCCACTCAGGCATGTGAAGTCTTCAGCAATAGGGTGTTATCATCTGTTTCTCAAAGGAAACTGAGGGCCTTGGCAAAAACCTGTAATGTTTTGGAGGCAACAGGGACCTCCCTGGACTACAACTCGCAAGAAGGTATCCCATTCCTGGAACTGAGAGTATTCTAGTAAAAATCTATGGCTTCTGGATGTGCCATTATTCAAAAAGTGGGTTTTCATATGTCTTATTCAGAATACCTTGAATTTTGATTGACCTTCACCCACCCCAACCTTCTTTTACACAATCTCTTGCCCTGGTCTTGCTTAAGCCTTTCCACTCCCAGTAATATGTTTTTATACTTACATATATACAATACCGTCCCCTTAAGTCTGTCCCTATCAGCCTTTTTCTAGCTCACTGGCCTCTGCTACTGATTTTTGGTTCCAGCTCACACACAAGTCTATACATTTGTAGCTAAGATCCACATATGTGAGAGAACATTTGACATTTGGCTTTCTGGGCCTGGGTTACTTCATGTCGTATAATCCTTTCCAGTTCCATCCATTTAACTACAAATTTCATTTTACTTTACTGCTGAATAGAACTCTATTGTGTAAGTGTACCATATCTTTATTATCCATTCATCTGTGGAGGGACATCTAGGCTGTTTCCATTTACTAGCTATTGTGAAGAGTGCAGCAAAAACTTGGTTGTGCAATAAACTTGGTAGTGCAAGTATCTCTAAGGTAGTGAAACAGTCAATAGGATACACACCTAGGAGTGCTATAGCTGGATCATATGGTAAATCTAATTTTAGCTGTCTCAGGAACCTCCACACTGATTTCCACAATGACTGTACCAGATTACATTCCTACTAACAACATGGAAGGGTTCCCCTGCTTCCACATCCTTGCCAACATTTATTGTCATTTATGTTCTTGATGGTAGTAATTCTAATAACAGTGAGATGGAATCTTAAGGTAGTTTTACTTTACATTCCCTAATGGCTAATGATGGAGAACACTTTCTTAGATGTTTATATGCCATCTGTATTTCTTCTTTGAGAACTCGCTATTCAGTTCCATAGTCCACTTTTAACCAGGGTTGTTTGATTTCTTATTAGTTTGGTTTTTGAGATCTTTGAATATTCTGGATATTAATCCTCTGTCAGATGCATAGCTGGCAAAGACTTTCTCCCATTCTGTAGTTTGTCTCTTTGCTCTGTTCACAGAGTCCTTTGCTCTACAACAGCTTTGTAATTTCGTGAGATCCTAGTGGTTGATCAGTGCTTTTATATTCAGAAAGTCATTGCCTACGCCAATATGTTTAAGGTTTCCCCTAACTTTTCCTGTAGCAGCTTAAGAATTTCAGGTCTCCTATTCAGGTCCCTGATGCATTTGGACTTGAATCTAGTGTACAGAGGAGACAAGGATCTATTTTCATACTTCTATATGTAGATATCCAGTTTTCCTAGCCCCACTTGTTGAAGAGGCTGCCTTTCACCCAGTGAATATTTTTGACATTTTTGTCAGAAATCAGATGGCTCTAGCTGCCTGGATTAACATCTGGGTCCTGTATTATGTTACATTGAGCTACATGTCTGTCTTTCTGCCAATATCATGAGATTTTTGTTACTATGGCTTTTTAATATAACTTTAAATTAGGTATGTTTATTCCACCATACTTATTTTGTTGCTCAAAATTGTTTTGGCTGTGATTTTTTTTTTGTGTGTGTGCATCCAAATAAATTTTAGGATTTTTTTTTCTATTTCTGTAAAGAATGCCACTGAAATTTTAATGGGGATTGCATTATATGTATAGATTTCTTTTGGTAAGATAGAAATTTTCACAATATTGATTCTTCCAATCCAAAAGCATGGGATGTCTTTCCATTTCCTACTGTCTTCTGCAATTTCTTGCTTGAGTGCTTTAAAGTTCTCATTATAGAGATCCTTCACTTGCTTGCTTAGGTTTATTACAAAGTACATCATTGATTTATGAGGCAATTGTGAATGGGAGAAATTCTACGATTTTATTCTCCACATGTTTGCTATTAGAATATAGAAGGGCTGGAGAGATTGCTTAGTGGTTAAGGCATTCACCTACAAAGCTAAAGGATCCTGGTTCTATTCGCCAGGACCTATGTAAGTCAGATATACAAGGTGGTGCATGCATCTGGAATTCATTTGCAGTGGTTGGAGGCCCTGGCATGCCCATTTTCTTTCTCTTCCTCTCTATCTCTCTCTCTCTCTCAGATACATAAAATATATTTTTAAAAAAAGAATAGGGCTGGAGAGATGGCTTAGCAGTTAAGCACTTGCCTGTGAAGCCTAAGGACCCCGGTTCGAGGCTCGGTTCCCCAGGTCCCACGTTAGCCAGATGCACAAGGGGGCACACGCATCTGGAGTTCATTTGCAGAGGCTGGAAGCCCTGGCGTGCCCATTCTCTCTCTCCCTCTATCTGTCTTTCTCTCTGTGTCTGTCACTCTCAAATAAATAAATAAAAATTTTTTAAAAAAAAAAGAATAAATGAAAGCTACTGATGTGTGTACATTGATTTTATATCTTACTATATTGCTAAAAGTGTTTATCATCTCTAACAGCATGCTGGTTTAGTCTTTAAGTTCTTTCATGTATAGAATCATATCATCTTCAAATAATGATAATCTGTTATCTTCCTTTCTAATCTGTATCATTTTAAAGAATGTCTCTTGCCTTATTGCTAAGTCTTATAGCTAAGACTTCCAGTACCATATTAAATAAAAGTGTGGACAGTGGACATCCTTGTGATGTTCTTGAATTTAGTGGAAAAGCTTCAATTTTTTTCCCATTTAGTATTACATGGCTGTGGGTTTGTCATAAATAGCTTTGATTATGTTGAGATATTTTCCTACTATTCACAGTTTCCGTAGGTCTTTTACCATGAAGGATGTTGGACATTATCAAATGTCTTTTCTGCTTCTATTGAGATGATCATGTGATTTGTGCCCTTCAGTATATTTATGTAGTATACTACAATTATCAATTTGCATATGTTGAACAATCCCTGCATCTCTGGGATAATGCCTACTTGATTGGGGTGACTAAACTCTCTGATATATTCTTGTATTCTGATTGCCAATATTTTGTTCAGAATTTTTATATCTATGCTCATAAGAGAGGTTAGACTGTAATTTTCTTTCTCTTTTTTTCTGTTTTTGTCTGGTTTTGGGGTCAGGGTGATGCTGGCTTCATAGAAGGAGTTCAGAAGAATTACTTCCTTTTCTATTTTATGGAAAAGTTTGAGAAGTAATGATGTTAGTTCTTCAATGAAGGCCTGGTAAAATTCACAGTAAACACATCTGGGCCTGGACTTCTTTTATTTGGAAAAGTTTTTATAACTTCCTGAATCTCCTTACTTGTTATAGGTCTATTTAAATGGTTTATCTCATTTTTATTTAAGTTTCATAGGTCATATGAATCAAGGAAATCAATCATTTCATTCAGAGTTTGAAACTTAGAGTTATATATACCTTTAAAGTATGCCCTTATAATTTTCTAAATTTCTTTGGTCTCTGTTGTAATGGTGACTTTTGTCTCTAATTTTACTAAGTTTTTGTCTCTTCTCTCTTTCTTTTGGTCAGATTTGCTAAGCATTTATCAATCTTGTTTAGCCTTTCAAAGAGTCAGCTCTGTTTCATTGATTCTTTGGATTGTTTTTTTGGTTTCTATTTTATTAATTTCTGCCCTAACCTTTATTATTTCATACCATCTACTGATTTTTTTTTTTTTGTTGTTTGCCTTGTTTTCTTTTTCCAAGGCCTTAAGGTAAAGCATTAAATTGTTTACTTGTGAACTTTCCAATTTATTAAAATAGGCACTTAGAGCTATAAATTTCCCTCTTAGGACTGCCTTCATTATTTACCAAAAGATGTGATATATTGTGTTCTCATCATCATTTGATTCTCTGAACTTTCTTTTTTGATTTCTTCAATGGCCCATGCATCATTCAATGGTTTACTGTTTAGTCTCCATGAATTTCTTTATGCTGTGTAGTTTTCCTTATTGCTGATTTGTAGCTTAATCCCATTGTGGTCAGATAGAGGACAAGTGATTATTTCAATTTTCCTGTATTTGTTAAGATTTGCTTTGTGTCCTAATATATGGTCTATTTTAGAGAACATTCCATGTGCTGCTGAGAAAAATGTACATTTTTCAGTGTTTGGATAGAATGTTCTGTAGGTATCTGTTAGGTCCATTTGTTCCATGGCATCATGTAATCCAGATGTCTCTCTGCTTAGTATTTTTTGCCAGGATAACCTGACCATTGATAAGAGTGGAGTATTAAAGTCACCCACTACAGTTGTATTTGGTATTATCTCTGACCTTAAGTCTAATAGCGTTTGTTTGATAAAATTGGGAGCACCCATGTTAGGTGCATATATGCTTAACATTGTAATGTCCTCCTGTTGGAGTGTCCCTTTAATCATTATAATGTGACCTTCTTTATCTTTCCCCACTAATGTTGGTCTGAAGTCTATCCTGTCAGATATTTGGATAGAAACCCCTGCTTCTTTCCTAGGTCCATTTGCTTGAAATACCACTTTCCATCCTTTCACCCTAACTCAGTGTCTATTCTTTATTGAAAGATGAGAAATGATTTATGTCATAGAAGCAACAAACAGCAGGATCCTGCCTTTTAATCCAGTCTACAAGCCTGAGTCTTTTGGTTGGGGAATTGAGGCTATTGATATTATGAGTTATTATTGAAAGGTAGATATTTATTCTCTGCATTCTTCTTGTTTTGTGGTGCTTCCTTTTTCCCCCTTTACTCATTTTAATTGTTATTTTAGTATGGTTTGTTTTTCTTTTCCTACTTCCTCCTATATGTGTTTTGCTTTCTCTTCGGCATGAAGGTTTCCTTCAAGCATTTTCTGTAGAGCTGACTTAGTTGTCATAAATTCCTTTAACCTGTTTTTGTTGTGGAATGTCCTAATTTTCCTTTCAATTTGGATAGATAGCTTTGCAGAATAAAGTAATCTTGGTTGACAGTTGCTATCTTTCAGAACTTGGAATAGATCATTCCAAGCATCTCTGGCTTTTAAAATTTGTGTTGAGTAATCTGCTGTTATTCTGATGGGTTTGCCTTTTGAGGTAACTTGCTTTTTCTCTATAACTGCTTTCAATATATTTTCTTTGGTTTGTATGTTTACTAGTTTAATTATAACATGGTCAGGTCAGGTTATTTTATGTTTTTGCCTGTTTGGTATTCTAAAATCTTTCTGTATTTGCATTGGCATTTGTTTCCCAATTTGGGGAAATTTTTCTTTTATGGTTTTGCTTAAAACACCTACCAAGCCTCTGGATTGAAATTCTTCTCCTTCTACTATACCCTGAATTCTTACATTTGATCTTTTCATAATGTCCTTGTTATCTTGAAATTCTCATTCTTACCTTCCTATTAGCTTGTTTTCTCTTTGTTGGACTGGATTAGATGTGCCATCTGGTTTTCTAGTTTAGATATTCTGTTCTCTCCTTAATCCATTCTACTGGTGAGACTTTCAATAGCATGTTTTATTTGACTGACTATGCTTTTCAAAGTTAGAATTTCTGCCTGATTTTTCTTCATTATTTCTATTTCCTTACTCATGTAAGCTTTCATTAAGTTGGTTTCCTTTGTTCTCTTGGAATTCCTTCAGGAATTTGTTTTCTTCTTTCAGTCCTTTGTTTTGTTCTTTGATTCTTTGAATTCTTCATTGACTTCTTTGAGTATAGATAAATCATTTTTTTGAAATATTTTTCAGGCATTTCATTTAAAACAGTCTCATTGGGGGCCATTTCTGATGGATTGATAATTTTTGGCAGGATTGGACATTCTTGATTCTTTGTGTTTCTTGTATTATAATGTTGCAGTTTTTTCATCCTGAGTTGATTTGATGCATGGGCTTTCTTATTATCTGTGGTGCTTTTAGATTTGGAAGTTCACCTTTGTGTACTGTCCCAACAGAAGTTTAAGGTGACAAGTGTAGCACTGGTACTCCAGTCCAGCCAGAGAAATAGTCCCAGGTGTTGAGTTTGCCTGCTATTCAAGTATTCTAGTGGGATGGATGGAACATTTTACTGGAAAATTCTAAAACTCAACTGAGCAATATACCCAATCAATTAAAACCAGAACAGGGGGGTTGGAGAGATGGCTTAGTGGTTAAGTGCTTGCTTATGAAGCCTAAGGACCCTGGTTCAAGGCTCGATTCCCCACGACCCACATTAGCCAGATGCACAAGGGGTTGCATGCATCTGGAGTTCATTTGTAGTGGCTGGATGCCCTGGCATCCCATTCTCCCTTTCACTCTCTGCCCTTCTCTCTCTCTCTCTCTGTCACTCTCAAATAAATAAATAAATAAAAATAAAACAGAACAGGGTATGCAAGTGTTTGGATTGAAACAAGCAGATAATCTTATTAAGCCACAGACCATAAGGGTATGTGTTACTCTACACCCTTAATCCTGTCAGCTGGGAGGTTGAAATTTCTGTTCTGAAATGGGTTCCAGGCAGCCTGGGTTTGAGTCAGACCCTGCCCCCAATAATGATGGAAGAAAAAGAATAAGGCCCAAAGACTCTGAAAGCATTAAAGGCAACAATAGTTAACCCCCACATACAGCTTAATTGAGAATGGTAAATCCAACCACGAATATGTAACCCAAAGCCTTTGCTGACATAGGAAAAGAGATTAACACTTCTAGTGCAAGACTATGTACTTGCTTGTTAGTCAGTTGTCCTTGTTACCTTATGTAGTGGCTTGAAATCTCACCAATTCTAAGTGCCCACCTCAATCCCTCCATGTTGTGCTGTGGAGCTGGTGCTCTGTTCAGACGTGCTGGATGTCCTGCCACCAGGAGCCCAATACATTCTCCCCAGGGTTGCAGTTCTGTCTGTTGTGAGATGGGAAAGTGCAGGAAGCCTGGAGATGTACTGGAACTTCTTAACTCCTTGTCTAACCTGTGTCCAGATGTCTCACCTTAATATTTTTGAACTTTGCAAAGAGGCTGATGAGGTTGGTAAATCCCTTTTTCTTTGGTCTCTGCACCATCAAGCAGGGATATGGATCCACATGTCCTGTGGCTTGGGTCTGCAAGCTCCTTAGTGGGATTCAGGCTAATTTCCTCCTTCTGATAGTTCTTAGTGTCTCCTGATTCTCTGATGTGGTAGGAAAAAAAATGAAAAAAAAAAACTATGACCTTCAATTTTCAGGCAAAGAGTGTATTTTGCTGTGGTTTCATTCAAATCCCTCCCTAGACTGGATTAGTGTAACTCCTATGCATCCATCTTACATGAAAGTCCCAAAATGTGTTTCTTATGTCACCCTTACTTCAGACAGAAGTCATTGTGACTAACAAAATGTTGTAACAGAATTGCCATGGGCATGTTGAGGAAAAGCATATAAAATGAACATATTATTGCTAATTATGTACATTTTTCTCTAAGGTATTTCACTGTGAAATTTGATTATTTGGCATTGCAAACCATGGATGCCCTATTTTTAATTGGCAGATGATCAGGGAGCATAATTAGGTTCAGCATGAAAAAAAATTTACAAATAGGGCTGAGCAGATTGCTCAGAGGTTAAAGCACTTGCTTGCAAAGCCTGACAGTCTAAGTTTGATTCCCCAATATACACATAAAGCCAGATGCACAAAGTGGCACATGCATCTGGAGTTTGATTTCAGTTGAAAGAGACCCTGGGGATTCCATTCTCTCTTTGTGTTTATCCCCTTCACAAATAAATAAGTGAATAAATAAATATTTTAAAAAGAATATATGTTCAAATAAAAATATTGAGGGAAATAATTCTGCAGTTCTTTAAAAAAAATCTTTTCTGTTTCATCCCATATTGTTTCTGAGAACAGGTGGAGTTCAGAGCTTCCAGGCAGTTTGCCTTTGTGTTTACTGGTCTTGTGAATATAAAGAGGAAAAGTCATCACTAGTTTGGAAAAGATGTTTTTCATTAAAGTGTCCTCATAAAGAACTATAAAAGACTGTGTATCTCACAAGGTAGAACCTCTGTATAATGTCCTCAGACAACACTACTCTAATGAGCACTGTTCTTGCTTGCCTTTCTACCTTCAAACAATTCTGAACAAGTACTGAGTGTTCAGAAAAGAGATATGAATTTGCTCAACATGACCGATTGGTGAAGAAAGCACAGGAGAATTCAATTCACACACTGACAAAAATTATACACATAGATGAAAAATAATTCCTGAAGTAGAATTTTTGCCACAAAATGACAATCAAGAAGTCCAAAAATCAAGATAAAAAGCAGCCACATCTTCACCATTGTGATGGAGCTGATGAAGATTCAGTGATTATGCATCCATAAACTCCTTATGCCACAATTTAATGGCACTGACCTCTACTCATTGTACTATACTATCCTTAGAATGTGTGCTCAATTCATAATTTTTGAGTGAGAACATACAGAATACAATCATGTTCTTTGTTTCTGGTTAAGTTTGACAGTGAATGATAGTTTCTGGTGAAATATGCTCCCAGTAAATGGCAGATAACTACATAAGCAGCTTGAACTACATAGCTGTCACACAGATGCATGGTATTTATATTTGGACTTATGCACTGAGGCCAAAGGGAAACACCAACAGCATCACAACATCCAACCATTAAGACTAAATTCATATCCATCATCAATCTGAATATGCAGCTCTGTGAGTCAGAGCTCTTCCATATTCTTCATTTTGCACATGGTTTTCAGTGTTTTTTTCCTGGATATTTTACATGACTCTATGGTAAGGATTTATTTGTTGTCCTGATCAAAATTACCAAGTGGAAGTGAGTACCATGGACAAATCCAGAGCATGAAGTCTGGAGCTGCTAGTAGCCATATAGGTTTATCTTAAGGAAGATATTACTGTTAGCAGTTATTTCATTTGGTGCTACTCCACGCTGTGACATGTCACTATTTTAAGATAATGGGCAGGCCAAAATAAGGTCTTTAAAAATAACTGTGGAGACTACCTGGATATATCTATAGAATTATTGGAAGAATCTATAGTTATATTTTGCAAACTTTAAGTGATAAATCATGCTAATTTATTATGTAAGTGTGCTTAAAGCATACGTGCAATGTTTCTTGATCTTTTGTGTGTGTGTGTGTGTGTGTGTGTGTGTGTGTGTGTGCGCGCGCAAGGGGTAGTGGCAGGATTTGAGCAAGGAAAGGTTTATAAGCAGAGGAGGGTTAAGTCTGAATCTTGCTTCTACCATTATAAATTTAACAAAGGTGAACAAGTAACTTCAGTTTCCTTTCTTGAAAAATAAGCCTATAGTTATCTGTATTACTGCTACAGAGACTGATAAATTTATGATTGTGTTTCACTTGAAAGGGTAATAAATATGAGAGACATTTAGAAATATATATCCTTGATCTTGAATGAGGATACAGAGTTCTTTGCTACTTTGAGAGATATTTTCTATATTAAAAGAAATATGAATTTATATATAACAAACCTTAGACTAAACCTTGTTTCCATCATGAGTTGGCTATGTGAACTCAGATAGATTGTAGGAATATTTAGTCTCAAATACCAAATATGAAAAGCAGAAATAAGAATCCTTGTTTATTATCTAGTTTTTGGTGTTTCTATGGGGATAACATGAAAGTTGTAAAAACTTGAATGTGTGCTATTAATTTTACCAATGTTCAGTTAAAGAAGGCAAGCTTTTGTTTATTTTGAACCACAAAAAAATTTACTAAATCCAGTGTGAAACTTTTTTTCCATGTATATGTATGTTTGCTGTATGCATGTGTGTGTGGCTATAGGTGTGTGTGTGTTTATTTGCATATCCAGTAGTTTCTATTGTGTTGGGGATCATGTTTCCTAAACAATTTGCAGTGGAGCTAACAAACGGTTTTTGCACATTATGAACAATATACCTTTTCCCAAATAGTGGGCATGTTTGAGGGTGGCCCTAGCTTAACCTTATTCTTGTGCTACAGGTGAGGAGCAAATGATACAAATTTGATAACACTATTCTCTCTCTGTGGCTAAGTGATGGTTTGAGGAACAGGCAAGGAAAATGAACCAGTCCAGAAGAGTGTACCTTCAAAAATTAAAGGCAAAAGTGTTCAGAAGAAATTGATTAAAAATTGCTTGCATCCTAATAGGGGTTGCTAAGAGATAAAGCAGTGGGTGGTCAATGACTTCCCACACAGTGGGAGAAATAAGGCAACAGTATGAGAAGCCACTAGAGAAGAACGTGATATTGAGAGAGAGCACCTGTGCTCAAATGTGGCTCAGGTTAGCTTGTTCCCGAACTATTAATTGTGTGACACCATAATTGTTGCTTTTTTCTCCCCAAACTACCTTAATTGCTTATCAGTTGCAACTAACATGCCTTAAGAATTTGCTTATTAGAACTTGAGATCTGCACCTTCAGAGGTCAGGGTATCTAGAACTGTGTTTTCCTTGAGACAGATTAGAGGCATAAGAGAGTGATTCTCATTAGACAAAGATCTGCTTTTGGCATAATAAAAAACATATAAAATGCCATTATCTTATATGGAACTTGCAAACCCTTTTTGAGACACACACACACACACACACACACACACATATATATATATATATATATATGTATGTATGTATATTCACATATATATTAGGGTAAAATTCAATCATATTTACAACTATTGTGTTCAAGCTGACTAGTCACATACCACCACAAACACATATATCCTGTGAATTTATGCATTTAGAACTCATGAATTTGAATGAATGTGTATTGAAAATATATTATTATACTATTATAACATGTATAGATTTTTCTTTTTCTTTGTTTTCTAAACAATGCAGAATAACAGTTCATTGCACACCATTCACATTAAAT
Organism: Jaculus jaculus; assembly: GCF_020740685.1. Taxonomy (NCBI): domain Eukaryota; kingdom Metazoa; phylum Chordata; class Mammalia; order Rodentia; family Dipodidae; genus Jaculus; species Jaculus jaculus. The sequence continues at coordinate 49,715,319 of NC_059109.1, forward strand.
TATTATATATAAGCTAGCGATTATATAAAAATATGGGAATGGTGGTAATGGTTATATGGAAATAGTATGCTCTTTTGTAAAAAAAGACATGACTATCTACACTTTTGGTGTCTTTAAGATTGGAAAGTAGACATCTTGGAACTTCTCCTGCACAGACATTAAGACATCAAATTATAAAATATGTATTCTGTGTATATGTGCACAGCTATATTAAATTTATGCACCTTATCGCACACTTACCATGTTGTATATACAATATAAAATATATGCTTGATTTTATGTTCTACTGGGCCAAGTTGTTTATAAAATTGATTATGTATATTTGTATAGATAACTTAAATATTTATATATATGGTCTATATTAACATATACATACATAAATTTAAAACATTCACACAGGTATTTTAAAGAATTGGCTGATGTGATAGAATTGTCAAGTTCAAAATTTGTAGGACAGACTCCTCCCACAGTCCTGGTCTGAGTTCCTTGCATGGTTGGTGTGGGGGTGGGGGTGGCCCTCTGGAGTGAGTAGACCAGACCCCTGGATCTGGGCTCTTCCCACCTCCCTAGTCTAAGTTACCTGCATTGGTCTATGTCCTGGAGGGAACAGCACAAAGTAGGCCATATCCCTGTTCCCTTACTTCTCCTAGTCCTCTAGTCCTGGGAGGTTCCATTGTGCCTTGATTCAGGAGGCCTGGCCCCTGTGTGAGCTGTGGAATCAGGCCTTTTTATTCTGGTATCTTGACTGGTCATTAACTACCAACATCCCTGTTCACCTTTGTCAGAGGGTGAACTGGACAAAGGAGACAAATTTGCTTCCTCCTCTATGAAATAAAGAGTCTTTCTAAAATGTTTAGACAACAACACACAAAAAAAAGCCTCCTATACTGTGCAAGCCTCCTATGAAATCATAAAGAAATCAACAGAAATCCATTCCCAAAATGAAAACACAACAACCAATAAGACCCTGATTAAAATAAAAAATCACTAAGCTTGAAGCAAACTATCAAAGAACTAACAATCGCACCAAAGAATTGTCTCCAAGAGCATTCAGCCTTTGAGAGTAAGCTTAACTCAAATGAAGAAAATGTTAGAACCCTCTGAAGAGATATGAATAAATTGAAAGTAAGTCAAAAAGTGGAAGACTTCAACAACTGGTTGATTTAGCTTAATGAAGACTTGGTAAAATGCAAGAATGAACTACAGGAGCATAAAGAAAATCAAAATTATAATTGAAATCATACCTCAAAGAAGAGATAGACATGATACAAAACACAGCAGAAAAGAAAAATAAAATATAACTTATAAAAACCTCTCTGGAACCATTCACCCACAGAAGTTTAAAAAAATCAAGTGAATGGAATATAAGAGAACCGTGGGACAATCTAAAACCACCAAACATCTGGATCATGGGTTTACCAGAAGGAGAGGAAATCCAGACCAAAGGCATAGAGAACATACTCAACAAAAGTATTGAAGAGAATTTTCCAAATATTGAAAAAGAGAGGCGCATCCAAATATAAGAAGCCCACAGAACACCAAACAGGCAGAACAGAAGAAGAAACTCTCCAAGACACATCATAGTTAAAACTCTTAACAATGAAAACAAAGAGAGAGTGTTAAAAGCAGCAAGAGAAAAACAATTCACAACATACAAAGACAATCCCATTAGAATAAAACTGGACCCTTATATCTGGTGTCTTCAAGAAACCCATCTCACCACAAAAAGAGATACCTCCTCAAGGTGAAAGGTTGGAAAATAATATTCCAAGCTAATGGAAATTTAAAAAAAGTAGGTGTTGTTATATTAATATCTGATAAAATATACATCAAACCAAAATTAATCAAAAAGGACAAAGAAGGCCACTACTTATTCATCAAGGAAATGATACAACATGAGCACATCACAATCATAAATGTATATGTGCCAAACACAGGTGCACCACAGTTTATAAAACAAATCTGCCTGACAATAAAACAGAAATAAACACCAAAACTATCATAGTTGGAGACTTCAACACTCCACTATCATCAATATACAGATCATCCAAGCAGAAAATCAACAGGGAAATAAGAGAGCTCAACCATATCATAGATAAACTATACCTAATGAATATCTACAGAACTATCCTCCCCAACTGTATAGAACACACAATCTTCTCAGCAGCCCACAGAACCTTCTCCAAAATTGATCATATATTAGGCCATAAAGCATGTCTTCATACAGTCAGGAAAATAAAAGTAACTTCCTACATCATGTCAGATCACAATGTTTTAAAGCGAGAAGTTAACAACAAGAGACACATAAAGAACTCCACCAACTCCTGGAAATTAGACAACACAATTTTAAACAATGAATAGGTCATGGAAAAAATTGTAAAATTCCTAGAATTGAATGATAATGAAAAACAACCTACCAAACATATGGGACTCAATGAAGGCAGGCATAAGGGAAAATTCATAGCCTAAACACATTCATTACAAAGACTGACAGATCCCAAATAAATAATCTGACTGTCCACCTAAAAGTGCTGGAAAAACAAGAAGTATCCAACTCAAAGAGCTCAAGATAGAAAGAAATAATCAAGATAGGAGCAGAAATTGATGAAGTGGAAAGTAAGAAAACAATTTTAAAAAATCAATGAAACAAAGAGCTGGTTCTTTGAAAATATAAACAAAATTGACAAACACCTGGCCAATATGATCAAGCAAAAAAAAAAAAAATAGAAGTCTCAAATTAACAAAATCGGAAATGAAAAAGGAGAGATCACTACAGACATCAATGAAATTGGAAGAATCATCAGGGCATACTTCCAAAATCTCTACAAAATTAAATAATCTGGAAGAAATTAATGAATTCCTAGCCACATCCTATCTACCCAAACTAAACTCAGAGCAGATTAACTCCCTAAAAATAGTATCACATCCATGGAGATTAAAAAGGTATTTAAAATCCTCCCCTCCACAAAAATAAAAAATAGTCCAGGACTGGAGGGCTTCTCATCTAAATTCTATCAAACCTTCATAGAAGAACTGAAACCATTTTTTTCTCAAATGATTTCACACCATTGGAGAATAGGAAATCCTCCCTGACTCCTTTATGAACCTAGCATCACCCTAATATCAAAGCCAGATAGTGATTCAACAAAGAAAGAAATTTTATAGTTATATAAATTTGTAGTTATATATCCCTAATGAACTTAGACGCAAAGTTACTGAACAAAATTCTTGCTAACCAAATTCAACAATACATCAAAAGCATTATCCACATTGAGCAAGTGGGATTCATCCCAGGGACCCAGGGATGGAGAAAAGACACCATCTTCAACAAATGGTGCTGGGTAAATTGGATGACCATATGTAGAAAAATGAAATTAGAGCCAATAATTTCACCATACACAAAAATCAAGTACAAATGGATTAAGATTTGCAGAGACATTTATCATACCAATAACTGGGGGCTAACTCCACAATGCATGACCCATTTTCATTAACAAGGAGGGTCCAATGGGAGGGGGTAGATCACAGATGAGCCTAAATAATGGTACCAAACTGCCTGTATTTACTGAAAAGAAAACTAATAAATTAATTTTTTAAAAAAAGACCTCAATATAAGACATGGAACTCCTCAACTACTGGAAAAAAAAAAAAGGAGGTACTCTCAATGATATAGGATTGTGAAAAACTTCCTTTACAAAACCCCAGTAGCCCAAGAAATTAAACAAGAACACATCCAATGGGATGTCATGAAGCTAAAAGGCTTTTGCATAGACAAACATACCATAAGCAGTGCCAATAGATTACCCACTGAACAGGAGAAAATCTTTGACAGCTATACCAATGACAGAAGCATAATATCTAGAATCTACAAAGAAGTCTAAAAACTAAACAATGAAAAATTAAATAATCCAGTCCAAAAGTGGGGAAGAGATCTAAATAGAGAGTTTTCAGATGAATGATTACAAATGGCTAATACACACTTTAGAAAATGTTCAACATTCCTAACCATTAAAGAAATGCAAATTAAAACAACTATTAGATTCCACCTTACTCCAGTAAGGATAGCAAACATTAAAAAATCAAATTAAAACAAATGTTTATGAGGCTGAGGAGAAATAGGAACCCTAATTTACTGTTGGTAGGAATGTAATCTGGTAAAACCATGGTGGAAATCAATTTGGAGACTCCTAAAAAGGATGAATATAGAGTTGCTAACATACTCTGTTATTCCATTACTAGACATTCACTCTAAAAGCTCCACATCTCAGTTCAGAAGTATTTACTCAATCATGTTTATCCTCCTCAATTCATAATAGATAAAAACTGGAATCAACCCAGGTGCCCATCACTGGATCAATGGATAACCAATATGTGGTATATCTACACAAGTGAATTCCTCAACAATAAGAAAAAAATGACACATTGAATTTGTAGAAAAATGGTCAAAATTGGAACAGATCTATCCAAGTGAACTCAAACAATCACAGAAGAAAAACTATGGCATGATCTCACTCATCTACACTTCCTAACCTGGATCAGCCTAAGTTGCTGATATAACTGAATAGCATCTCAAGGCTTAGAGAATAGGGAGGGTAGGACTTGGGGAAGGGAAATGGTAAGGGCGGCCACGAAATCTGAACTCAAGTTGAACTGGTACAATAGAATCTTATATCCTGGAATTCAGACTAAATGGTGGAATCCTCTAGCAAACCTGAGAGGGAGCACCTGAATGGAAGGGCCCTGGAGAGAGTGAGATGAAACCTAACCTCAAATTTCTCCTGTTTCTATTTCTTATCTGCTTTTTTCTTTTTTCTTGGTGTTGGCTTTTAATTCCCTGTACGAGGATATAGTCTGCATACACAATGAGCTGTTGGTCAGAGAAACCTACTAGATATCCCAAAACAAACATAACTGACTTCTGTCAGAGCACTTGATTATCCACCAGAGGTTAATGATAAGACCCTACTGCTGAAGATTCCAAATGTCATTGGCACAGACCATGGAGAGTCCTGTTTTGAATCTGGAGGAGAGCCAGTCCCCTGATAATTAGTCCATCTAGTGATGGAAGATAATACATGAGCTACAAGGAGAAAGTGGCCAATATCTGACCCAGCAACTCAAAGTCTACGTGATTCAGAAACAAACTACTTGATGTGATGCTCACACAAGTGCAATAGTGGTGCACAGCCATGGTGGGTAACCAGCTGCTCTTGGATTGGCTAACAGATCTGCTCAGTGGAAAAGAAACTCTATCTGGAACTGGGAAATAAGTCAAAATCATATCCAGATAATGATTCTGCTTTGCATTGTCAAGCTCCCACTAGCCACGGATTATAAAAGTGTCTAAGCCCTTTTAATTCTCTCTAAATTAACAATGGTTATTCCATAACCTGGCACTGTCTTCACTCTCTGATGAAGATATCTTTTTCAGATGGGAGCTGCACTTGAGGAGATGAATGACCCAGCACCCTCCACTCTAGCCCCAATTGAAACCACAAAGGAATTGGGGAAATGATCAAAAATTAAGCTAATATTAGCACAAAGGTGATGGAGAAAGATAATGAGGACACTCAACACCTACCAAACCAAAGATCAAGGTGCGCCTAAGTGCTCATCAGTGAAGCAGTCATAAAATGTTCTCAGCATGACTCAGGGAACTTTGTGAAAGTGGGGGCAAAAAGATTGTTAGAGCCACATGTTAAGACATTTGGCACATTTTGCCCAAAGACATTGCCTGTCCCCCATAACTGACTACTGCCCCATAATGCATGACCCACAGTCCCCATGGGGTTGACCTGCTTCAACAGGGGCAGGAGGAGGGAAAGGATGGTACCAACAAGTAATGTTTACATACAAAATATGTCCATATCTAATAATAAAAAAATGGAGGACAGAAATATAGACTGGAAACTCAGTAGTGATCTATGCTAAACTTTTAGAACACAATTTCATGGTCTCTAATAAACATTATTATTATTATTTATTCTTAAGGCTTTCAACTAATTGAAGAGAAATGAATTCCACTGATGTAGTTAAAGGCAATCTTCTTTATATAAGTCAACCAATTATCAGTGGTAGTCACATTTATTAAATGCATTCACAGCTATCCAGGATAACTATGAATGTGGATCAACACATTTGTAGATAGATGATAAAGCACATTTCAATGACAAATGATTAGACACCACTGATCTAGACTAATGTTTGATTACATGCCATAAACCACTGTAGATAATAGGTCTCATAAAGTTGTAATTAACATGGGGGAATATTTTTTAATTTTTTATTAGTTATGTACACAGTGTATATTCAGTCATGTTGGTACCATCATTAGCCATCTTACTGTTCTCCCCTCTCCACAAGGACCATCCTTGTTGGGGAATATGGGTCGTGCATTGTGGAGTTAGCCATCAGTTATGGGTAAGGGGTAATGTCTCTATGCATAATGACCCAACATGTGGCTCTAAAAATTTTTTTGTCCCCTCTTCCACAACTTTCCCTGAGCCATGTTGGGTTCATTTTAGGTCTACTTCAGTGATGAGGTCTTTGGAGCTTCTGTGTCTCTGGATATCTGGTTCAGTAGCAGTTGAGTATTCTCTGTGTCTATCTTCACCCTCATGCTGGTACCAGATTCACCAAGAAAGCAGCACTCTTGTGCATTTCCCCAGTTACTCTTGGTTTCAGCTAGGACCCTGGTGGGGTGTAATAGGCTGATTTTCTACTCTAGATCTGTGACCATCTGAAAAAGAGAAGCAGATTCTCCAACAGAGAGTGAAGTCAGCACCAGATAAATGGGATAGCCATTGTTATTTTAGAGAGAATTTAATAGGTGTCAGCCCTGTTATAGCTCATGATTGATGGGAGCTTGATATGGTTCTGACTTGTTTCCCACATACAGCTCTGTATTGCATTCCACTGGATCAATTAGCCAAATCAAGACCAGTTGGATACCCACCATGGCTGTATGCCACGATTGTACTTGTGTGAGCATCACTTCAGGTTATTTGCTGCTGAGTAGCTTAGACCATGAGTTTCTTGAACAGATATTGGTTATTTTCCCCCATTTTCTCATGTACCATTTCTGGCATTAGATGAGCTAACTGACTGGGGACTCACTTTCTTCTGCATTCAAGCCAGGTCGCTCCATGTTCCATACCAACAGCATATGGTGTCTTCAGTGGTAGGATTTTACCATGAACCTTTGGTGGGTCATCAAGTACTTTGACAGAAATCTGTCTTCTTTTGGGAAAGCCTGTAGGTCTCTCTGATCAGCAGCTCATTGTGGATATTGACCACATGCTGGTACTGTGAGTACAGGCCAGTGCCATGGAAAAGAAGGAAGAAAAAGATAGGTAATATAAAAGAGATAGAGAGAAGAAGGAGAGAGAGATAGAGAGAGAAACAGGAACAGGTTAGAGTTAGTCTTCTTCATACCCTATCTAGGGCCCTGTGATTCAGGTGTTCCCTCTAAGGATCTAATGAAAGATCAACAATTTAATCTGTCTTTAGTATGTAGAATTTTATGGTACCATTGCCATTTGGGTCCAGTTTTGTGCCCCCCACCCTCACCCTTACCCTCTCTTCCCATACAACCCTCCCTATTGTCCAGTACTCAAGATGCTTATTAGTTATGTCAGAATCTCAGGCAGATTCAGGTTAGGAACCACAGATGAATGAGACCATACAATAATCATCTTTCTGTGATTGGGAGAGTTTGCTAAAAATGATCTTTTCCAAGTTTGACCATTTTTCTTCAAATTTCATTGTGTATTTTTCCTTACTCTTGTGTAGAATTCTATCATGTAGATATACCATATATTGGTTATACTTTTGTCTAATGATGGACATCTGGGTTGATTCCAGCTCTTAGCTATTGTGAATTGAGGAGCTATAAACATTGTTCAGCAAATCTTTCTGAACTGAGGCATGAAGCTTTTAGTCATTTTAGTTATTCCCAGTAAGGGAATAACTGAGTCTGTTTTTAACACTATAGTCAACCTATTTAGGAGTTGCCATATTGCTTTCAATAGTGGTTTTGCCATCGTACATTGCCACCAAGAGTGAATGAGGGTTCCTATTTCTCCACATCCTCATCAATATTTGTGTTCAATTGATTTTTTACTGTTTGCTATCCATACTGGGATAAGATGGAATTTCATTGTTGTTTTAATTGGCATTTTTCTGATGATTACTGATGATGAACATTTTCTTGTGTATGTTAACCATTTGTAATTATTCCTCTGAGAATGTCCTGTTCAGGTTTTTGCCCCACTTTTTGAGTGGGTTTTTGACTTTTATTGTTTAGGTTTTTGAGTGCTTTGTAGATTCTAGAAATTAACTCTCTGTCAGTTGTAGAGCCAGCAAAATTTTTCTCCCATTCTGTGAGAACTCTATGGGCTCTGCTTACTGTATGTTTGTATGTGAAGAAACTTTTCAGCTTCATGAGATCCCAATGGTTGAGTGATTGTTTAAGTTCCTGAGCTACTGGGATTTTGTCCAGGAAGTCTTTTCCCATTCCTATGTCATGGAAAGTTTCTCCTATGTTTTCTTCTAGTAGTAGATGGTTTTCCACTCTGATATTGAGGTCATTGATCCATTTGGACTTGATTTTTGTGCATGGTGAGATGTGTGGATCGAGTTTGATTTTCTTGCATATGGTTATGCAGCACTATTTGTTGAAGATGCTGTCATTTTTTCAGTCTATATTGTTAGGAAGCTTGTCAAATATCAAGTAGCTGTGATTACTTGACCCAAAGTCTGGGTCCTCAATTCTATTCCATTGGTCTATAATCCTGTTTTTATGCCAGTATCATGCTATTTTTATTACTGTGGGTTTGTAATATAGTTTTAGATCAAGAATGGTGATGCCTAAAGAACTGTTTCTTTTGATGAGGATATTCTTAGTTTTCTGAGTCCTCCTGCCATCCCATATGAATTTTGAGATCATTTTTTCAATCTCCGTGAATAAAAATGTTGGGATTCTTATTGGTATTGTATTAAATCTGTATATTACCTTTGGTAAGAATGCTATTTTCACAATGACAATTCTGCCTATCTAGGAGCATGGGAGGTTTTTTTTTTTTTTTTTTCTTCCATTTTCTCAAATCCTTCTCAATTTCTTTCTTGAGTATTTTTATGTTTTCATAATACATGCCTTTTACATCCCTGGTTAATGTTTTGCCAAGGTATTTTGTTGTTGTTATTGAAAATGGAATAGTGGCATTTATTTCTTTATGTATATCTTTTTCTTCTGCATATAGAAAGGCTACTGTTTTTTTGTGAATTGAATTTATATCCTGCTATTTTGCTGAAGGCGTTAATCACCTCTAGGTGTTTTGAGATGGAGGTTTTTGGGACTTTTATGCATAGAATCATCTCATCCCCAAATAGGATAACTTAAGTTCTCCCTTTCCAGTTTGAATCCCTTTTATTTATTTCTCCTGTCTTATGGCTTGAGCTAGGACTTAAAGTCCTATGTTGAAGAGCAGAGGTGAGACTGAACCCCCCATCTTGTTCCTGATCTCAATTGGAACTCATTCAGTTTCTCCCCATTAAATATTATTTAGGCTTTAGAAACTTTATATATAGCCTTTATTATGTTGAGATATAAACTGTCCATGCCTATTCTTTCTAATGTTTTGATCATGAAGTGCTGTTGCATTTTTTCAAAGACCTTTTCTGCATCTATAAAAATGATCATGTGGTTTTTGTGTTTAAGTTTATTTATGTGGTATATTACATTGACAGGTTTCCATATGTTGAACCATCCCTGCTTTCCTGGGATGAAGCCTACTTGATCAATGTGGATAATGTTTTTGATTTGTTGTTGAACTTAGCTTGTGAAGATTTTGTTCAGGATCTTTGTATCTAAGTTCATCATGGAAATAGGCCTGTATTTTTCTTTTTTTGTGTGGCATCTCTGACTGGTTCTGGTATTAGGGTGATAGTAGCTTCATACAAAGAATTGGGGAGTTTCCCTGTTCTCCAGTTGATAGAATTCAGGTGATAATCCATCTGGTCCTGGACTCTTACTTTTGGGGAGGTTTATGATAACCTTTTCAGTCTGGATATGTGTGATAGGTTTGTTTAAGAGATTAATCTCCTCTGAGTTTAGCTTTGGTAGGTGGTATCTTCCTGGGGATTTATCCATTGTCTCCATATTATCCAGTTTTGTGGAGTAGAGGTTTTTGAAATGAGTCCTGATGATTCTCCCAATTTCACTTATGTCTCTGGTGATCTCTCCTTTTTCATTTCCAATTTTTTTTAATTTGAAGCAAAAGTTTATTTATTTATTTTGTTTGATCAAATTGGCCAGGGATTTGTCAATCTTCTTTATTTTTTCAAAGAACCAGCTTTTTGTTTCATCAATTTTCTTAATTGCTTTCTTAGTTTCCTATACATTAATTTCTACTCTGATCCTATTTATTTATTTCCATGTGGAGCTTTGGGGTTGTATTCTTCTTGCTTTTCAAGTGCCTTTAGGTGGATGGTTATGTTTAGGATTTGGGATCTCTCTGTCTTTGTTATAAAAGCATTTAGTGCTATGTGCTATTAATTTTCCCTTGAGGACCTCTTTCATTGTGTCTCATAAGTTTTGGTACAATATGTTCACATTGTTATTCATTTATAAATATTTCAAAATTTCCTTTTTTAATTCATCCACTACATAATTATTTTTTTAAATGTGTGTTGTTTGGTTTCCAGGAGCAGATGAGGCTTCTGGTGCATCTTCTGTTGTTAATTTCAAGCAATACAGCATTGTGATCTGACAACATGCAGGAAATTATGTAAATCTTCCTAAATATTTGAAGGCAGGCTTTATTACTCAGAATATGATCTATTTTAGAGAAGTTTCCATGGGCTGCTAAGAAGAATGTATAGTCTGTGGATTTTGGTTAGAATGTTCTCTAGATGTCCATTAGATCTAAATGATCTATGGTTTTGTTGAGCTCTCTCACTTCTTTGTTAATTTTCTGTTAGGATGATCTTTCTATTGGTGATAGTGGAATATAGAAGTACCCAATGATGATGGTGTTGGTGATTATTTCTGTTTTGTTGTCAAGTAGGTTTTGTTTTATGAATTGTGCTGAACCTGTGTTTGGTGCATAAAGATTGATATTTGTGATTTCCCCTTGTTGGATCCATCCCTTGATAAGTAAGAAGTGGCCTTCTTTGTCTATTTTGATTACTTTTTGTTTGAAGTCTATTTTTTTCTGATATTAATATAGCTATGTCTACTTGTTTCTTATTTCCTTTTGCTTGGGATGTCATTTTCCAAACTTTCACCCCAAGAAACACTGAGATGAACTTCCAGACCAGGCATAGTTATGGAAAAAGGTATTTTTTGAACTTTTCAGATCCAGGTGTAGTTCCATAATGACCGAAGAAGCCAGCATGCTTTCACAGTACCAAACACAGAAAGAAGCACAAGACTAAAAGTCAAAAGCCACACAACATGGCACAGCACACTTGAGGAACTCCTGGTAGGCACATTTTGCATATCTTTAGATTAAAATCTGAAACTCACCATCACACCTTAAGATCCACACAGTAACACCACCTCCAGCCAGGTTGCTGCAAATGCAAAGTACAAACTAATAAAACAATGAATACATTGGAGGCCATCTATTCAAACTACCACATGATGCTCCTGGCCACCAATGGATTCATAATCAAAGCACAATGTAAATTGTACTCAGCTCAATTTCCAAGGTCCTCATATTCTTTACCAATTTAAGATAGTAAGTCCTGTAAAATAATCAAGTTAAATACTTCCAACATATAAAGGCACAGAGTAAACATTTTCAATTGTTATAATCCATAGCAAAGAGAGACCAAAACAATGTAAACCCAATCACAATATTTTCCAAATCTGCCCCTCCATCTTTACAGAGTAGCCAGGGAACACTTCCATCCCAGGCCATCAGTGTGCTCTATGGTAGCCCTTGCATAGTCTTGGTATATCCAAAACTTCTTCAGGTCTTCATGCACACCACAGTCCATCTTCCAAAGGCTCTTTCAGCCTATCAGGGTATCATGCCCTGCCTCATGCCAAATGTCAGCAGTGGCTCCTGGAACTGTGTGCCCTTCACCACCACTCCTCATATTTTTTCATGCTTCCGAAACAATGCCAGGTATGCAGGGCACAGCCCTATTCTCAGGAACAAAATAAATCATAACCTTGAATAGCAGGTTCCTTATCCAGTCAACTCTTTCCAAAAGAGTATGCATTTCTATGATAGTCTTTTCTCAGGCATTTTTATCATTGTTTTAATGCTAATGTGTTGACAATAGAAGTTTCAGTAATTTAAAACCAGTCTCAGTGCCTGTAATTTAAACTTGCTTGAGGTTTTCCCACTTAAAATCTTAAGTCTTACAGTCCAGTATCTTTTTGCCAAACACATCAGTCCATTACAAACTTAACCTTGATCATACTCTCTGGGCCTGGGCAGCATTACACAGCCAGTCCTTATGCCAGTAGCCTAGTTACAAAAAGTCTTCTGTGGTCTTTCCTACCCCTTATAAAGCTCAAAAGCCAAACCTCAAAGTTCAATACTATCTGCATTTAGCATCCTCAAACTCTCATCAGAATAGTCCATGAAACTTGGCTTACCACTCCAGAAGGCATCTTCAGTTGCAAGCACCAAGTCCATACCCATTCCTTCAAAACAAAGGTTCCAAAAGACCAACATCTATGTGGTCAGGTGTATCTCACCCCACTCTTGGCACCAATTTCTCTAGCAGAGAGCTTCAGGTTCACTGAGACGAACTTCCAGGCCAGGCACAGTTATGGAGGAAGGGATTTATTGAAGTTTACAGATCAGGGGAGGTTCTATAACAGCAGAAGAAGCAGGTCTACTTTCACAGAACCAAACATAGAGAGAAAATCACAAGCCAAAAATCCAAAAGTCACACAGCACAGCACACTCCAGAAACTTCTGCAAGGCACACTTTGCTATCTTTAGATTGAAACCTGAATCCCACCAACACCTTAAGATCTGCCCAGTAACATCACCTCCAGCCAGATGGCTGCAGATGCAAACTACAAACTAATAAAATAGTGAATATGTTGGAGGGCATCTATTCAAACTACCACAGAAGGTGTCTGTCTTAGTGGTGATATGGGTTTCTTGAAGACAACAGGTTGAGGGGTCTAATTTTCTTAACCACCCTGTTAGCTCATGCCCCTTGATTGGTGGATTAAGATCATTAATATTTAGGGTAATGGTTGTGATGTTTGATTTAATCCCTGCAATGTCATGGTGGTTTATGTGGTTTGGTGTTTTCTTGGACTTTGCTGTTTTTTTTGTTTTTTTTTGTTTTTTTTCCTTCTTTGTGTTTAGTTATTGTGATCTGCTTCTTATAGGTACTTGAGGTTGATTATGTGATTCTTCTGTGTTTAGAATTCTTGGAAGTACCCTCTGCAGGTTTGGCTTTGTGTTCATATAGTTATGAAGCTGAGTTTTATCATAGCATTTTTTCTTTTACCATCTATTATAAGGAATACCATTGCTGGGTAGAATATTTTGCGTTGGAGGTCATAGGTTCTTAGATTTGCAATATTCCATTCTAGGACCTTATGTGCTGCTTCTCCCTAGCTGTTTTTTGTACTTTCTCTTTGGAATTGATGTTTAGAGTCTTAATGATAATATGTCTTATAAAATCTCTCCTTTAGTCCAGTCTGTTTGGAGTTCTGTTAGTTTCTTGTAACTTGATGGGACTTTCTTTTGAGAGAGTGGGAAAGTTTTCTTCAATGATTTTGTGGAATATGTTCTCCATGCTTTTGGTCTGAATTTCTTCCCCTTCTGGTATTCCCATGATCTGAAGGTTGGAACATTTAAGGGTATCCTACAGTTCCCTCATGTTCTGCTCACATACATTTTTAAACTTAGTGAAACTTTTGGACTTATGAACTATTTTTTCTGTTTTGTGTTCCGGTTCTGAGTTTCTATCCTCCACATGACTGACTCTATTCTTGAGAGCTTCTATAGAGTTTTGAGCTTGTTCAACTTAGTTTGTATTTTCTACTTTTTAAAAAATGTGTAGCTTCTATCCCTCTGTTGATTTCCCTTTTCATGTCATTTCCTGATTTTCTTGATGTTTCTTGGAATTCATCCTTGCATTTCTTCATGTCTTCATTGATCTTAGCCAGCTGGTTATTGAGGTCCTCTTTTTCTTGCCACTCTCCTTCAGATCATTTAACTGTCTTTGGAATCCTTCCTGGTTCTTATCAATTAGGTCTAATACAGCAAGGATAGCAATTATATAATTATTGGCCCTTTGTTGTTTCTCTGAAAGTTCTACTATTTGCTTGGTCAGGGTTGCGTAGCTTGTTTCTTCATTTTGGGGTTCTGATCTTAATATCTCTTCTGTTTTGTTACAGACATGCATTGTGGGACTGGGCAAACATATCGGATTTACTTGCATTTGATTTTTCATGTTATTCCTTTAGCGCTATGGTCTGTCTATCACAGTGAAGGAGTTTTATTTAATTTAGAAAGAAGCTGTAGTCTACCTTTGAAGTGCTTTCAATAATTATTACCTTTTATCTTTGCTTCTACTAGGCTTCTGATGGCAATTGGGCCTGCCTGCTCAGAGGGAAGGAACCAGTGAGATTCTGTTGGGGGCCTGGAGATCTGATGTAAGGTCTTGTTATTCTGTGATTTGGGATTTGGTACTGTGTGTTTAGGTAGCCCAAGGGGGCAGTGGTAGGTGAAATGGTACAAAGCGGACTGGCGGTGTGGGTGGGCTGCTGTGGAGGAGAGGATGGGAATGCATGGTGGTTTTGTGAAGCTGATGGGTAAGGGATTGTGACAGCAGGGCCATTTGGACCCTGTAGCAGGGGGTATATGGAACTACCAGGTCCTGCTAGAGGGCAGGTCAGGGATATGGGACTGCTGTGGGTCAGGTGACATGTGGGCGAGTGTGGACATCCCCTTTAGTGGGAGAGCATAGGGAGGGAGGAAACTTAGCCTGCAGGCCTGGGTCTGCACACGGAGGGACAATAGCATGTGGAGGTCCCTGGTGGCAGTGTGGGTAGTGCTAGTCTGCTGACTTGGGTCTGAGTAGGGAGAGGTGTATGGCAGCAAGTGAGAATGGGTTCATTTGTGGAAGTCACATAGGGGAATGTTAGCCTGCTAGCCTGGGTCAGCGGAATGTGGTGGGGGGCTGCAATGAGTGGGGCAGTGTTTCTGTATGTTGGTCCCCTAGGGAATTCTAGCCTACTGCTTTGGGTCAGGACATAGGGGTGGTGGGCAGTGGTGTGTTGGATGGCGTTAGCTTGCATGGAGGTGGGTGTGGAGCTACTAGCTTTCTGTCCTGGGTTCCCTAGCCTGCGGAGGAACCTGTGGTTGGGACAGTTGCTAGGACCGCTGCTTGAGGGGTTTGGGGTCTGGTGGGCTACCTGAGAGCGTGGGAGTCAGCAGATTCACTTCCTTGCTCCTCCACACCCTCCCACTGGAGGTCAATTAGAGTCTGCTCAACCCTAAAATATCCAATAAACCTTCAATTTCTTGTTTTTCCTTCCCTGGGAGGTCGGCATTGTTAGGTGGATACCATCTTGACCAGAAGTCTATTTTTAATTAATTAATTATTTATTTATTTACAAACACAAAGAGAGATAGAAGAGAGACAGAGAGCATGGGTACACCAATGTCTCCAGCTATTGCAAAGAACTCCATATGCATGTACCATTTTGTGCATCTGATTCTACGTGGGTACTGGGGAATAGAACTAGGGTCATTTGGGTCCTCAGGCAAGTGCCTTAAGCATTCAGTGACCTCTCCAGCCTGACATGGGGGAAATCTTATTACTAAAATGCAACTCAAAAAAAAAAAAAAAAAAGATTTGAAGGTTTTAGAAGAGTATAGTCATGTGATATCTCCAGAAAAACCCTTGCCAAGCCTGTGGAACCTTCTTTGCAAAACTTCTCAGGTTGGAGTTTGGCTGAGAGTCTGAGGACTAGACAGTAGCCCAGTGTGTGAAGAGAGTACATGGGTCCAGGAGTAGCAAGGTGGAGGTGAGTGGTGCAGACAGTCTGTACTGCAAGATAAATAGAAAATTAGCCTGCTTCTCTGAGAGGCAAGGTCAAAACTCAAACATTATTTCACCCACCTTAATAATAACAGCTCCTAAAGTGAAGGCATTAAATACATGTTGCTTACTGGCATTTCCCCAGTACCTAATACAGCTCATGGTGCTATAGGTGCTTATTACATAGTTAAAGAATGAAAGACTGCTGTAATGTCCAATTACTTTTGAATGCACTTCCCTTTGGAAAACTGTTATGTTGAACTACAGCCACTGGAAACCTTCCTTGATCTTCTCCCCATACCCACACTGTTTTCCTTTCCCACTCTCAAGTTGGTTCCATGTTTGCTATTATCTTAATTATTCTATTCAACCTCCATTTGCTGTTCCTTCTTCCAAAAGTAGGATATTTTGGTAGTGAGGCTCTCCAGATTGCCACTAGACTGAAGCTTTTTGAGACATTAGCTGAGATCAGAAATAGTGTTTTGGCAGTGGGCAAAGAGTAGCAACAGTCACCTCTGGAGTGTGATACTGATGGGACACCATTCAGCAGGGCTGTGGCATCTAAGACTTTCTTTGGTAGAGTCAAGAAGTCTTTCAGTGAACTCCGGGAGTGCCTATTATCTGACAGTTTATGCTATTGTTTTCTTTTCCTTGGAACACTTGGAGTTATTTTAAGTTTGTTACTGCTTATTTTTGCTTTCACTTTCCCCTTCTCAGTAGTAATAGGGGAATCCAATTCAGATGTGTTTATACAGTCACCAATGATTAAACAGAAATTTCTGAGGCTGTAATGTTTAAACAGGTAAACAGATTATGGGCCCTGAAACTATGATTAGCTTGAATGTACAAAGTTTCTCAACACCACAAATGTATATATTTCACCCAATTAGACATGTTATGTCACATGCCTTACCAATCATTTCACAAGAAACCTTACTTATGATTATAGGAATTAATGGGTACATTTCCTGAACCTACAGATGACTTACCAGAAAAGGAGACTGAAATGCTAGGGAGCAAAAGTAAACATCTTTCAAATAATCAGGTTGGGCAAGGAAGTAAAACAGAATATGTAACTTTCAGAATTAACAACAGAGTTAGGTTGGGCTCCTAAAGGAAAGACATAAATGCCAAACACTGGTTGGATAGATCACTTTTTACCATATACAGG
This sequence comes from Jaculus jaculus, assembly GCF_020740685.1. Taxonomy (NCBI): domain Eukaryota; kingdom Metazoa; phylum Chordata; class Mammalia; order Rodentia; family Dipodidae; genus Jaculus; species Jaculus jaculus. The sequence goes on from NC_059109.1 coordinate 49,732,522, forward strand.
CACATTCGTTAATAGAGTAAGGATGGTCTGGAAAGATGGGTGAAGACTTAAATATCAAAATCTTTCTTCTATGGAGAGATTTGCAAGGTCTGGACCAAACTAAAATGGAGCAACAAAAAAAGGTCACTGAAAGACAATTAAAGCAGTGCTAGATTAGAAATAGAGAAACATACTGTTATTCAGGCAAGATCATATTATGTAGAGAGTGGCTAACACTGCCCTTTCTGAAATAAAAATGTCTATCACCTTATAACTGCAAGAGCTACCTTCCAGGGCTCTTGGCTAGTTTCCATGAGCCTGGGTAAGATATTAACGTTTGTAATCTTTGGCTTTCTGTTTAAGATGTTATCAGAATGTCTATGGTGCAAGAAGTTCATGAGTTAAGCAGAAGCAGGGGAAACCAAGGAAAATATTGTGCAAGATTTCTTAGAGAATAGAAGCCACATGAATAAATTGCTATGTCTTTCTTGCAAAAAATATAATGTATAAACAAAGAAGCAGAGTTTTCCTCTACGTTCAGCATGCTTTATCTGAGCTACTGGTCCAAATCATTTCCTCACAATGCCCACTCCACACACCCCCTTTGAGTTCTACAACCCCACTGAGGCTGGACTTCACTGCTTTTATCTAACAGAAGAATTACAATTAATAGAAACCGTCAAAGATAGAGGTCTAGTCACTCAGGAGGAGAAATCTTCAATTTTGGAATGATGGAAGCTAAGACAACATGTGTTTGAAAATAGGAGGAGTAAATGCTGGTCAAAATATGAGTTGGATAAATATGAATTCATCAAATTTTAGAATATTTTAGCTAAAGATTTCAGTCAATCCAAAGGAAGCAATCTTTCATACAATAATAACTGTTCTCACTAAGACAGAATAAAATGTGGGTCAAATATAGAAATGGTTTCAGAAATGGATGTATTACATTTTTATAACATTAAAGTATATTCAACCAAGTGGGGTCAGCATCCTTTAAGTTGGACATTGACAATTGTATTACTGGATGTATGTGTTTCACAACACATACTGATATAAGAATATATCAATGTATTTATGCTAGTTGGTAATAAACTGTGAAGATATAGATGTAATATAGCACAACATTGAAAAGTAATTATGAAATCAATAATAGATACTCCTTATATATCTCAGGAAGTCAAATGATCCTTTAATAATGCTTTTGTTTATTTTGTTACACACTTCCATCTGTAGCCAATGTATAGTTTGCAGTTCAAGAGTGATGTGGCAAAATCAGACTACAAAACAATGTTCAGTTACTTTCAGATTTGATGAAGAGAGTTATCCATGATGTGGATAAATGACTGTCGACTCAACAAAAATGCTGATTGATATTTTCATTTACTTTAATGAACATGATAAAAGTGAAGCAATGAAGACATTTGTTATAACTTTTTTCATTCAATTATGCAATCAATTTCTTTCCTGAATTGAATAATAGCTCTTGAATACCAATAGGATGGTCCTCATTAGTGCAATTCATAACTTAGCTGCTAGAGTCATGGCTCACTTATAAGTTTAGTCTTTGTTATTAACATTTTCCACTACTTTTAATCAAAAATAATAAATCAAGCCTCACTTCATAGCATTTACTGGTTTTCAAGATAAAAATATTTACATGATCATTTTCTTTTTTTAAATAATTTTTTAAATTTTTATTTATTTATTTGAGACAGAGAGAGAAAAAGAGAGAATGGGCATGCCAGGGCTTCCAGCCACTGCAAACGAACTCCAGACGCGTGAGCCCCCTTGTGCATATGGCTAACGTGGGTCCTGGGGAATCGAGCCTTCACAGGCAAGTGCTTAATTGCTAAGCCATCTCTCCAGCCCTACATGATCATTTTCAATTACCAACATATTGCAGAGCATGCAACTTATTTTTTGCAAGGAAGCTAATGTTATACTGTATTTAGGATTCAGAAGAATGTTGTAAGTAACCTCAAGGGCGTAGTCAATATTAAAATACAATATACAGTGGTGAATTTTGAGCAATTTATCTTTGTTTTAAATATAGGGTTTTTTATTAGTAAGCTTATATAAGTTGTTCATAAAAAAGTTTACTTAGTAACTAGATAACCATATCCCTAAAGACCTAACACTTGGCTCTTGGTAGCTTTTAGTAGCAGTTCCAGTTCACCACTGGGGATAACCACAGGCAAGAGAACTCACACATCAACTTCTGATAGACATCTTAAATAAACTGTACACAATAGAAGAAAAAAATTGCCACAGAGTATCATCACTTATGTTCTTTGAAAAATAAACTAATTTCTGTTTCCTATTATCTACTAAGCTTTTAGATTATTTCCTGGAAATGGAAAAAAATATCTTTTTCTTGTTCGAAAAATAAGCATAAATAACCATTGACTCTAAAGGGCATTTTTCAAAATCTTTTTCCTATTTTCAGGGTTAGGGACTGAATTAGTCAGTGATAAAGGGAATAAAATATCACCAGAAAACATCATCTAACTCTGTTTTTATCAATCTTCTTTTACCAGCTCACAATTCAAGTCCAGGCTGAAGTGCCATTTGCTCTGTCTTCCTGCAGCTTCCTTAAAACTGGCTTACAGCTACCTAATTTAGGCATAGTGACCCACACTTGTAAGCCCAGTACGCGGGAGGCAGAAGTAGGAAAATCACAAGCAAAATGCCATCCTTGGCTACATGGAGACTTTAAGATCAGCTTGGGCTACATGAGACCACATGTCAAAATAGAAACCAAAACAAAGCAAAATAAAACAAAATACTTACATGTATTGTCTATTTTGCTTTCCTTTCTTGTTCTTAGCACCATAAAAATAGTTTTAAATGTGATGTTCCATATGAATATGACATTTGTAATATTATCATAAGAAAACATTATTTCCTATGATTATTTTTACATTCTCTGCTCATTCTGTATTTAATCTGAATTTTTGTCCAAGGACATTTATTTCTATAAAAAATATGAAAGTAAAACACATTTTTTCTGAACCCTTGCTTTAAAATGGAATAAGTTCCTTGATTCCTGAATATATTATTGATTGTATTTTCTGTGAGTTTGCTATTTTAGACCTCAATTTATTCTACAAATTACTTCTGACAAGTTTTTCTTTTAAACATGTGATCCATGTAACAGTGTATGCATGAGTGAGGCTGAAGCAATGGTGCATTGATAATATTCCAGATAATGAGTTTATTGGATAGGCAAACAAATTTCAAGTGTGGACTTTTGTGTTTGTTCAGAAAGAATATTAACAGAAGACATTTCATAGGCTAATCATTTATGAACACATCAATTTTCTTTGAGTTACTTACTATGCAAAAACATGATATCCTGCTGTAAGCTTATGAATAAACTCCAGATATAGGTATCAGATAAATTAGAAAGTAGTTTCTTTTGGACAACAAATATATCTGATTTTCACAGTTACTATTTATTATTTTCTAAAACAATGAGTCCTTTGCAAGCAAATGTATCATTTATGTTGATGTTAATACCAAATAGCATTGGCATACTGCTTAATAAAAATCAGACAGACATTATTTGGACACAGAAAAATGTATTGCAATAATTCCAGTGCGATAGGAAATATTTATTTGATTAACATAATTGTTATTCTGAATACAATGTGTGTATAATGATATTTTGGCAATGAGATGGTAGAGAAAAAATCTGTTAATTATAGGATTTTGAAATGAAAATTAATAAACAAAGAAAACATTGAAGGGTTCTTATATGGTCAGGATACTAGGCATCTTAAGCCATTCTCATGCAGAGGATAGATGTGATACCACACACACACACACACACACACACACACTCACACAAATGTGGCCTTTTTGATCAGAATAAGGATGCTAACACCATATCTATATAACATTTATTAAGTCAGCCAATGTGGCCTTAAAATATATGAAAATGCAGTAATGATGAAAATTTTTTCTCATTATGTGTTAGACCATAAATGTATACTCTTTGTACTTTTAAAGAATTTGACAAGATATCACTTCATGAATTGTTCAGCACCAAGAACAGGCAGATTGAGTTTCACAATAAGGAGCAAGAAAATACTGGTTTCTACTTGATAAACACTTAATTTGGATGTTAACTAGTGTCTTCTGACTGGTTACACCTAAATTTCCTTTTATTGCTTATAGAGCTGAGTTGAGTTTTGCTTATGTTACAACCCAGAACACAAGTCATCTTATTATAAAGATATCATGATTATTGTTTTCAATGCCTCTTAGTGAAACAAAACATCAGTGTGTGAAGAAACTGGCTCCTTAAGCATTTTGTTCAGCTGATAGAAGTACATTTTTTTTAATTCTGAAATTATTATATTTATTGAGCTAGGTACAGAAACAAGGGAAAAAGTGTATACAGCCACATGATCTGAGAGCCCATGTCATGGGCCTAGAAGAACTATCAAAAGAGAGTTAGAGAGGCAAGGAAAGAAAGTGCAAAGAGCTCTTGCCACGAGGAGGGCAGGAGGAGGTAAAGTGCCCATGTAGGATTAGGGGTTATAGGGTTCTCCCTTCTTCTCAGCCTATCTGGGCTGATGCAAGAGGTGGGGGAAACTCATCAGAACCTGGAGATTCACAAGTTATCTAGAGGTGCAATTTTAATTTAATTAGTTTAATGATGTAGAGTATAGTAAAGAATGGGATGGAAAAATTATAAAGTC